>NW_028277034.1:55573416-55886030 GCF_059951505.1 Python bivittatus | reverse complement strand
TTTCTCAGCCTTGGCAGCTTTAAGACGGTGACCCGCTTCCTTCTGGGGAAGGAGGATACAGACATCTACCTGCGAGGATGTGCGGAGGCATTTGCTGATTTTCTGGAAGACAAAGTCGCTCGGAGGCGTTCCCAGTTAGATGCCAGCGTGGCTGCTGGCCTAGTGGAGGTGCCCAGGGCAGTCCCTTGCCCGGTTATCTGGGAATGGGTTGATCCCGTTGCTCTGGAGGAGGTGGACAGGATCCTGGGGAGTGTGAGCGCAACCACCTGCATTTTAGACCCGTGCCCCTCTGGGCTGGTGAAAGCCTCCCGGGATGTGACCTGCAGGTGGGTTCTGGTGGTGATTAATGCTTCTCTGGGGAGGGGGTGGTGCCCCAACCTTTCAAGGAGGCTGTGGTCCACCCTCTTCTCAAGAGGCCATCGCTAGATCCCACCCTGTTGGATAATTTTCATCCAGGCTCCAATCTTCCCTTTTTGGGGAAGGTGGTTGTGCTGCAGCTCCCGAGGTTCTTGGATGAAACGAATTATCTGGACCCTTTTCAGTCAGGGTTCAGGCCTGGATATGGGACGGAAACGGCCTTGGTCATGCTTTTTAATGACCTCCGGAGGGAGTGAGATGGGGGCAGTGTGTCCATCCTCGCTCTACTTGACTTCTTGGCAACCTTCAATGCCATCGACCATGGTATCCTTCTGGAGCAGCTCCAGGGATTGGGAGTGGGGGCACTGTGTTGCCCTGGTTCACTTCCGTTCCCAGTCGGTGTTGATAGGGAGTGAGATGTCCGGCCCTCGCCCCTACATGAAGCCGCTGGGTGAGATCATCCACCACCATGGGGTGAGAGATCATCAGTATGCTGATGATGCTCAGCTGTATATCTCAGCCCATGGCGAGTTAAGTGATGCCACGACCTCCCTCTCGCGGTGCCTGGAGGCTGTTAAGGTCTGGAGGGGGGCAATGGGTTGAAACTGAACCCTGGCAAGACGGAATGGCTCTGGGTTTGGATTCTTTGGTCCATGGAGATTTGCCATCCTTGGTCTTGGGTGGGGTTGCCCTGCCCCAGACGGACCCCGTGCGTAATCTGAGGGTTCTCCTGGATTTGCAACTCCTGCTTGAGGAGCAGGTGGCAGTTGTGGCCAGGAGGGCCTTTGCACAACTGCGGGTTGTGTGCCAGTTATGCCCTTTCCTGGACCAACAGGCCCTGTTCACAGTCACCCACGTCCTGCCTTGACTATTGTAATGCTCTCTACATGGGGCTGCCCTTGAAAAGTATCTGGAAGCTTCAGTTGGTTCAGAACATGGCAGCCTGTATAGTTTTGTGCAAGCCTAGATTTGCACACGCGTCACCTCTCTTGCGGGAGCTGCATTGGCTGCCAGTTTGCTTCCGGGTCCAATTCAAGGTGCTGGTTGTCACCTTTAAAGCCCTACATGGCTTGGGCCAGGTTATCTGAAGGACCGCCTTCTCCCAGTTTCATCTGCCTGACCCACCAGATCGGGGAGGCAGGGCATGTTACGGGTCCCCCTATTAAGGATGTCCATCAAGAAGAAGGGCCTTCTCCGTGGTGGCTCCCTCCTGGTGGAACATCATCCCCGCAGAGATAAGACCGGTCCCCACCTTGATGCTCTTCCACAAGGCCCTGAAGACATGGTTGTGCCAATGGGCCTGGGGATCCCAGGTCGACCCGGAGCCCATCAAATGGCTGGTGTAAATGTATTGTTGTCGCCAGGGGGGTGGGGGGATGGAGTGGGTTTTGTACTGGGATTTTTGTAAGATGCCCAGAATCACCGTGAGTGGCCGTATGAATTGCTTCAACAAATAAACAAATTAAATAAATAAATACCCAGCACATCAAGGAGAAGCTAGAATCAGGGAAAGCGCTAGCCTTTTTCCCTTTGGTGCTAGTTTTCTATGTGAAAGGAGTATTCAGTCACATGACCCTCAACCCCACCCTGCACTCCGAGGGGCGCTGTGGGTGTATGGCTCTCAGGCCCCCTTTTCTTCCCCCTAAGAAAACGCCATCCAGGCCTTTGGCAACGGGACGTACTTGACTGCGGCTTCCAGGCCCTCCACCTCGCCCACCACGCAGATGCGGAAGCAGGAGCGAAACACCGACAAAGTGGCCGCCACCCTCCAGGAGAACATCTTCGAACAGCTGGAACCAACCAAGGTAGGCAAATGAATCGGGGCCTCTTTTGGACTGACCGACCGGGTCTGCCCACAGAGACGTTTTCGGATCTCCTGGCTGCGTTTGCACACGATGCTTGGTTGGCGGGTCAAACTTGGGTTTGCTGCTTGTGGCTCAGTGAATTGTGGAAATGCAGCCCTCGTGGTCAGATGACAGGTCAGGGTGTGTGCAAAGCCAGAAAATGGGTTAATTGGGTAACTGGGTTAGGGGGGTTGTGTGAACGCAACCGCAGAGAGTAGAGATCAAGCTCTGCGCAGATTAAAAGCTGGCCCTTGGAAGTTCAAGCAGAGCAGAACGGCAAAGGCCCCTGAAGGGCCCCACGTCTTACTTTGGCCCCTACAGAAATGTTGAGAGAGTAGTTTTGGCCACAATGTGGTGTTTGGTGCTTTCGGGAGCTACTTCGTGCATTTGTTAGTTGGAAACATATTTTTTATATACTGCATTTATCTTGTGTTTTTTTTAAATCTTCATCAGCCATGTGTCGCATGGGTGAGATGGGTGAGATGGGCAGCCGCATAGATTGATTTAAATAAATAAATAAATAAATGGCAAAATCCCTCTTCTCTGATCACAAGCCAACTGTAATGGCATGTGGGAAAGACCTTGGGAGACGGGGCCAAGAGACGCTGCCAGGGGAACGGGCAGATAAGAGGCAGAATATCCCACAGCTGGGTACTGGGCGGGGCAAGAGGCTCAGGAGGGACCCTCCCTAGTTTCTCGGGCTGTGAAGGAGACGGGGGGAGATTTGTACTTTCAGACTTGCGAGATTCTGCCAATGTAGCCTTACGATAAAGTAGAATTAGCTCATCTGATTGCGATTCCTATTTGGTTTACCCCATGAAGCCGACATCAATCTTGCAAGTCTGAAAGTACAATTCTTCCCCCCGTCTCCTTCACAGCCCGAGAAACTAGGAAGGGCCCCTTCTGAGCCTCTTTCCCCTCCCACTATCCAGATGTGGGCTATGCTGTCTCTTATCTGGCCCTTCTCTTGGCAGCGTCTCTTCGCCCCGTCTCCCAAGGTCTTTCCCTCATGCCATGACACCAGCCTCTGCCACACCCGTCCTTTCCTTCTCTGTTCGTGCTTGCTCAGTTTCCTTTCTTACCCACCACCTCCTCCCTCTGCTGTGGATGCCGGTTGCTCTCCTGGCTGCCACCAGGCAGAGGAGAAGAGAGCAGAGCTGCACAATTTCAGGTGGGGGAGAAGAGGTTGGGTGTGTGTTTGTGCCCCTTTGCCAGTTTCCCTGCACTTGTCAGTTTCAGTCACTTCCTGGGGAGGAAGATTTCTCCCTCTTGAGAGGATCTTGCTACTCCTGGCAAAGTCTGCCTTATGCTCTGAGCAATTCCTTTTATTTCTCATTCATTTAAACTTGGGAACCGCCCAAACAGGTGTTGGGGGTGAAGCAGACACCCTAAAGATCCCCAGGCAGGGTCTGGACATTGGTTTCCTCCCATTCCAGATGCCCTGCCCTGATTGGTGGAAATGTTCCCACCTGACTGGCACGATGCTGAAGAGGGACAGCAGCAAAGCAAGGGGGGAAAACCACCCCTTGCTTATCATCTTAGTCAGGACAGCCCCATTCAGCAGCGATCCAGAACAAAGGAAGGAGGGCAGGACAGGGAAGGGCAACGGGGCCGGGAGGGCTGGGGGTCTAGGAAACCCCATGTGGCATCAAAGAGCTTGGTCCCTGCAAGGTCCAAAAAGTCAAGATGGCGGTTGTTCTGCACAATTGCTTGGATCACACAGCCACAGCTGCTATCTTGACTTTTGGACACACACCCACACAAACGCACACCATGATTGTTTATGTCAGTCCCACTTAAATCTATCATTATTATTATCATCTATCTATTACCTATCTATTATCTATCTATCTATCTATCTATCTATCTATCTATCTATCAATCATCTATCATCTATCTATCACTCATCTGTCTGTCTATCATCAACTTAAATCTGCATGCCCAGCTTCAAAGCGTCCTTCATTCCTGCAGGTTTTATGCAGCTAAAAAGAGGACAGACCCCATTTTCCTGCCTTTGGGGAGAAGCAGGAGTCAGAGCAGGGCCTTCTGCTCCCCTCCTCTTTAACAGGCTGCTCCCCAGCTAGTGGATTTCTTATGGGTGAACCTGATTGTAGCCCTTGTAATCAGCTTCAATTTCCTCCTAATTGGTTTCTAATCCCTGTTAAAAGCTGCTTGTGAAAACTCATATAAACGTCGGGGGTCCTTTCCGTGGGCAGTCTCCCTACAGATAAAACTGAAAACATCAGAGTGTTCGAGCACCCAGCATTAGAGCACATGGATCCTCCACTTTCCTAAAAAAAAAAAAAATCCATAAAAGCAGGCTGGGGGTGGGGGAGAAAAATGGATTTTTATACAGTCAGTAGCATCAGAACTGAAGCCTGCAGCCTCCATTGTGGGTGGGGGAGAGTTAGCAAACAGGCAAAGTCAGCCAGTCACAGTCCATTTTCTGGGCTTTTAGCCTTCTTTCCCACCCTTGGTGCCCCTCTAGAAGCATTGGATGCAACTTTGGGGGTCTTCTGGTTGGGCTCAGTCACCAGTTCGTATTTCATTCACCCGCTCAGGCAATGACTGGCGCTGGAGAGAGAGACAGAGGGAGAGAAAAAGAAAAGAAAAGAAAGAGAGCAGAAAAGGGAGGGGGGGAGGGAAGGAAGGAAGGAAGGAAGGAAGGAGAGAGAGAGAGAGAGAGAGAGAGAAAGAAAGAGAAAGAAAGAAAGAAAGAAAGAAAGAAAGAAAGAAAGAAAGAAAGAAAGAAAGAAAGAAAGAAAGAAAGAAAGAAAGAAAGAAAGAAATTAAGGCTACACATCTGGAGTGAATTAAACCCCAGTTTATAGTCACAGCTCTCTAAGTAGGGCTCTTGCCGGGACTGTCATAAGCGCCTGCCCAAATTGCAGGGGCCTCTAGGTGGCAACGAAGAGATAAAGACCGCTGACCCTCTGCTGCCCTCTGGGCTTGGGCCACAGTAGTGCAGCTCAGGTCCGGGGCCCCAGCTTCTGACCCCTTGTTTCTTGGCCTGCAGCCCAGGGGGCAGAGGTAAGCCTGGGGCTTCCCACGCGCCGTGCGCCACCCCCCTCGGCCCTGAACGGAGCTGCTCTTTTCTGGCGCCATAAACTCCGGCTCCAGGAGATCTCTTGGCTGCCTGCCACATTTCCTCTCGAGCAGACCCCGATTCCCGGTTTGGTCTCTCGTGCTTCTGTTGCTCTCAGAAAGCGTTTGCAGGTCCGCATCCTCCAAGGCGTGTTTTCTTTTCTTTTCTTTTCTTTAATACAGTTTAATTAGAATTTAATTGGATTTTTTCAATACAGTAAAAGGATGCAAAACAAAACAAAAAGCTAGTGAGAAAAAGGAAAAAAGAGAAGAAAACATACAGTTAGCCTTCCGCCCTTCTTTCTATCGAGTAATTGTCAGTCAAACTTTATTATTAGTTCAAAGGAAACCATGAACGAACTGTTTAAAAGTAAAAGAGGAGGACCGAACACAAAACACAAGTTAAAAGGATAACACAGAATATTATCGTCACTGTTGTTACCATGGTAAACTACGTCTCTAGGACCAAAAGAACCAGAATGTTATTTGTCTAAAACTAAGGCAGAAAGCTAAAAATCTAAAATAGAAGTAGGTTAAAATAAAATAGAATAAAGCAACATCAGACATATATATATATATAGGTTAGAGAGAGAGAGAGCATTTAAACCGGTTTGTTAATTGTTTCGTTCTATGCTGGCCTTTGACCGAAATAAAGTTGGACTGACCGTCTATCGAGTCATCATCATCTTATTCTTTTCCCCACCCACTTGGGCCCTTCGGGTCCCCAGCCCCAGAAGCCACCCATTCCATCTTTTCTTCTTTCAGCAAAAGGGCCCGATAAGATTTCCGGCCTTTCAAAAACTCTCGGTCACTTTTTCTCCAGCCAGAGTGGTCAGCTTTGCTATTTCTGCACGTTCAGTTAATTTTATCATCTAATCTTCCACTCTAGGTATTTCATTACCTTCCCAACCTTTTGCTTGTAATAATCTTGCCACACTCCAAGGGTCACTTTCCGGCATTTGGACCGGCTACGGCTGTCCAGCCACCTGGAGGGATATGATGAAAATTTGGGGCAAAAGGGCTGCTGGTTTGTACGTGAGACGAGGGAGAGCGTAATGCAACAGGGACATCCATTTCAATATGTTGCCGTCTCCTGGTTCTGCAGACCGCAGTACCAAAGGGGCCGGCTTTGGCTCCTTCTGGAATGTATTTTTCATCTTCCCAGCCCACAGCCTGAGATTTCTTCTTGGTGGTCTCCCATCCAAGTCTTAACCAAGCCCAACCCGGCTTTGCTTTTGGAGATCAGTCAACGTTGCTCAGGGGCACCACCTGCTGGGGGGAGAAAACTCTCCAACTCTCTGGACTTCAGCCTAGTTTGTCCATTCCTGGGGAAGACCGATTGAGGGAGGGGGTGCAGAAGAAAAGATCAGATTTAAGGGTCCCCATCATCAGCATCCTTCCTTACGAATATTCTCAAAGTCGCTGAATGCTGGGATTAAAGCTAAATTCCCTGGAGTTGCAGCTCTTCCGCAAGACACGCACACCTCATCCTATTTCTTAAAAAGAAAAAGAAAAAATCACTTAATCCTCCCCATTACTTGAAGCCCTGCATAGGCCACCAAGCCTGGTCTGATAAGGATACCTGGCTGAAATGCTGCTGCCTCAAGGTGAACTTTGCTAGCTGTTTTTAACTCCTGGTGGAGTCCAGAGGCTGTCTGGATAAGAGGCTCTAAGCCGATTGCAAACCTTTGCAAGATTTCAAAGGAGTGATAAATGCCTTCCCAGCGCTAACCGAGAAGCAGGGTGCCAGAGCTCCCTTCCTGGCTGACTTTCGCTCCGGAAAGTGCCTCGCCTTCACTCAGGCAGAGAGCTGGATTTTTTTCCAGATTTCCAAGCTTTCTCCAAAATGAGGAAGCCGGATAGAGAAGCCCTGCAGATCAGAGCTCTCTGCTCCCACAGTGGGCAGACGATGCAGCTTAAAAAGAAATATGCAGTTGAAAACTCTGCGTAAAACAACCTGGGTTACCCTGAAAAGGAGAAGGCACATCAAGGCAATGTGCGCTTTAAACACCCGCATCAGTGAAATGCATGTGCCAAAGAGTGCTTTTATTTAAAAAATTCTCAAAAGTTTTGCAAGCAACCTGTGTCATATGAATTATGAGAGGATGTCCAAAAATGTTCTAGCCTTAAAAAATTCTCTAGAAAAACAGACCAGTCTGAAATGTCCCGTTGATGCACATAGTAAGAGATGCACTTTCTTATCACTGGTGCATCCACAGAGGTCGGAGCGAGAAGACAGCCATGTGCATGGCGTACAGGTAGTTGCAACGCCTGCAGCGAAGGATAGTCAGGCCTGATAGTCCTTGGATGAGAGACCACCAGGGAATCCCCACTATTTTATTTTTATTTATTTATTAAATTTCTCCCCCGCCCATCTCCCCCCAGTGGGGGACTCTGGCCGACTCACACAAAACATTAAAACCATAAATACATATAAATACAGAAAACATCAAAATTTAAAAAACATTACTAATTCCCCCTAGGCTGGGAATTACAAATACAAAACATCTAGGCCAACCACATCCAGATGTGGGCATCAGATTCACCTGGAAGGAGATTCCCCTCCTTGTGGATGCCTCAAAAGAGGGCCACGTGCACCACGCTTGTCCAAGGTTTTGATGAGCCTCTCCAAGTAAGTACTACACTGTGGAGTTCATGGTGCTCTCTAACTACACACCGTCCAAAAGAGACAATAAAAAACCTAGGAAGGAAACATAAAGACTAGAAAACTTCCCCGCCAGCAGCCAATATTCAGACAACCAGAGATCAACACCAGACAACCATCAGGCAGAAAACAATACCGCGATCAAGGAACCAAGGTGGAAATCACCCCCCTACCAAAACTGGCAGGGCAAGCGGCTATGTATAAAGAGGCAGCAAACCCCACACTCCCTCACACTGATGATGTTGCTCAGTTGGGTCAGGAAACGTCTGCAAGCAAACCGCCAAGCTCCGAGAGCACCAAGAATGCCATGGTTCAACCCTGAGCCACAGAGATTCCCTCCTCTAAGTACTATGCTTTCTCTCCTTTCCTGCTTCACTATATTCCTCGTCTCAGATGCTGAGTCGCCCAAGCAGGGGCCCCAGGCTTTGCACCCTGAGCTCACTCTGGGAAGCCTTCTCGGGAGATGGAAAGAGAAACGGTCCAAAATACATCCCTTGACCAGGAGACATCTCATCTCTTTGCACCGTTCTCAAGCAGGAAGCTCGCGAGCCGTGCTAGATCTGCTGGTGCCGCTGGGCAGGCAGGCTGGCAGGGCCACGCCCTGAGTTACACGTCCGTCTGCCTTTCCCGGCTGGGTTGCTTTATGCCTGTTGTCGAGGTTGGCCATCTCCTCTGCAGTCACCTTTCTCCCCGTTAAGCCTTAATTCCCCATGCCAGGAGGGTGATCATGTTGCTCTTCCCATAAGCCATTTTTATGGGGGGGGTCTTTTTCAGGGCCCTGTTGGGGGATGATGTTGAAGCTTTCAACGGGCAGAGCTTTTTCTGTGGTGGCTCCTTATGGATGGAGTTCCCTCTCCAGAGAGGCTCGCCAGGCGCCCATATTAGCATCCTTTCGGCAGCAGGTGAAATCCCGTTCTATTTTCCAGGCTTTTCATTGGCTTTTCGTTCATATTGTTTTAGACTTTGAGGCACCCCCGGCTGTTGCTGGTATCACCTTTTATTTTTGCCTTTTTGCCTTTGATCTGGTATGATTGGATAGGGTTTTCTGGCAATTGTACTTTTTAACACGTTTTATTGTGAGCCCCCCAGAAAGTTTTGGCTGTTGGGTGGTGTAAGCCTTTTAACAAATGAATAAAAAATAAAGTAAATAAATTGGGCAGGTCCTGGGGGAACAGAGGGTGGGCTGGGTACTAAAGGAAGGGGGAACACTGGGAGATAAAGCCAGCCAGAGGGAGTCAAGATTGTAAGGGTGGGGAGGTTGCCCCCATGTTCAACTCTGCACGTGTGGCTGACGACGCACTGAAGCCTCGCCAATACTATTCCGGAGTCATTACTTGGTGTCATTATCTAACTGTCTGCTGCAAGAGCTATCAATAAAAGAGCTGACTTAGGACATCCCCAAGGGAGTCAGAAAAGTCAACAGGGGGGCTGCCCATCTGTAGTCATAACCCTGCCCTTTTGTGTTCGTGCAATGCTTCAATTACACGGTCATGGCCCCCGTTTAACTTTTTTGGAAACCCCCTCCCCCAGCAGATGGCCCTGGGGCAGATGGGGTTATGGGCTGGCTGGGTTAAGTGGTTTTTGCAAATGGGGGCAGAGTGGGAAGCTAAGGGTCAACACCTGGGGAGATATGAAAGGGCTGGGGGAGAGCTCCACAGACGGATTTGTCAGTCAGTTCGCTAGCACAGTTCTCTGGGGGTCTCCCTCCAAAGGAAATAAAGTAGATGCTGGTCTGAGAAACGAGGCACCAGTAATAATCTTGTCTGGATTTTTATTTCTAAAGTTTCTACGGTGCTTTTCCCCCACCAGAGAATGATCTGATTGATGATGCGCCATCAGGTGGGCCTCGACTCTTAGCAACCACATGGAGAGATTTTCTCCAGGAGGGTCCGCCCCCCCAACCTGACCTTTCAGCTTTTCCAATGGTGCCCCATCACCACTGGAATGGAGCCTGTTTGCTCCTTTTCACTTAAAAAGAGGGTATCAATCAGCACTTTTCTAAGTAATTAAGAAACTTGGATGTTGGCCAGGTGATTGATTCATTCGGAAGACCGGATAGCTGGGCAGAGGAAGAGGGAAGGAAGACACTGGATGATGCAACTGGCCAAGGGTTGGGCAAGGTTGCAACTTCCCATTTGGGGGGAGCCACCTCCCATCCCCACCTCTCTTCCTGGAGAATTGTGGAGATCCTGTTTCCACTCTCCTTCCAAACTCCTTGGTGTCAGGACAAGGAGCAACCCTACCCACCCTACCCAGGGACTGATCCCACCAAGAGAGCATGCGTGGCATTGCGCACCCCCCTCCCTGCTATGAAACGCTTCCAGCCTCACGCTCAAGTGAAGATAAAGGATCTTCACTTATCTCAAGAAGAAGAAGATTGGAGTCTCCCGCAGGTTTTCTCATTCCTGTGCTTTGGGGCAACAGAAGCTGAGATGGCTCTGTTGCCTGGAAGGGAGAGACAGAGAAGAAGAGAGATTTTTTTCTCCCCGGCACAAGGGGTCACGATGGCTGTGAAGTGCTGAGATCTAAAAAGTTGCGATGAAGAGTCAGGGTTGCCCTCTTCCAAAGCATCGAGCTGTGAAATTCTGAGTGTAGCCAATGCTGGCGTTGATCAGTTTCCTTGGATAGGTCCTCCAAAAGGGCTCTAGCCGCCCCTAAGAAGTGGTCCCTCCTTTGGCAGCATCAGGGGCATCCACAGGATATGGTCAAAAAAGTCAAGATGGCTACCACAACAAGGTGATCAACATGCCACCTCCTTTTGATGGGCATAACCAAGCTCCATCTGGTTTTTAAGTCTATTGCACGCCAGGTGGAATTTCAATCATGCCGTTGTGGTCGCCATCTTGATTTTTTTTACCATATTCTGTGGATACCTTGGGGCAAACCCCAGCTCTCTTTTAGAGGGGAGGTGTCTTACGATAAACCCCAAACATCTCCCTCAAAAGAGGTTTTAGTGGTTAAGCTGAGAAGACTTCTTCCCCCTTTGCAGAAGAGGTGCATGTATGTAAAAAATGTACACCTGTTAAAAAAGGGTGGAGCTTTGATTAGGGTCACAACCATCATCTTGGCTTTTTTGACTCCCCCTACAGACACCTCTGCCTTAAGTCCCTTGGAGGATATGGGACGGGAGAAAGTAGCAAGGGAAGCAAACTTTCCCTGGTATTTTTTATGCTGGTCACTGAATTTGTAGATCAAGGGAATGCAGAGACGTAGTGAATCTTTATCCCAGTAAAGCCTTTGCCAAGGCCTCACGTGATATTGTGAAGGATAAGATGAATAAACACGGGCCAGAGGATTTGGAAAACTGTAATGGTCAAGCAACCACATCCAAAGATTATTCATAAATAGCTCCGCCACACTGTGGGGGGAAATATCTACGGGGTCCCCCAGAGCATCGTTCTTGGTCTTGTGCTAGTCAACTTCTTTATGAACAGCCTAGGGGTATGCCTATTAAAAATACAGTGGGCAGCCGGCCAGCAGGGCTGGCTAATACCTTGGAGACCAAAATCCCGGTTCAAAATGATCTCGACAGGCTTAAACATTGGGCCAAATCCCGCATGGTGAGGCTGAGCACCGAGACGCTTAAGGCCCTGTATCTGGGTAGGAAAATGAAATGTATATGATGGGGAGACGTGGCTTCTCAGCAGGGCGTAGGAAGGATTTTGGCCTTTGAGGGGAGCCCCAGCTGAAGAGGCGCAAGCGGCGTGATGCAGCAGCTACAAAGGCCAATGCAATCTCTGGCAGCCCTAAGAGAAGCCTTGCGTGCACATCTCAGGGGACAATTGCTTGGTTTGGCTCTGCACTGATTAGCCCCCCCCCTTGGCTAGGGGTCCCCCTCTGGGCTTTCGCGGGGACGGGAGACACTGGAGCAGGGTCAGAGGAGAGCTTCCAGGATGACGCGGGGTCCCGACGCCAAGTTCTGTCAGGACGTTTGACCGTGCTGGCCGGTTTAGCCTGCCAAAGAGGCGGCCGGGAGAGTAATTTGCAGGGATCTCCAAGGCTGCCGTGTGCGAAAGGCGCCACCTCGGTTGAATCCTAGCGCAGGCTGAGGACCAAGTGTTGAAATGAGAGGAAAGGTCTTTGAGCCGGAAACGAGGAGGAATCTCCTGACCGTAAGAGCCGCTGAGTACGTGGCGGGCAGCGTCTGGATCAGCCGTGGCCTCCCCCTCGCTGGAGGCCTTCAGACGAGGCCCAGAAGGCCACCTGTCAGGGGTGGTTTCGCAGATCCCAGCACAGAACAGGGGGTTGGACTAAGTGACCTCCAACTCCCATATTCATACCTTCTAGAAATCAAGCAGTCTCTGCAAAGTTAATATAACAAAAAACAAATCAATAATGGCCACAATGATTCTATGTGCATTTATTCAAAAGCAAGTCCTAGTTCACCCAAAGAGTCTTGTGCTCCCTTAATTGATCTTAATTAATTAATCAATCCATCTTGGTTTGCGCATGCATTGATCGACTGCCACTTCATCAGAAGCCAGAGTCCTCAAACCAGGAAAAAGCCATTTAGACACCTTGAGCTGCGTGTCCGCCAATCAAGAACAGATCTGAGAAAACAGATCCGTCTCTTTCAAAGTTGATGTAAAGGTTGGTTCAAACCTTTAACGGGCCCTCGCAGTCCTCCTGCCACGAACTCAGAGGGTTTTCCCTCTGGCAGTGACATAAAATTGTGGCAGCGATTTGTTGTGAGGCATTTAAAAGCCAAATGAGCTGCTTGACATTCGCTTTTCACACACAGACCCACAATGGGAAGCGCCAGAGCTCCAGTCGTAAAACACCAACCTCGCAGCTGGACAGTTAGCAGCGCAGCCCCAAATTTAGCATAAAGTCTGTGAAGAATGACTCTACCAAATTAAGTCTAGGTTGGGTTCAGTATAAGCCACCTTCCTATGCACTCGATTCAGCAGGGCGTGCTTAGCCATGATTTACTGAATAAGCCCCCACTGCCTAGTTCAGCCAGGCCAGGCCAAACCCAACACACCACAAGGTGACTACGCCATTGTGCGAAGCCAGCTCGAGTCTATGAAGTATCTATGTTTACAGGACCACCCTATCAGTATGGACATTTAGGAATCTACATCTATACTTAATTAATTCCTTGCATTCAATGAAGCTTTTTCTGCTGCAGCTAAAGGCAGCTTACAGGGGAACGTTAATTCCCATGTCATCAGTTTTAATTCCTGTTAGCTGCCCAGCATCATGAATTTGAGACGGGCAGCCACAGAAACCAAGATAATAAATAAATAAACTTTCCTCCCCACAACAATCTTCTGAGGTTGGATGGGCTGAGAGAAGGGACTACAATCTGGGTATCCTGGTGCCAGTTCAACACCTTCACCACCTCGGGAGGAGATGAGTTTCATCTTCTCACATTCACCATTTCTGTTGTTGTTGTCCTAGACATCCGCAGAGGGGAAGCTGTTGCGCGACGCAACTCGTCTTGGATCCAGCGCGTCCGACTCTGCCCTGGCGTTGACCATGGACATCTGGATGATGGTGTGGAGTTCCACGGCCACCAGTACTGTCCTCTTGATGGCCATGTGAAAGAGAGGAAGGCCTTGCTCAAGGGCGACAACAGAGTGGCTGCTCTGTCTTATGTTTTCCAACTTGGGACCCAGGAGATGGTCGCACCCACCGCCATCTTCCTCCTCATCGACTTTGTAGAAAGGAAAGAGAAGAGGAAAGAAACTCATCCCATGAGCTTGTCTGTGAATGCCTTTCTGGTGAGCAAGTGTGGTCATCCAGAGAAGGAGTCAGCGATGACTCTCTTCAAGAAATTCTGTGCTCCATCGTTGATGTGTGCTGAAGTCACAGACAGAACTAATTCACATGAGCGTCTTTCTTCATTTTGACCGACAAGTCAAAGCTGCCTTCTTTGGTGCAACGAAGCAGTCTTACCTGCCACCCAACATGAGACGATCTTGCTGTCATCTTGGAAAACCTTCTGAAACCGGGTTGAGATCCAAGTTCTCCATGCTTGGAATGGATAAAGTATCTGCTTCACCACGCCAATGTCTGGTATAATAACTGCACCCAAACCCCTTATTTTTCAAAAGGGTTGAGTGATTTTAAGAAGTAGAGCAAGGCCGAACCACCCTGGAGGCTCTACACAACCAAACCAGGGGGACCTTTCACTACAGTAACCTGGTGAGAACCAGAATCTAGGGATTATGTTTTGAGGTGTTGCTTTGGGGGGACTTGGTGAGCCTGGAAATTGTCCACTGTTCTTACTGGCAAGACATCAGTTGGATTCAGCTCTGAGGTTCTTCATGGTCCAAGAGAACTACTGTATATGAACTGAAAATTCTCCTGTGTGATTGACATGTGGGGTCCTTCCAGAGGTTTGCCTTCCAAGCACATCTCCTCCGACCAATTCATTCTCAGAGTGGTTTGAAAAGACAGTGTGGGCAAAACAACTCATAAGAGTCTGCGGGATGGAAATCTCGCAAATGGGTTTCAAACGTTTCCCTTTGCAAAATGTGGGAGTTCCAAACGCAAACCTGTCACGGTTGGTGCCTCCAAGCCTCAGCGATCGAACGTGCGCTGATGGCAAAACGGGCTTCAAAGCAGAATTTTGTCTCCCGACAAAATCACCACTCTGTTCAGCTTGAGCTGGCTTCTTGGAGAAGGGCAGCATTTTGAGCTGAGATGAAATGACTAAATGAGAACAGATGTTCCGTCTGTGGCAGCCGATTGATCGCAGCTGATTCACAGCCACTGGTCACCCCTTGACCCCACCATGAGGCCCATAAGCCCCCACTGGGCTTAACAATAGCGACTTTCAATCCTGCTGGGAAAGGGGTCTCAGCTGCTCTTCATGGCAAGGACTGATGACAATCATTACTTCCCAGCACCACATTCTAACCACAATTATTCTAGCTTGGAGTTATTCAGCCTTTGAAATCAAGGGGGATGAGCTTGTCACTGCGGTCTTTCTCTTGCTTCTGGAAATTGCTCTGATGCTTATGCGCCCAGAACTCTCCAGCATGGAGCCCGAGAAGTGGGTGATTTCCTTATCAAAGGGTTAAAAATCAAACGTGCCTCAGAAATGTTGCAGACACAGCAACTATGCTGGATGGAGTGCGTACCCTCACAATCTGGGGTGGGGGTGGGGGTTGAACAGTGCCAAGGGGTTCATATTAGGGGAAATTGCAACGAGATCATATTCCACTACCGTCCAATGCTCAGTGCACAACTTCAAAGCTCCCATCAGCTGAGCAGGAACTGTTCAGCTGGGATGAGTTTATAGTGGGGGTGCTAATCTGGGTCCTTACCGCCCCATCCAGGAGCTCCACGTGAATGGGGGGTGTTGTCTACAGCAAGGCAAAGTTATGGCAGCCCTCCCCTGCCACGACACCACTGCACAAGCCCCCTTTAGAGGCCTGCATTGCGATGTCACGACACATCGTGAAATGTTGCAAGAGCATATCTTGTCCCTTGCTTGCTGGCAAAAACCAGGCCAGCCCACCCGGCTGGCTTGTGTTTTGCCAGTAATTCCAATTGCAAACCAAGAGGAAACTGATAGCAACCTGCTGTTGTGGCTGGCCTGGGTTTTGCCAGAAATAAATTATAAAACCACCAATTATTATTAATATTATTATTATATACCCAGCAATGTGAAATCACAGCTGCCAGTTCTTTAGCTGGTGTTAGCCTTCATTCGCATCAAGTTCTTCCCAAGAATTATTATTATTATTAATTATTAATTATTATTATTATTATTATTATGGTTGGTCGCACAGTCAGCCAGCTGTTTAGACTGGATTTGGCATTTTTATCCATCTATCGAGTCCTTCCCAAGGACCCAGGATAGTTATTATGGTTGGTTGCACAGTCAGCCAGATGTTTAGACTGGATTTGGCATTATTATTATTATTATTAATAATAATAATAATAATAATTTGGCTGCCCTCGGCTTGGATTTTTTTTTTCCTGAAAATCAAGTTATCACCATTCAACAGATTCCATTTCAACATTTGGAGACAGGCTAATCTATTTCTACCAACGTGGAGAACCTCAGACCTCCAGCTCTTCCTCACCCAATCGTTCCTCACAGATCCAGCTGTGGTGAAACCCAGAGGACCTTGAGTTCCTCATGTCCAAGGGGCATCTTTCAAAACAACACATTGCTGCCTCCAGGGACTTGATGCTAAGCCTGCTTGCAGCCCTCAAGAATCTCGGCAGCCTCATTTGGGATCTGCGTGACAGTGGAACATGGTTCTCAGCAAAGCAGAAGGGTTGCTATGAAGCTCTTTCCCAAAGCAGCTGCTTTTCAGGAATCCCTCTCAACTTCTGCAACATCATTCATGTTTCTCAAAGCAGAGGAATCATGAAATGGTCCTCATGAGGTTTGGCAAGAAGGAGATCTTGGGGAATTCAAGGGCATTTAGTCAATTTAGCATTCCTTAGAACAGTGTTTTTCAACCGTGGCCCCTTTAAGGTGTGTGGACTTCAATTCCCAGAATTCCCCAGCCAGCCATGGCTGGCTGGGGAATTCTGGGAGTTGAAGTCCACACACCTTAAAGGGGCCACGGCTGAAAAACACTGCTGTAAACTATCTTTTCTGCTCTTTTTTCAAATTTAGCTTCATCATCAGCACAGGACAAGTTAAATCAACCTCCTTGCGCCCCAAACCATTTCTCATTTGAACAAAAACATTTCATAACTCAACCCAACCCAGTCTATCTTCCGATTGGAGTTCATGAGATTGAGGAATTGATCCCTTAAAATAAAACCCCAGAGCAGAATGAGCGGAGAGTAAAACTAACCAATACCTAAAAAAATAACCCCAAAATAACTAAAAGTCACCCCAAATTTGGAGCAAGGTAACAGTAATGGAAGAACTTTTATCCTTGCCTTCTATGAGGGTTGTTTTTTCTCTTATTCAAGGATAAAAGTGCAAAGCACCAAATATTCTCTCTTTTTTTTTAATAGTGTAGCGCTCTAATAAAATCAATACAATCCAAATGCTTTATGTATAACATCCTTAATAACCTTGCCTGCATTAAATCTTTTGATCAGCGGTTTTATTCCGCGAGAAACAGCTTGGATTCACCTTTTGTTAAAAAGTTTGCTCAAAACCAGCATTTCCTTAATGGATCATAATTCACAAGCACTGATCAAACGAACCATACATTTCCTTAATGTGGCAAGTTTCATATTGATTAAAAAAAATACGTCTGTCTCTCTCTAAATTTTAAATGGTCGATCACATAGTCTTTGTTGCCTTTTGGGATGTTCTACAAACCCATCTAATTTTAAGATTGTGTGATTTTTGTCAGATTGCTCTCCTCTTAAAAAGACACACAGCAGTTAGGCCTTTTTGGGGTCTGCGGGGGAGGGGGCTGTGTAAAAAAGTTGAGATGGTAGGTACCGCCGTGCAATCAAAGCCCCCTTTTTTGCATGTGTCGCACGAGCCTTTTGGTACTTTGCACTATTAGCTCCCCTACGCGTCAGTGACTTCTTGACGCTTTCAGACAGTGGGCCACCTGCCCTGGAAATAGTTGCTCTGACCATGATGGGACGATGAGATGCGCTTCAGGGTGTTCCCGCACAGGCTTCACCCTCTTGCACGGGCACTGCAATGCAAATGCAGAAGCATGGAGGCAGAGCTTGCACCACAAGGCACGTTTCATCCCTTGGGTCTCCTGAGGAGGCCCGTGGCCCTGGTAGCAGGTTGATGGTTCATCAGTTTCCCTGACCCAAACTTGCATCGGCTGCAACAAGTAGAACATTTTCCAGTGCACCTGGTCCTTCTTCATAAGGACCTGATGCAGAGGAAACAGCCCCCAAGGAATTCATAATTTCATCTCTGCATGCTACCATCAGTACTGGCAGCCATTATGAGAAGAAGCAAAGCCTCCTGAACGTTTTGTTTCTTTCTGCC
Organism: Python bivittatus; assembly: GCF_059951505.1. Taxonomy (NCBI): domain Eukaryota; kingdom Metazoa; phylum Chordata; class Lepidosauria; order Squamata; family Pythonidae; genus Python; species Python bivittatus. The sequence continues at coordinate 55,868,191 of NW_028277034.1, read as the reverse complement.
CAAGTATTTGGCAGCTTGGCTCTGATTGGTGCCTCTTTAGAAGATGCGCCTTCCGTGGCCATTTGGTAGATCTGGCCTAGACTCATTGCAAACCAGCCATTCCAACTCTGCTACCTTCTATCTCCAGCCAGAATGAGACGTTCCTCCCACGCAGAACATCACATCCAATGGACCTCTTGCTGGTGGGGGGGATCAAAAAGAAAGTTCGGCTCTCCTGCAGATTATGTGTTCCTTGGGGGGATGGATAGAAGGAGGACTAAGGGATCAGCATGACACTCGCCTCCACCAACTAGAGAAAGCATGTGGGTTAATCCCAGCCACTGCTTGCTGAATTTGGCCAAGTCAATGAGTGACTTCCACAAGAGGCAAGACAGCCTTTACTGGCTCATGGATGGAGATGCAGGTGAGGAAGCATCGCTCTGCTGCTCCATTTGTTCATGGAGGAATGGAGACAACACTGGGAGCAAAGGGTGGCTTCTCCAATCTCTTGGAGCAAAACTCTGTTCCTCCTAAAACATCATACGGCATCAGTTGAGCACTCAGTGCTTTTGCTGGATTCCAGAACAGGGTTTTCCAACCTGGTCTGCTCCAGAGGTGTTGAGCTGCAACATGGCCATGATGGAATGGAACTGTAATTCAGCACTTACGGAAGGAAGCAAGTTGGGGAAGGTAGTTCCCGGACATTCACAGAGGGCTTGCTTAATCCCACACTTTAGCTTGAGCAACATCACTGTGGTTGCAGACAGTGCTATGGATCCCAGCAGAATCCCCTGTTTTTTTTGGCTTTTTAAGTAAAGAATGCAAAAGTGGAAAGCTGGTTTACTGCAAAGCCAAACACCGACCTCAAGAATATACTTAGCAAATATGTTGGAGGAGAGAGAGCATCCTCACCTTTTGGCCTTCTAGTAAATGGGTGCTTTGTGACCAGCTGTGCCCCCATGGTCACCATCTGAACATTTGATGTTCATCACCATCCATAGGTTGGCTTTTCAGCACTTAACCAGAATGCCCCTAGGCTGGTTCCAGCCACAGTTGGACAAACATAAAAGAAGAGCTGTGAAAATCCATAGCCCAGAAGGTCCTTCTCATCCATCAGTGGTTTCTAATGGTGGCCCAACAGATGCCCTGGGGAATCCCACAAGAAAGGAATGTGGACCATGGGGTTGTTTTTTTTTTTGGTAGCACCTGTTGTTGAAGGTAGAGAAATCTGGTCTAAAAACTGTTCCAGTCCTAAAACCCATCCTTTGTTCCCAAAGAAGTCCACCCTATAAGGAATACCATGGAAGACCTGAAGCTGGATCAGAAACACCCATCAATTTCAGAGAGAAGTCCAAGAAGATGAGACATTTGATATCCAGATAGTCAACCCTTTCTCCCCATCACCAGAAATGGAGAGAATATGGCAGGGGTGTCTGCAAGGTATGGTCAAAAAAGTCAAGATGGCTGGTGCAATGGAAGCTGCACCTGTTTTTTATGTGCATCATACATAAAAACCAGATGGAGCTTTGATCACACTGTTGGGGCTGCCATATTGAGTCTTGTGACCACGCCCTGTGGCCATCCCTGGAGAATCCAGGCGGCTATGGAACTCCAGGAATTTGCAGAGTCCCTGTTTCCAGGCACAGAAAGCCAGCGGCTTCACCAAGTTCAGGCCACCGAATGCCCTAACTGAATTTGGGTTTGTCTGCAACAGTACTTCCTCTTCTCCAGTCTGACCAAATCAGTTTCATCTGTTGGGGCCCCAAATTTTAATCTTGTAACCAAAGGTGAAAACATCCCCTGCTCCAGAATGGGAAACATTAAGACAAAAAAATGAAGAATAGAAGATTAAAACAGATAACCACTGAAATACAAGCAAAGGCCAACAACACGTAGATATGCAATAGATATGCAAAAGCACTCTATTTTTAAACCTTTTATTTAAAAAAATATATATATTTTTTCTGTCCTGAGGTTTTGTCTTACCAGGTCTGAGTTCAGAAGCTAAGCAGGCTTGGGCCTGGATAGTATTTGGATGGGAGACCTCCAAATCCCCCAGAAAATCCCCAGGCTGTAGGTAGATTAAGAAAGGGGAAAAATCACAGAAGGGGCCGTGGCTGTCTAAATTCCACATTCTTTGCCAAGAAAATTACATAGAGACACTTATCAAGTCACCAGCAATCAAATTTGACTCGAGGTCATCTTTGCACACATATGCAGAGAAATCTGTATATTATATAGAGAATATAAACATTAATATTCAATTCCTCTTCAGTATTTTTTACTTGGAACCTTTGTACAGACATGTTGGTTAGTGAATACCTAGTTAATTTGGCTGAAAAATGATGACCAAATTTGAATATGGGACATCTATTCAAGGAATGGGAATAACCCCCACCCCCACCCCCACAGGCACCAAATGCTCCACGGTCTTTGGGTTTTGCAACAGGGATTTGCCACACAGTCTTTGGGAGTTGCAAACTGTGGTAGCAATTAACTGCCGCCAATCTTCTGAGCAATGCCTTAACAACCTTCCCCAACCTGGTGCCCCCCAGGACCTCTGGAAGTCCTGGTCCCACCACCTTTGGATGCACCATGTTGAGAGAGCCTCCTCTAATTTAGCAGAAAGGTAGATTTTTAGTAGAATAATTGGTCTTGCACACGGCAACTTAGAGTCAGGCCACTTGGCTTAAATAGGGAATGAAGATGGTTTTTCAGGAGCAGGAAGGATTCTGCTCCCAGGGTTAGAAGCAGCCACCTCCAGCTAAGAGGTGACCGCCCCTGGGGACGCTGACCATCCTTCTCTTATTATAAAGGATGGCCCTTTATTTCAGAAAGCAGTCCTTTAGATGTATTTATTTTTCCAAACCTAACTTTTGTCCTTTCTTTTGGTCATTCATGGAAGTGGAATTGTCTTTTTAAAATAAATTGTAAAATCAATGCACACCCTGTTTGATTTTAGATATTTGTATTAGAATATGCGTCTTTCTAAAGTTTTTCTTTGTTTCGCTCCTGAATTTTCCTTTGTAAAACAAAGTTATGAACATAAACCATTTTTTTTTAATCCTTATGAATCTCTTTCTGATTTGCCCCTTTTTCAGGTGGGTCCTGTATTTTTTCCAAGAAAATAGGGTGCCTGTACCCATGGGGGGAAACGCCCTGCTTGTGGCTTTTACGCTGGGGCGTTGGCCCCACAGCACTGAAGAGGCCTTGGAGCTTTAACCTGCCCTTGGGAGAAAATTCAGATTCAGCTCCTAAGGAGTAAGGGAAACAGAGTCATAATTGCTACTCCTATTTTCCATTCTGCGTGGAGATCCTTGGAGCAAAGCGGTTTATAAATCTTATAAAAAAGAAATCAAACAATGCCCCCTGACAGCCCGGGATCCCGTCTTCTTAATGGCACTGTCTCATGTTCTCCCATTGTTGGGTTATTTTTCTGTCCCCATTCCAGGATCCCAGAATTAATTTCACGGCATCTGTTGAACCAACAAGAGCCGCAGCAACAGAGTAACTGTGTTTGCACAACTGGCTTCACCTGGTTACTGAATTCACCCATTTTTGGGCCTCGCCAAGTCCACAGAATCCTCAACTCACCACACAGGCTGAGTTCTCACAGTTGATAAAGACCCAAGAAGGCCGACCCGGGTTACAACTAACCAACTATGCAGATGTTGCTGAGAGGCCACTGGGTTGGTCACTAACCTGGTTAAAGGAGGCTGTGTGAACAGGTCCTCTCGTCCTCTCTTCCTTGGATCCAAGAAAGTTGGGCAAATGCTTCAAGAAGAGCCTCTGTTGCAAATGGCGGTCGAGGAGAAGGCTTCTCCTACAGTCCCCACATTTATGTCTTTCCCTGGCCGTGTTTACCCCACATTTCCAGCGGCAGAGTGAAGGGACAGACCAGGGGACCTCCTGGCCTCCAGACATTCTCACCTCTGCAATAAGCCGACGCACAAAAAATATCCTTAATGGCAAGGAAACCATTCAAAGACTGCATAGGGTTTATACACGCCTTGGTTATACTTTGGGGATCTAACCTGTACTTTCTGTATGTATCTGTATTCCAAAAACTTGTACCTGAAAATAAAGCAAATGTGCGTTTTTCCTCTGTTCGACTTACACTGCCTGCCTGGTGGCTCCTGGGGGTCTTCGGGACTAACCATCCTTGCAGGGAGGGAGCATCGGGGCCAGAACGCTGCCTTCTCTCCATTGCCGGTGGTGGTGGTGGGGGTAAATGTCCCAGAGCGGACGCCCAGGAGAAGCGCTGGAGGACCCCAAGCCAGGCCTGGAGAAGTCCATCGTGGGAGGAGGGAGGGAGGAATTCACACCTCGGGAGACCCCAAAGAGCAGGATCCCTGCCTCGCCTCTATCGCAAGTCTAGCTGGTCCTAAGCTGTGATACTGCTGCCCAAGGGGTGTGTGTGTGTGTGTGTGTGTGTTTCAGTGTTGCAAATCCATGCAGGTTAAGGCTGCCAGACCTGGGTTGCCAAAATTCTTTGGCAAGTTCTCAGCAGACCATTAGTGGAGCATCACCATGCTGGGATAAGCAGGCTGTGTGAATGAGTCTTAGCTTTTGGCCATGGTCAGGTCAGCAAGGTGGGAGATGTGGAAATGGGGGGGGGGGAGTTTTAACTATCAACTATCTCACCATCTCTCTATCTCTATCTCTATCTCTATCTCTATCTCTATCTCTATCTCTATCTCTATCTCTATCTCTATCTCTATCTCTATCATCTCTATCTATCTATCTATCTATCTATCTATCTATCTATCTATCTATCTATGATTTATATCTATCACACTTATATAGCCGCCCATCTCACAGAGTGACTCGTTTTACAATACTTAGTCTCGGTTCAAGGGAACATGGGGGACAAGTGAAAAAAGAATTATAAACTATGATAATGTATAAATAAAATGGAACGCATGGAACAAGTGAAAGGAACAAGCGAAAAATAATTAAATCTTTCCCACCGTTTTCCCCTCAAAGAAGAATATGTAAAGAATATGTAAAGTGTGAAAGAATCTATATGCATGTTCTTACCAGTTGGAGGGGGCCCTTGAGGTCATCCAGTCCAGCCCTCTGCTGAGTGCAGGGATCCACATTAAAGCCCCCCAGGCAGATGGCCACCTTGCCCCCACTTGGCCCGTCCCCTGAAGGAGCAAGAGAGCCCAGTGTCTCTCTGGGGGGGGGGGTTCCTTAAGATTAGGAAGTTTTTTCTACTATCCGGTAAGAACTGTCTTCCCTCGTCTTAAATCCCTTATTCTGCATCCTGTCCTCCGGACACAAAATAACGGAATAGGTCAACGTGACATCCTTTCAGGTATTTGACAAGGGCTGCCATATCCGCCCTCCCCAACACGATTCCTCAAAACAGTTAAAATGGTATTGATCTTTGGAATTGTCCGTGTTAAGGTCTTGCTGGCCTCTTCAACGTCAGCGGGCAAAAATGAGTGAATTATGTTCATTAGATGTTCTTATCAGAGGCTCACGGGGGCTGCCGTGGGAAGTTCCCCTTTCGTCCCTACCCCACAGTCTCCCCTGGGGCTGAACTAACCCACAGCGTAGAAATAAAAACACAGACTGCAGCAGTTTCAAAGGATCAACATAACCTGAATATTGCTACCGCTAGCAATTTCCTTTTTTTTTTTTTTTAAGGGGGGGAAATGAAAAGCGAGGGTTGGAAATTATATTTCAAATTCTATTTGGCTGCCTGAGGAAGCTGCAGGCCACAGACAACTGATCGAGGGGCTCGGAGGATGAAGAGGGCAGTGGCTGAATCCCCAGACTGACGTGCTCCTTGCAACTTGCTCTTTGATTTTTCCTGAAATCAAGGAGATTGCCCTGGAGGATGTCCAGAAGCAAAGGGAGACGCAGAGAGGCTGGCATTTCTTGCAGGGATCCCCTTCTTGGAGAACCTGAGGGCCACATCTGAGCTACACCACCAGTTGCGTCCTCTTTTAAACACCTTCAGCTTCATTTGGCAAGGGGCCAACCTGGTTGAGCATGGGGTGGAAAGACTTGATTGATCTCTGACAGCCTTCAGTCTTCCAAGCAGGGGGCTCAGGTGCCCGCAGGATGAGGTCAAAAAAGACAAGTTGACAGCAACAAGGTTGCACATGAAAACCAGGTGCCCTGTCAGAGCCACCTCTGGTTTTGGGACCACACCCTGCAGGCACCAGGGTTGAGAGGTCCCAAACGTCACAATGGCGGCCACAACCGTGCAATCGAAGCCTCACAACACGCATAACCATGGTTTCACGAACCATGGCTGCTTGAATCAAGCCCCGCCCCTTGGACTCACGCCCACTAAGCTATAAACTACAGTTGATGAAACACGACGATGGGATTCATGACGATGCTATGGACTGGACAAGCCACAATGTCCAGACCGATACAGGATAAAACAGAAATGGTGGTGTATAAAACACAACGGCTACCTTGCCAAAGCCCACCAGAAGCATTTTTGGCTTCCCTGGATCTGCAAAGCAATCAGGCACAAGCTGAGTTCACAGGTTTGTTATAATTTAGGGTAGAAGGAACAAAATGTGCCACATGGCCAGCTTCCACCTTTATTTACACAGACCACACGCCCTTTATTCTAAAGAGCAGCCCTGTATTTCAGAAAGCGCCCTCCCCAGATCCATTCAATTTAATTATTTATTTTCTTGGTTTCGCCCTTGAATCTTCCTCTGTAAAGCAACTTTCTAAACATAAACAATTATATCTATTTTTTATCCTCATGAACCTCTTTCAGGTTGGCCCCTTTTTAGGGCTGGCCCTTTACTTTGTCCAAGAAAATAGGGTCCCGGTACCTGGATTCCATGTTTTGCCACTGCCTGTAACATCGGGTAAGACGTTGAGCCAGGCTGGAGGAGAAATGGTTTGGCTCAGCCCAGCCCTGTGTGTGTGCAACAGGTGTGCAAAGGGATGCCATCTGCAAAAGGAACTTGAAACAGAAACAAAGCCGGGTCTTTTGCACCAATGAAGGTCCCCGTGACCCAGGCAGCTCTACCTGAAGCCTGCCAAAGTGTGCGCGTGCATGTGCGTGCGTGTGTGTGTGTGTGTGTTAAGGTGCTGACTTTCTGAGAGCCAGAGGAGAGCTGATTTTCCTGACAGCCATGCTGATGTCTGGGCCTCCCATGGGGAAGGAAGAAGAGTCAGTTAAAAGACCCACAAATTAACAGAGGCTCATTACTCGGAGTGCATTTATAGTCCATATAACTTGCACTCACAGTAAAAGAACAAAGTGATCTGAATCTCTGATGACCCAACCACAATAATCATGGGATTTCTTGATTCCTGTGATTCCTGGCCCCCGCATCCATTCCCTCTACCCTCTTTTTCCTGAACTGGTGGGGGGGTGAGTCTGGAGGAGGCAAAAAAGTCAAGATGGGGCCAGGCAATGGAAGCCCCACTCCTCTTCCCATGAAAACAGACTAAAAAGGGGTGGGGCTTTTGTTGCACAGACGTTGACTTTTTTTAACACTGTATCATCGCATGTATTGTTATGTATTGTTGTTCATGGATATGAAAAAGAGAAGAAAAACAGAACAAAGAGAGAGAAAAAATAAAAAGGAAAAAATAAAAATCACTTGGAAAAATAGATAACTTCCCCCTTCTCCAAACAATTTACAATATTTATAAACATTTGACACCCCCACCCCACCCCAGAAACCATACTGTAAATGTTTGTGTTTGCTTTGCAGCGGGATGTATTGCATATACAGAAGCCATTCTTGCTTAAATTCAATTCAATTTCTGTTGGGACAGTTTTTCTGTTCTGTTCTGCAAGAATTAGAAGTCTTCTCCATATGTACAACACAGACAGAGAAGACCTTTCCAGCTAGACAAGGTTGCAATCAAGCAAAGGCCGTTTTGCTGGGCCACAACCGAAGCGTAGTTCCAAATCGTGGAATATCGTGGTTCCAGCCTGGTCTGCGTGGGTCAGTTCCTACCTTGAGTGCTGGGTCTAATGCCGGGGGCTATATTTTAAGATGGATTCAGAGAATCAGGAAAGGTAGAAAGAAAGGCTGCGAGGATCATGAGGAGACTAAAAATTAAACCTTAGGAAGAGACATTGGAGGGGTGGGTAGGCTTAGCCCTGCGAAAAGACGATGGCCCTCTTTAAGGATCTCAAAAGAATGACGGAGAAGAAGATCAGGACCTCTTCTCTCTCCTTCCAGAAGGCAGGACGCCGAATAATGTACTTATATCATGGGAAGGCAGGTTTTGAATGAATGTTAGGCAGTTCTTCCCAACCGTAAGAGCAATTCAGCAGTGAAATCAGCGGCCCAGAGAGGTGGTGGCCTCCCCTTTGTTGAACGCATCCAAACAGAGGCTGGACCATCACTTCTCAAGGATGCTTGAATCTGGACTCCTGCTCTGAGCAGAGGTTGGACTTGATGGCTCAAATGACCCCTTTTCAGCCTCAGAAGTCTGATTGTGTCCCTCCTTGCCTTGATGAGTTGCTTCCATGGTGGGATGCTCCTCATCAGAGTAAAGATTAGGTGCCCACACAGGCCGTGTGTGTGTGTGTGTGTGTGTGTGTGTCTGTGTGTTTGTGCATCTGTGTTATGTTTCCCACAGAAACACTCTACTTCACCTATAGGAGATAAGGCTGATTGTCTAAGGTCACACAACTTGTTTACCTTGGTGAGAGAGGCATGTTGTCTCATAAACCAGCATCATCAACCAGTGTTTCTCCACCTTGGCAACTTTAAGACGCGTGGACTTCAACTCCCAGAATTCTCCAGCCAGCATGGCTGGCTAGGGAATTCTGGGAGTTGAAGTCCATGCATCTTAAAGTTGTCACGGTGGAGAAACACTGCCACAAACAGTGCTGGAACAAGAAAGAGTTAGTTCCACCCCCAACAGTCCTTGCAACATGCATGCTTGACTTTCTCCCCCAAAATGAACCTTTTTAAGACCTTCATCAGCAAACAAGAGAGAAATACCAAACACCAGGGGTGTCTGCGGTCAAAAAAGTCACAATGGCGCCCATGCAACACATAAGAAACAAGCAGAACTTTGATCACAGTGCCGCTGCTCCCTTCTTGACTGTTTTGACCTCATCTTGCAATCATAGTTGAGCTTTATTAAAAGAAGTAATAAATTCAAAGGGTCCACCTATCTTTGAGACAGCAAATTTCACCTTCATATGAATTTGGGTGTAGTTTTACTTGGGGTGAAAAAGAAGACAGTTGAAAATGGAAGTTTTTGCAGAGAGGATTTGGAAAGGAAAGAGACTACAGGAGGAAGAGGGAGCTCCAGCAAGCAAGAAAAAAGAAATAAAAAGAGCATCTAATACAAAGGAGGAGATTTATTTCTTGTTGCTGCTCTGCAGCACGATAACCCTTTACAATGCAGTGACTAGAAAATACTGGTTGTTTCCCTGAAAAGCTGACAATCTAGAGCTGACAGGAGCGTTAATGCAGAGAAAGGACAAGATATAAAGGCTGGGATTGGCAGGAGAAGCGTGCATTTATATCTGTCTGATAGGGATTAAGGTGGATGGCAAAAGCTTCATGCAAGCGGTGGGATTTAAAAGAAGCGAACAGGAGACTTTCTTGGACAGAGGTCTCAACAAAATATGCTCAAAAAAGTCAAGATGGCCACCACAACACCCATTAAAAACAGTCGGAGCTTCAACTGCACCGCTGGGGCCACCCTCTTGACTTTCTTGACCATACCTTGTGGACACCCTTGTCCTTCAACAAGTCTGATGCCACCTCATGGCACAGCCACTGCCAAGGCCCTTTTTGAACCCGTGGATGTCCCAAGCCGCTGGATTATTTTTTTTTTCCAGTTTTCTCACCGTGCCCCAAAATGACTGCACAATGCCTTGAGGACAAGACGTTATTGAGAAATGACCATGGGTGGTTGCCCTGAAGACTTGGTTGCTCCCCGTCCTCTCTGGGGAATCCCAACTGGGGCGGGAGGGGGATGGGATCCTAAAGTAGGAAAGGGCATTTTTCGAATTATTTTGGTGTTGGGCAGGAAATCTTTGAAAGGGGAGCATAATGGAGTTGGAGAAGCCCTGACTTCATGAGAACAAGCAGAAAGTTGGGTCGAGCAAGGTCACAGAGCTTAATGATGGAAAGCCAAAATGTAGGTGAACTGGAAAACCCTGGAAAAACTGAGAATTAAAACAAACATAGGCTAAAGTAATGTTTGAAACAATGGACCATTTTTTTTCTTTTCCCCAGCTACTCATTTTCCTTTCTCCTCATTAACAAGCTAACTCAAATGCTAGAAGAGTAGGAGGGGGGTCCAGAAGAGAAAAAAAGAAGAAGAAAATCTTTCTTTTTTACTGCCATGCACTGAAGTGTGACCCATCAGTGTGAGTTTCCCAAGTGGGACAGACATAAATCCATACCCGAGTTTCTCATTTGCATTATCTTTTTTTCCCCTCTCCCTCTTTCTGGAGCACTCAAGTTGAGATGTCCATTCATTAAGAGAGACCCAGGTCAGCTCTCCTTTTTTGCCTGGAGCAGGAAAGATTAATGGTCAGAAACTAATCTCCCCACTGCATTTGGTAAATTATCTGCAGAAATCAGGCGAGGAAGAACTTTGGTGATGGGAGTGAACAGGAGGAGTTAATAGGGTCATTGCAACGTGTTTTTTTCTTCTTCTGAGAGTAATCGGTCCCCACTCTCTTCCTGGGCTGAACCCAGTCTAGCACCTGGATTTCAGTTTAGTTTTCCTTCTGCAGTAAGGAGATTATTTGTCTCAGATGATCAGCCTCTTAACTGGTGGTGAACGTGGAGATGGTTTGTCCAATGAGGTGATCTGAAAAATCAGGAGGGCGACCACGTGCCCAAACTTTAGAGAGGACCCTTTGCTCTGTAAAGGCCATTCAGGGAACAGTCCAGTTTAAAGGGTGCGTGACCGGGTTAAAAAGTGTAACCAATGGAGAGCAGGAGACAGCCTGGTCGCCCACTGTGAGCAGCAGGACAACCCAACTGAGCTGCAGGTCCTTGTGTGACTTGCCACCTCACAGTCTTGATCCCCTGATGGAGAACGGGCTACATCTTGAAGTTACAATTACCTCTTGATGTGCATAATCAGCCCCCATGCAGTTTTTCCACAAATCTAGCTTCTGGATTTATTCTTTTTTTTTTAATGGTGTGCCAGTAGCTACCCTAAGAACGAGGAAAACCTAGATGTTGGCATTCCTGTGCCTCCCATAAATCATGTCCAGCATCCAGTTGGGCATCAGCTTCTGCAGCACCCTTGCCAGCCCCATGTGATTCTGCCAAGGGGCCTCTTGTTCTGGACAGAGCCCTTTAATTGGGATCCAAAGTTAACCAGTTAGGAGCCATGAAATGAAGAATTACTTAAGGTGCCGCTTGCATTCTAATCTTAGTTATACGAATAATGTCCCACCACTCTGAGGCCCTGACACTGGCTTATTTCAGGTTTGAACGAGTACCCAAATCACACAAAGGGAATGATGTGATGGTTCGTTTGGGATTAAAGTGCAGTGTGAATCCAGCCCATTGTGGCTCGTTCCCTAAACTGTGGCCAGGCACACTATGACTTAGTGCCACACTGGAACCAGACTTCCACGTCAGACAACATGATTGCATCAACTAAAAGCAGCTGTTGGTAGGTCCTTCAGAAGCTGAAAGAGGATTGTCGTTCGTCACAGCATCCTTCAAGGCCTTTCTCCCCCAGAGCAGACATTTGCAAAACTCCCGAGGGAAGGCATCGCTGAAACCCTTGCCCCGTAAACAATTGGCCCATTTTTCACTGTGGTGCACACCTACAGTACCCTGCTTGGCATGGCACCTTGTGCCCAACCTTTCTGCTCATTGCGACCCGAGGCAGGCGACTAGCAAGAGTGCAAAGGGAGCAGCCAATTAATCGAGGGCCATTTCGTTCATCAGGCGGTAACAAGCTTGTTTCACAATGGGCATTTAGCAGGGAGGGCAGATGCCCTGTTAAGGGAACCCATGTGACTCTCGGATTCCCACGTTACCATTGAAAGAGCTCAGGTAACTCCCTCAAGTAACCATGAATGAATGAAAAGGCCGTATCTCAGCAGATCCGCCATTCCTTTTGAGGATCCACCATGAAGGAGACAGGTAATTAAAGTGTTGGCGTAATCTAAAGACAGACTAGTTGGCAACCCGACTAGCAGTTCCATTCTGAATGGAGGAATAAGAGATTTTGATCACCCTGGAAAGCCATTCTCTGTTTAACGAAGGCATATTTCCTGAGGTCATGAGAAAACCTATCTATGTGGTCCCTAAGAGTCAAAAATGACTTGATAGCACATAATCAATCAATCAATCAATTTCCAGAGGGCTGTGGCAAGCCAGGGTGGGAAGCCCGTAGCTGCCAGACCATAATTCCCATCCTCTGCAATCCCGTGTCACAAAAGTCACCAAGGTTGAAAGTGAAAGAAGATGGAATCCAGCCATTCCTGAAACACCACGAATTCCTTCAAGGGGTAGCAGATGTATTTATCGGCAGGCTTTCGTAGAAGCTTGGAGAGGGGAAGGTCCAGCTACTCGAGTGTGGGAAGCAGTCTCAAAGCATCCTTCAAATGGCTGCCCCACCTCTTTTTAAACACATCTGAGGAAGAGAGGACCACCACCTGATTTGGCCCGAGGTTCCATCCATGAAAAACTTCTTAACATCAAGTGGGTTCTGCCGTCTAATAACTTAAGTGCACGATGATAGAGAACAGGCTGGGTTTTCTTGGCTATGACATGACCTCCTCTAAAGTAGTCTTTCTCCTCTCTAGACCAGTGTTTCTCAACCCTGGCCACTTTATGATGTGTGGACTTCGACTCCCAGAATTCCCCAGCCAGCCATGCTGGCTGGGGAATTCTGGGAGTCGAAGTCCACACATCATAAAGTGGCCAAGGTTGAGAAACACTGCTGTAAGCTAAACATACCCAGATCCCTCTATCTGAGAGGTCCTAGTTTCCAGGCCCCCAATAATCCGGCTGCCCTTTTCTGAACATGTTATGGTCTTCTGAATTCTTCTTAAAGATTGATGCCCAGAACTGGACATCAGGCTGGCCAGCAGAAAACAGAACGCAACGAGGGCCTCCCTGATTGTGGAAACCTCTTTCTATTGATGCTGCCTAAAATAGCATTTGCATTTTTAGCAGCTGCCCCACAATGCTTCTAGACAGGCTCCTGATCGACAGCAACTCCACGATCCTTTGCGTGGGAACTTTTATCAGACCAAGATACCCACATGTGCAAAAGACGACGTCCTTTCTGGAACGAAAGAAATCCAAGGGAGATTTACTGAGCCAGACACAGACAGTCTGCAAAGAGCGGCGAGACCGTGTTTTACTTCTCATCCTCTCTCCCTTGCTATGATTTATTAATGACTGGCTTTTTTAAAGAATTAAATCTTGAAGGCATGGTGAGGAAAAAAAGAAAAAGGGACAAGGAGAATCGTTCAGCTCAGTACCAGGGCTAAATGCATCATTCGAAATGCAGTGGCAGGCATTTTTCTAAATCGGGCAACCACTTCCTGAGCAGAGAAAGGATGGGGAAAGATTTATTTATCTATTTATTTATTAAATTTGTCCCCCGCCCATCTCCCCCCATTGGGCATCAGCCGGCAGGAGCAGTTGGACTAACACGTTCAGAGGCAGCTTCTGGAGGTGCCTTGTGTTAATCTCCGGAGCTTTGGAGGCATCACCCGTTTGTCCTAAGCACGTTGTCCACCACGTCCCACCAGAGGTTGAGCGGCCTGGCACCTGTTCTAGAAGAAGAAGAAGAATAGCTGGTTCTGAACCAAACTGGCAAGATATGATCCCTATTCCATTGCCAAAGTTCAAGGCAAGGAACTTGCCTTCAAGCGCCTATCTGAATGTGGTGAGATGGTTTGGAATGAAGGAGGCTCAACCCAGTGGGCCTCCTTCATTCCAAACCATCTCACCACACTGGAGATGGACCTTGTTCAGGTCTGAATTTAACCCCCGGCGGGTGGCTTGGCTGGGTCAGCTGAGCCCTTGGTAATGTTGGCACAATACATTAACTCCATTCCAGTAATCCAGTTAAGTGACCCAATGGATCACCCAGATCACTGGGTGATTGGGCGCTGTTCTCTGGGCTCAACCTACCACGCACGGTTGTGGTTGGAATAAAATTAGGGAAAATCTCAGGTAAGTTCTAAGAGACCAGAGGAAGTGCTGTTTTCACAACCAGTCTCCTGCAGTATAACCCAGGCACACACTTACAAAGCACGTGTGAAAAAGGGCCCAGATTTGAGATCGGTTTCAAATTAAAATTCACATAAAAAACTACACACTCAAGTTTTTAAACCAGAATTTCTACTTTTTAATTCCAGAAAGGGGGGAAAGTTTCATTCTTTATTTCTATTTATAGACACATTACTTCACATTGGTGTTTTAAAATGCATGTTCTCATCACCTCTTTTCTGCTTTTAAATTAACTTATTTTTTTACAATACAAAAAAATATCCAAAAAAGGGGGAAAAAAAACAAAACAGCAGCCCTAAAATATGTGTTTTTATACCACTCCCAGCAATAAAATTCTTTACAATACTTGTTATTTACATATGAATGCAGTAAGGACTAAATTATACATATGAACAAAACAAAGCCCAGATCCAAAACACAGGAGAATAGTAAAAGAGTTGCAGGGGAAGAGGAAAACATTCAAAAGGAAAAAAAAATTCAGGAGCCCGAAAGAAAGCAGACTTATGCACAAATTTTCGGAGTAAAAGAAAGCATTTCTTTTTCATTTAAAGGGCCCACTTTCTTTTACTTTCCACGACCCCATGTGAATTGGGCTATTTCGAAGCAGATTTCTAGTGTGGACTGATCAGGCACAAACGTTCTGCAATCCGGAAGATACAGACTAGAAGAACAAAGCTGCTTAGGGAAACTGTGGGGGACAGGAGGTTCCACCGTTAAGCACGCTGCAAATTCCTCCTGAATTTAATGCCAGCTGTCCCGACATATGACTAAGCTGATGCCATCACGTACTGCACCATCTTTCCCAGTTTGGCACCCTCCCCAACCTACCAGAACGCAATTTTCATCACCCCTAAACTAGTAGGGCTGAAGACTGTGCTTCTCTGGGGGTGGTGAGGTTTCTGTTCCAACACATCTGGAACAGAGCACGTTGGAGGCGACATCAAAAGCCGTAGCTCTTCTCTCCTTCTCAAGAATTGTCTTTGGACACCATGCCTGCGAGCGCAAGGCTTGGGGACTGCTCCTGCTGCTCAGCTGAACACTGCCACTTCTGGCAGAGGAAAAGATGATGCACTCCAGGCTTCCCCCTCCTGCAAACTCAGATCTTGTGTTCAAACTCCAGTGTCCCTGGAGGACAGCCATCTACTCTTGGAAGAAGCGGGCACTTGGCTTAAAAACGCAAAGCGAAACCTCACCGCTTCCAAGGGCCTTAGTGAACTGCCAGAAGGTGCGGATCTGGGCATGAAGGCGTCTTCCTATAATCAGAGCATCCACCATTGCCATTCCTACAAAACGAAAGTGAAGTGGACACAGCCACAATTGCTACGGGGACATTGGACTCCTCTCTGGTGATTCCAGTATCTGGAATGGTGATATTGAGCTACCAATCTAATTTCCAGTTAGAAAGCCCAATGAACCAAGTGGCTGGGAGATTAGCAAAGCTGGAAGAAAGGGAAGAGTGGAGTCAACTCAAGATTACAAGACAGGGTGGAGAAAACAGGTTCATATAAAGTACTCTCAAGCATTGTTTCTTTTCGACCAAAGCCCCTGCACCAAGGTTGGGTGGAGAGATGATGATAGCTTTTTCTAAGCAAGACTTGACAGCCTCCAAGGCAGAGGGACTCCCTCTCCCATCACGCTTGGGGATAATGAGAGCTGACACCAAACATGTCCAGGGCACACCAGCGTGGGGAAGGCTGTGGGGTATTTGAACAGCTGACTGGATTCTCTGAGTAATCCTTCCCACCAATCCTCTCAGACAGGGATGCCCAATAGCCGTCAGCCCCAGGACCACCCTGGGCTTTGCAGGCCTCCGTCCCCAAAGTGGGTAGGGCCAAGGCCAGGGCCAGGGCCAGGGCCAGGGCCAAGAGTGGATCAAGTCTAAGCAGGTCAGGTTTGTAAGGGCATCTTAAGCTTTTGCAAGGGTTAAGCTGTCCATGTTGCCTTAGACTCCCCAATGCTCGGCCTACAGGAAAAGAGTTGAATTTGGTGGCCTTGCCCACTATGGGACACACTGGGCTGTCCTGCTTGCATGCTTGTAAGGGTAAATCCAAAGTATTCTCAGATTGCCAATGTGCAGGGATTCAGAGAAGAGGCTGGCAAGTTGCTGCAGACTCCTTTGGCATCATGGCAGATACCAAAATCCATTCCTACCTTGCCATGCCTCTCTTTTCTATCCTGGCCCAAGGAGTTATCTTTTCCACCTGAGTTCCTTTACTAAGCATGCATTTCATCAAAGCTCATTTCCGACAGTAATGTTAAAAGTACACTGGAAATCAAGTGAATATATTCTTACCCACCAACAATCTTGGGGAGGGGGTGGCGTTTCTTTTAAATGCAGCGGGTATGGTAGCTGGAAGGAAGAGCGCAGCTGTCAAGAGGCATTTTCACAGCCTGTCGTTCCTTGAGTCTTTGCAATTCACCACCCTGAGATACACATAATTCATGGAGAAGATTCAGGAGGGGGAGAGGGAATTTCAGACACCGTCCAGTCAGTGGAAGTTGGGCTAGATGTGCGAGCGGCATGGCCAGGCACGCTCTCTGTCTAGCAAACAAACTACTAACCCAAACTAATCAATAATTGTATGATAACTGACTGCAAGGCACCCAAAATTTAAATGTGCAATTAAGAGAAACTGAACGGAGAATTGAAACAGGTAAGATGTGCACAGACCTGCAGTCTTTTAGGTTTAAACAAGGAGTTCCTGCAGAGGCGTGCAAATGCAGCTGTTCCAACCCTCTGAAATTCAGCTCCCCAAACCCTTGTTGGGTGCATTTTCCAACTCCGTTGACCCAATACTGCTGCAAACACAGGGGAGGAAGAGGAGGCATTTTAAGGTGCTGCCGATGTGTGGATCCTGCTGAATTCAGGATGGACAGATCGGGCAAAAACTCCTCCTGATGGACACCCTGTTAAAAAGGAATACGCCTTCTCTTTTTCACAGCACAGATTATCAGGTGCTTAAATAGGCTGACAGCTTAAAAGCTGTGCAGCTTTCTGCTAGCCTAGGCACAAGTTGCTAGCGACAAAACTCATCTGTAGCTATGAGAGAATCCAGAGGTACATTACATTCTCTTTCCATTTTGAGCACAGTAACCCTCTTGACATCTTCCACACTGCCGTCTAAGCTTTTTGTTACAAACGCCAATGCAGCGTTACGCTCCCTGCATTTTTTTTTTCTAAACCAACAGAAATTCTTGTAAGTTTAGGAAAGGCACCTTTGTGTCACGTTTTACCTCTCCCAGAAACCCCAAAGAGGAAAGGGGAGGGGAGGTGCTGACTCAACAGGAGAACTTCGCTGGCTTGGCCAATGCCTTCCTTCCAACTAAGCTGGCAACTTAACCTGGCTAAGCTTTGGGGGCAGGGGTCGATCTAATGAAATGGTACCTAGGCCAGGTTCCTTCTGAACCACTGAGACAATTCTGCTCTGGACCGAGCAGATGCAGCACCCAAGGTTCTCTGAACTGAGGAGAAAGTTGAACTTTCCATGTTTCTGGCTCTATATCAAGTCTGTTTGGATTAATATTGTCTTCTCTCCCCCCACCCCCCGCTTTTTTTTTTTTTAGCAAAGGAAGAGAAGTTGCACCACTTTGGACGGTCCAAAGTCAGTGCTGCCTGAGGCTGGATTTTTCCACTCTGCCCAAATTCAAGGAGAGGACCAAAGGAAATCTGATGATTTCCCACCCTCAGTGTGCAAATAAAAGTAATACGGCTGGTGCAAGGGGCATTTGGACAGCTCTTCTAGGAACCTTCGATTTGTATTCCTGGAAGGACCAGTGGCCCAGGAGGTAGCAAACTGGTTCACGCTAAGAGACTGAGCAGAATTGGACAACCCTGGTTCATATTAGCCAGTCAGCCATTCAGATGGATTCTCTCTCCCCACTTCTCTTTTGCTTTCCAAGGACAATTCAGTTCATTCACAGCTTTAGGGGGGAGAAAAGGGAGGGGGGTACCAAGAGATGCTTTTTTAATTATACATTTGTTCCAGTTCTGCAAGATTCAGTACATACAGATTCAGCAATATGCAAAAATTGCGATACTTCTGGCCTGTTGATCCAAACTAAGAAAGCGTTTGGTCATTCACACATTAGGAGATGTAAATGATTTGGTTCCAGTGAAAGCCCAAGAATTCTTTTGTCTCCCCCTCCTCATGCCAAAATTGCCCATTTTAAACAAAACAAAACTATTATATGTTACTGCATTTGGGAAGGGCAGGAAGATGGGATTAACCTCAAGGGGAGGCCCACAAGACTTGCCACTGCTGAGCGATCCCCCGCGTCTCGATACGGTCAATTCTGTGTCGCTCTTCTACGCAGCCTGCGGCAGACCATGACTGCTGCAGAGTTCAATGAAGCACAAGAGCAGATAACCGGTCCTAACGGTGTGCGTGTTTGCATGCATGCATGGTGAGAAAGAGACCTTGGCACAAGCATGCCGTTGCAGCAAGAGGGACACCGATGTTTGCTCACAGCTGCCTGTGTGATTCACAAGTATCTCTTCAGTTTGTGTAGTGTCAGCGGCTGCTGGAGTGGAAGTAATGCCACAGTGATGGGGCGGAGGGCAGCCTCTCCCACCCCGTTTTGGAAGCTCTACTGCTCTCTTCCAAACACACCTCCGAGTGGCCTTCGAGGAGAACTTCAGCAAGGGTAACAGCGAGGAAAACGGAGTCCCAGCCCTTTCAAACGTAACCCGGCTCTTCAACCGCTGCTCAACCGGGGTTCAGAGCAAGCCCAGAACCAATGTTTCTTGCTCCCGGAGTCTCTTGCTTGTATGGTTCTTGGCAAATCATGCCCTCTTATTGACTGATTTCTGCCTGCAATATGAAAGAATGACCCTGTCCCAGGGCTGGTGAACGGAAGCGAAAGGGAGGTGGTCTAGTTTCTAAGGGCAGCCACGCTTGGATAATCAAAAAGGGGCTGAAGACCCCTTTAGCGACTGGGGAGTAGTGTCGGTACTCCTTGAGGTGCAGGTCAGGAAGCTGAGCTGCACCCCAACTGCTAGCCCTTCCTTGGGGCCATTACCAAGTGCCTACACTGTTCTCAAGCATGTCATTCTGGATGCATTGGGGTGGGCGGGCTGGGGGGCTGGAAAGAGCCACCAGGGGCTTTCAGACCAACAGGAGCCATTTCAGAGCGAACATCCTCCCTCTGTAAGGTAAAAACCAGCCCTTCCCTTGAGCAAAGCAACAAAAGAGAAGCATCTACAGGACTCCTGAGAGAGGAAAAGTCAATGCATCTGCTGCTGTGAAGAGGACACATTCACAGGCCATCAGCCAACAGCTCTGCTCTGGCATCACAGTCCTTCCCTTGCGCATCACTGTTGTCCTCTCACCCTGAAACCAGTTCGTGTTAAGTTAAAAAGGACATGGGTTGCCCAGGGTGGAGGAAGAATACAGACCATGTAAAAACCTCACTGCGCTAATTCCCGCGCTTCCTAGATCAATTCAGAACTCTAGGATGTGGGTACAGATGTCCATTGCTACACAGACCTACCGTGGGAAAAAATATCCTCCAGAAAAAGGATTTTTAAGTGAAATAATGGGTAGTGTTCAACCATACTCTGCTCCATCCCAAACTTTAATACCTTTACTTGGACAAAAATAAAGCTACCACATAAACGCAACCCAAGGTATGTTCTTGGAAGAGAGCTTGGAAGGAGAAATAAATAGAAGGCTTGGATCATGGGGTTCCTGGGGAGGTTAAGCTAGCTTCTTCTTAAATCTTGGAGTTTAGCAGCTGAGGGCAGAGAATTGCCAGTACCGGCTGCATTCTTTCCTTTACAACCTGGAGGAAAAGGCAATTCCATAAAGCGCTTTCCATGTGAACCAGTCTTCATATGGCTCTTCCCTGTTAATGCCAACTTTTGGGGTGGAGAAGTTTGCTAATGGACATGCCACAAAAGGCCTAAAACCGATGAGGGGGGAGCAACCGAAAACGTGGAGCCCTTCGGCACAACGGGATCGGCAGATCCAAGATGGAGCAGATGCCACACTAAGCCAACCGAGGCAACGCCCATGTCAAGAGGAAGGTCTGGATGTTCTCAGGCGCTTTCAGGCCTCCTTCGCACCATGAACCTTGCAAAACGTAGGTCCTTCTCCCAGGGAATCCCTTGTGTTTAAAACCCTAAAGAGGCAGTTCTGATGTCCATGCATCAAATACAGGTTCCTGGCTGAGCTGGAGGCTGCTGTTTCCTATTTCGTACCGCTCCTGACTTGTCTTTGTAGGCAATAGGCATTTGTTGTGAAATGTCCACCAAGGCGCTGGCGACTGCAAGACCTGGACCAAGAAGAACACACACAGACACACACACAGGGTTACAGACCAGCTACACACTGTAGGAGTTTCTTCCTGCTCTGTTCCCTTGGCCCAGTTTCCTTTTCCTGCTGGACGCATTTGGTCTCTGCTTTCAGGAGAGAAGATGGGGCCATCATCTGTCCAGGAGCAGAAGACTCCTGGAAAAACACAGCATTGCCTCCAGACCAGCACAGTGGCACTATCCTCTACATCAGAGAAATAACTTATACAGTGACAGACATTCTTGAGGTGGGGAATTCAAGGAGAATGTAGTCCTGATAAAGAGTGTCCATTCACAGTTCTATGCAGAAAACTCAGAAGCCCTGAAGAATTGAACCTTCTACTTGCCCAACTCTGAGCTGGACTCGGTTAATTTCTCAGACCAGACTAGGAAGTTGGCATGAATTGCTACTTAAGAAGTAGTTTTTGCAGGGCCCTCAAAATATATGAGCGGTAACAAATCACCTGGGTGGACGTCCTGGACTGGTTTTGTTCAGGTGCTGGGCATGGCCATATTTAAGCAGATGCTTATGAACATCTATGCACAGTACTATTAGAAGTTGTTTAAAAAGTACAATAAACAAGTCACAGCAGGATGTAGGAAAACATCTCCATAAAAAGAACTTTTATATCAAAGCTGACACCTATGACATCACCCTCATTATTTGGGTTTCTAAACCAAGAGATAACCAACAGCACTCATCGCATACGTCAGAGTGTCCATCTCCAGCTAACAGGATGATTCTCAAGCACAGGTAATGTAGATGCACAGATGGACATAAACAGGAGATCCTGGGTCAAGAATCAGCAATGTTCCAAGGGCCCTTGAGAAAGGGAAGCCAAAGGGCCATGTTACATTGTTGTAGGTGGACCCTGATGACTTACCTGATTGCCCAGGTGGCGGAATCCCACCTAGGCCTCTTGGCAATCTCACAAATACTGAAAGAACAGCAGCTTTGTTGCCAAAACAGGGCTCCAGAGCAATGGGCTTGGGCACCATCTGCAATAGAGAAAGGAAGAGAATAGGTGAAAGAGAATCGAGTTGCCATCTCCTAACTTTTTCCCCACACAGGAGATTTAGTCTTCAGTCTACAAGGGCGATAGACAGGTACAGTTCCAACTGACTACAGCAAGGGCGGCTTCTTTAAAGAATCAGAAAAGAACAGGCTGCGTCCACAGGTCCTCCCACCGTACAAAATGAGGGATGGATTTCCCCGAGGCCATTCTCCCATCAGCTGTTAACTGTGAGGCAAGCTCAGGGCTTCAGGTTCCCATGTGGCGGATTCTCAACAGAGGCACAAGAATGAGAGTCGTGTTGGCACTCCTCTGCTCAAGAGCTGGCAAATGGGGCTGGCTACAAGAGAAGCCTCCTAGATATAAGGAGCAGATTTCATTTCCCACCACTTGGCTTCTCCCATTGCACAACAGACAGGTCTACTGGTCCATGAAGGAGCTACTGGCATTCTTGGCCCAATCCCACACCTTTCCCACTTTTGACCAGTTCCAGTAGCAGGACTATGAGACACCCTTGCCCACGCGGAACTGCAATCACTGAACAAAGTTGGCAGGGGGCAATACAGATCCTATTTTTTGATTCAGCCTCTGGAGCTCCTTATACATACAAAGCTTAGTCTGGTCTTCCAGAGTCTGAGCTGTCAACCCAACTGTCCCTCTCTGCTCTGCGGCGCCAGCTCTTTTGTGGAACTTTCCAAGGCATTTTTAATTTGCCCCAAGTGGGACTCGAGCGAGACCCCGTGGTGGAAGAGGGATGGAAAGGAAGCATTATGTATTCCCAGCTATATTTCATTTTGATAAATAGCAGCTCACTTTAATGGGGCATGTAATTAAATCGAAAAAGATAATATGGTGCTATGCTTCAATATCTATTAAAAAGAGCAGCACGCTTTTAGTACAAAGAACAAAACAATCTTGTTCCCCAAATCTTTAGTAAGGCAAGGCAACTAATGGAGACCTCCTTTCAAGAGAGGGATGGATAGACAGACAGACAGATGTAGGCCACGCTCTACGGGTGGCAGTTTTCTGTCTCTTGTAGCTTCAAACTAGTTCTTTTCCACACTGCCCTAAATAAAGCAATTATTGCTTATTTCATTAGGTGTGACCCAATGGCGCAACTGCTTACAGAACAAATGCTCCAGCTAGAGTTGCTAAGAGAAAACAAAGAAGAACCAGAGTCGCCATAACATTAACTAATGCCTAACAAACAAGACAGGAAAAGTGTTTTTACATGTCTCCAGCATTAAATGGAGAAGACAGACCCTGATGAATTAGTTGCTTCAAAAGTATTTTACTGCCTTACAATAGAGAGGCTGGTATTTTTAACAGCCTGTGTCTTAGCACGTCTACTCCCTGTAGAGTTGCTAAAGTTCAAAATAATTCTTTTCTTACAAAGGGAGCAGCAGAGAACAAACCCGCACAGTATTTTGTGCTAGAACTCAATTACAAGAACTAATGGATGCAGCGCTGGGTATCCCCAAGTAATACGTTGTCTGCAGCGGCTTCCAGTTTGCCAATAGAACCGACACAGATATACACAGATGCCCGTCTCTGGCAGGGATCTTCAGCTGCATTTTCAAAAGAGGAGGGGAGGGTGGTAGGGGGACGAGGAGGAAAAGCGGAGGAACATTGGCTGGAATAGAATGATCTTCCGTGACAGGAGGCCGAGTGGATGTGCTGAGCTTCACGTTTCCATTATATTCAACGTGGAGTGGCGGCCACTTTTTTTTAAATAAAGGATTACTTGGGGTTGAGGTGGGAGATTTCCTGAGACAGCCCTCAACTGATGCTAAGCCTCTTGGTCCAGCACTGCTTCAGCCCCACGCCATTTTTCAGGTATTTTCAATCAAAGGGATCACAGAGCTCCCAGGCAACAAAAGAGGTAGGAGAGAGGAACCAAGAGGTTCGAGCAACGGGGCATTGCACCTGTAAGCTCCTGATCTTCTTCCTTGTTATATTTTAATTGGTATTTTGGTCTCCCGAGAACAGCAGCGGCGAACGGCCAGTCAGCGCAAACTTGCAAGTCAGAAACTCATCTGAAGCCCTCGCTTGTTTCTAAGTTGGATTCCATTGTGCTTCTTGTAGCACAGAAAAAAATCAAGCAATTGAGGAAGATGGACCTTTCCAGATTTTTTTAAACGCATCCCAACTTTTATTTAAGCTATGAGCTTCTTTCTAATCTCTAGGCCAGGGTTTCTCATCCTTGGCCCCTTGAAGACGTGTGGACTTCAACTCCCAGAATTCCCCAGCCAGCCATGCTGGCTGGGGAATTCTGGGAGTTGAAGTCCACACGTCTTCAAGGGGCCAAGATTGAGAAGCACTGCTCTAGATAATTTATGAATGCGTGGAGCCCTCTTGCAAAGGTGAAGGCACGCTGGACCTCCGCTTCCTCTGTCCGTCTTTCAGATCACTATTCCAATTATTGCTTCTCTTAAGGGAGCACCTGACATTTCGAAACACAGAGCAATCTTGCTTCCCCGGCTCAGGGGGCTGCCGGACTGTTAGGATCCCCTCTACAATTCTGAGCTACCCTCAGACCAGCTTTCAGGCACCCTCATCTGGCTTCAGCCCCTCTTTCAGGGCACCAGAGAACTCCGCTTTATCACTTTATTGTCATATTCCTCCGGAGAGTGTTGACATCTGGATGCAATCATAAACTCACCACGTGCCTAGAGAAACATAAACATATGCATAGAAATGGTACAAACATCCAGTATTGCTGGATTGTACGTGAAATAATTTTAAAAGCCTTTGACAACTGGTGATGGGCAAGGACATTTTTTTAAGATAATACTACTATTAGATCAGTAACTGCAGGGAAAACAAGGGACAAACATCTACCACGATCCACAATAAATCCACCCTGTGATAAAGTTATAAATAACTTAAAAACAGCTTCCCTGGAATTCATTATGAGCAAGACTTTTCGGTGGTCGCCCCAAGTGAGAAATAAGCACTTCTAGGAGGTCTTCTAGGCACCTTCACTGATGTTTCCTTTCTGGATGCCAGTGAAACCCTTTGATGGTTTCAGTCCTTTTATACCGTTATATGCTGTGCTTTAAAGGTGGTTTTATCTCCAGGGATACTAAAATGTAATATTAATGCTTGTTCTCATTTTCTATCCATTCTCATCAGATTTGCTCTGCTTTCATTTTACGTGTGTACAGATCCAGTCTCGTGCCTGAGAGATTTTGCTCCAGGGTAAGTCAAAAGTCAAGGAACTAAAATTAAAAAAGCAGACACAGTGGGATTCAATACCCAAGCCTCATTTGGTCTTGACTAACTGGTCTTAGAAATCCCTTGAAAATGTTATCTAAGATCCAATCCCACAGATTGGAATGGGGGTGTTCCAATCTACTCTCCCCCTCCCTTTCTTCCTAGATTCAGATTTGGCTCCAGGAGCCAAGTTCTCAAGTTCTCCAGATGGGCTTGGTCCACCAGTCCCAGATTGCCCAGCACACGTTGACTGGGGAATTTGTGAATTTACAGATCCGACACACCTGAAGGGCCAGGAAGGCTGTCACAGACCGACTCATCGCCTCCCACTCATTTCAACAGAAATTTCGCAGGAGTTCTTCTGGATAACACGTGTCCTCCATTCAAGACCTCTTGAAGCAACCTTCTTTAATTAAAAAGGGATTATTCCAAAGAAAAGGGGTGGGTTGCAGGGAGATTGCCAGCTGTACACATCTGCTGTTGAGTTTCTCGGTACTAGTTTCATAGATAGCCAAAAGAGATTGGAATAAATTATGAGATTATGTCATTAAACACTTCCATCTCTTCCTATAAAACTCAATTCAACTCTTCAAAAGCCTGAGGATAAAAGCCAAGCCCCATCTCAACCCCACCACGTCTCTGAGCTTCAAAGTATCAGAGCTGAAGGCATCTTTGGCAGTTCTGCAGAAACAGCCATTCTCCCCACCTTCCCATTGCTGCTGCCACCCACAGTGGTTGGTGTGTTGCTTTTTAATTTTTTTTAAGAAAGCAAACGCTAATCCTATGCCCTCTTATGCTACCTAAAAGCAATCCATTAATCAGAAAGGGGTTATTTCCTTCTGCTGTTCCTGAGGTCGCCCAGCGTCTCAAAATACAGTGAAATTTTAGCGGGGCTAATCTGTTTTGCCTGCCTCAACTCCCTGCACAATTTCCAACTCCTGGCGTTCAAAAGGCAAAGTATTTCTTGCTAGGCCCTACAAAGCCAGCAGAAGCTGCACGGGGAAGGCAACTCCAAAGCAGCCAACCCACGTTTCCTCGTGTGCACCTGCATACTAAATATAACGTGCAGCCCTCGCAACCAGGAAATTAGCACCCTTGGCCTTTTGAGGTTTTGGAAAGGGGGGAATTTGGTCTTGACGTTTCAAATGGAGAGGATGCGCGGTGAGTGCAGGAAGTCGAATTGGACCCAACCACTTCAAAAGGTTCTGCTCCGACGACAGTTCCAAACTGGGACCTGGGTTCGCACGGCCCTGCAGTGCGATCGGCTGATTATGATGCTGCTTTCCTGCTTGCAAAATTTAAGAGGCAATGAGAGCTGCAGGAGCCTTGCTTTTTAAGTCCTTTAAAACAAGTTCCCCTCCTCCCTGCAGAAATGATTCTTTGTCCCAGGATCCTAGGGGGTAACTGCCGTATTGTATCTAACAGCGACTAATCCTTACAGCCTCCGGTTCCCATATTAAATGGCTGCTTGGTTACTTCCAGCTCTGAAATTACAAGGGGACCTTAGAGAGACGGTAGTGGACACGTGCTATTCGTTTCTCCAACTCAACGACTGCTTTTCGCAGGTTGCTAACTGAGATAGAGGAGAACGGAGGGGAGATGAAGAAAAGGCATAATGAGAAGTACTTTGCACCTTCAATAATCTCAGGTCCAAAGCTGGCCATCGGTAGCCACAAAATGTCCTTCAAATGCTACAACATCGCCTCCAAATGCAAAGGAGAATTCTTCTTGAAATAACTGGATAAAGAAAGATGAGCTTCCCATCTGATTTCCAAGGGCAGAGAAGCCAGCAAACCTTTGTATTTCAAAGGTTACTAAGGATTAAACCTATGGATAAGGTTTAAAGTTTGCTCATTCCACCTGAAGCCACAGAGAGGTGGGTGCTTCTCCTGCTGATCAACATGGCTGCCAAACGAGAGCTGAAAAGACACCAGAGCAGACACAGCCCTTCGAACCTGGTGGCTCACTAAGACATTATTCCAAAAGTTCTGGCTCTCTTGGTAACCGTCTCTGCCTAGTTTCTCCAAGATCATCTCCGTGGCTCTCTACAGACCAAGTGCAAAAGGAAATGGACAACCTTGGCTGATAAAAATAATCTATTCCCCACCGCTGCACAGGCCACTGATCAGCCAAGCAATCAAGAGCTAATGCTCGTGGGAGGTTGGCACACACGGTTATGGTCAACTTGTAGGAAACTACTGGGCATGTAGGACAGTGGTCTGGGCAGGGTCTAAAGCCTGATGGGTAGGAAGAAAGAGCAGAGCAGCATAGAGAAGCAGAGGGTTGGCCAGATGAGCAAAAAACAACAAATAAGTCAATCTGACAATTATGGAGAAGGCCTTGGATGGCTGCCCCCTGAACTGACCAAGACCCACCAAATCTGATGCTAGCCCTTCATCAGTTTGAAGGATGGGGCTTACAAAGATAAATTGGGAACCTTGGAGATTTTGAAATCCTTCTGAAATCTCAGTCCCTAGAAGGAGACAAATCTCTGGCAGATCTCCTAAATAGTCCTGGATCTGAAATCTAATAAACACTTGCTTTCTTAATCCTGGATTTTGCCAAGAATGCAAACTTTGAAGAAGAGGCAGCAAGTTGCGGGCTTTGGGAAAGACTTCAGTCTCTCCATATTCTAGCTGATACTCAACCTAAGAGAACTCAGGGAGGCTATGAGAAAAAAGTGCTTCAAAACTTCACTAACGAAGAACAGATGGACATTTCAGTGCCAAGGCTACCTGGGAAAAGGGCAGCCTGCCTGACAGTTTTGCATTTTGGGAAAAAGAGGTTCCACAATCACACACACCCAACCTTAATCAATTCATTTGTGAATGAAGGCAGGTATTCAGCTTCTGAGATAATATAGCCTAATCCCTTACTTCTAGACATGAGACTTGATTAAGAAATTCTGTGTTTATCATGCTGTCCAACTCATGTTCTGTCAATAGTGGCTTGCTACTGGGGATGGAAGGGAGAGGACAGTCTACTGGGTAGACTAAACAAGGAAATTAACTCCATAGAAAGGCTAAAACTACTTTTACTGAGGTTGGCTACAATAACAGAATCTTGCAAGTCTGATGATGCTGGACCTCATCCTCCTCCTTATAGTGAATCGGGAAGGCACCTGAGCCATTTCCAAATGTTATCTCATTGTTGTGGACTTAAAACATGTATCAGCCCCTTTTGCCTAAGTAATAGGTTCTACTAATTTCTGTCAAGGTCATCTTCCTTACTGAGTTGCCACTCACAGGTAGAACAACTTGATCTGACCATCAACACCACCAACATTTCCCTTCTCAGCCACTCAGAGAAGACATGCATTAGACCAAGCTCTTTTTCAGTGCATGGAGAAATGGCATCAAGGGAATGATGTCAATGAACCCTCCTCCAGGACACCATCAAGCCCACTGATCAGGTTGACACTTAAGTGATGACTGTCCTTGCCAGTTAGGCTCCCAAGGCTAAACTACAGGTAGTCCTTGCTTAATAACTTCATTTAGTGACCATCTGAAGTTACAACGCACTAAAAAAAAGCTACTTACAACCAGTCCTCACACTTACAACAGTTGCAGCATCTCGGGATCACATGATCACCATTTGCAACCTTCCCAGCCAGCTTCCAGCAAGCAAAATCAATGGAGAACTGTATGATTTGCTTAACGACAACCACAAAAAATGTAAAATCAGGTGTGGTCACGTGATGTTTCGCTTAACAACCGCCTCCCTTAATGATGAATTTTCCAGTCCCTATTGTGGTAGTTAAGGAAGGACTACCTGTGATCTGAGATTGTAAGTGAAGCTCTTCCTTCCAACAAACAGGTTGTGTTGCCCAGAAACACCATTAGGAGGGCTTTGCCAAAGGAAAAGTAACCTTGAGACCTTGGAAAACTCATGGGGACATTCACATATACAATTGTATAAAATGAGATGAATCTGTGAGATGAACTTCTTGGACCCAGAAACTCCAAGCATGTGCCAGACATGCCAGAACACTCCTTCAGTTAGGTTCCTCACACAATATCTCATAGAATGATGATGTTAATTCTTTCCTCCGACCCAGAACTAAATTGTGGATGAAAAATGTTGTGCAAGAGACAATGGACTTTGGTAGCTGAGCCAGGAGATCTAAAGGTATCGCTCTCCTCTGTAGAATATGTAACAAATACAAACTAAATCACTTTGGCTCTGTGCACTTGACTTGTAACATGGCTGTCTGAGTACCTATTCAGGGAATACGTTACCTATAAAATAAGCGGAGCAGAGGAAAGAACGTGGGGGGGCAGCCGTGCCAGCTCCAAATGAGGCTCATTTTGTGCTCATTTTCACTTCCCAAACTGTGGCATGACTGACAAACCATTTCCACACTCCCTGTGGTCGTGTCACTTCAGCTTCAATCATAGATGCCACAAAAAAAGTTGGAGGATAATTTTAAAAGCAGGTAGAGTTGCAAACTCCCTTGCCTGATTCCGTATTCAGAACAATGTCTGCCTGCTTCCATATTAATTATGAACATATGCCTGGGTCTCACATCTCCCTGGTCCAGGAAGGGAAAAAAAAACAGGGGGGGGGGAACAGCAGCAGCTTGTCAAGTTATTCCCCAGAAGGAACAAGAGGAAGAAGGCGGCCGCAAGCAGCACGTAGCGCAAGCCAAGCAGAAAGGCTGGAGCTGAACCATGCCAGCGAGGCCAAGGTGGCAAGGGTGGGGCCCCTGAGAAACTCTGCCCTCCCACACACTGCACTGGGTTAGACCCAAAGGGCCCTGCTTCTGAGTCCCACCCCCTGCAAAATTGAGCATAATTAGGAGACACACATGTTTTACAGCAGTGTTTTTCAACCTTGGCAGCGTTAAGATGGGTGGACTTCAACTCCCAGAATTCTCCAGCCAGCATGGGAATTCTGGGAGTTGAAGTCCACACAACTTAATGTTGCCAAGTTTGAAAAATGCTGCTTTAAAGCATGCCAGGGCATCAAGACAGCACCTGTCTGCAACTCCTTAAAGCACCTGCAGCCTTGTTCAGGATTCTAGGAAAAAGATGTAGCTGCTTTAAAGAGCTGCAGATAGATGCTGTGCTCATGGCCCTGGGTGCTCCAAAGCACCTTTGGGGATTGAACCTGAAGGTGCTGCACAGCCTCCCCAGGGGCAAGATTTGCTTTTCTATGGGGCCAAGGGCCTGCTCTTCATTATAGATGATGAAAGTGCAATGGGACCTCTTGCTTCCCTAAGGTACAGGAGCAAGAGCAGCAGGGACAGTTAGCTCTCCTGGCCATGCTGCTGACTCCCACAATAGTATCTGGACTTCCTCCTCTTCTCGTCTTTTGAGGATTTCTCATATAATTCATTGCAAGCACTCCTTGACTTCATAGAACTGGGAAAGCAGAGATTAGCTCTTGGCTGGTTGGATCGGTCACAGGGCTGAAGCACCCAACCCTGAAGACTGAGGGGCTGGGAAGGGTGGAGGTGAACAGGTGGTAGGGGTGGAGATTTCTTTTTCAAGCTGGGACTGAACAGCTACTCCCCAGCCCTTTGGGGCAACACAAGGGGGCTTATGGATGGGTTAGGCATCCAAAACTATTATTGACAAGTGCAGGACATGATGCTTAAACACAATATGTGGCCTGAAGCACCCCCAAAATAGGCTTTCCTCAATCTCCAGCGACAAAACACAGAGAGACGATGCATTGGCAGCCACTGACCCAAGGTTACTGAGAGCTTGATGGAAGAGCAGTTCCTTAACTTAACCAATGATGGCATTCATCTTTCAGATATGGAAGATCCAACCAGAAGAGTGAAAACCAGGAAAATTGTATGGACACTTTCCTTTCCCCAGCTCAGCACTCATAGTTGCTTCTTTTCTTCAAAGGCCAGATACCAACCTACCTGAAAGCCACTTACCTTCTCATGGCTAGAATGGGATCGCTTTCCTCCCCTGATGCTTCTCCAGGATCCTTTACCCTTCTTACCAGACTTGTGTTACGAGTTCTGATTTCACCCACATCTAGGCATCACCTTTTCCTCCAGTCATCTATAGCCTAAATTACTTAGCTGATTTCTCTTTCTTCCCCTCCCCGTCCCCCAAGACTTGACATAGAAGAGCTGCATCTACAGCTCTTTCTAATGAACCGTACTGCTATATTAAACTGTGTCCTCCTTGACTACAAGGTATTAAATATATCTTCTTAAAAAGAAGAACTGGAATTTTTTAATTGAACAACATAACCTGAAAGATACAAATGGGCAGCCTGGAGAGAGGAAATCAGATCAGAAACCAGGCCTGCTGGAGTTGACAGGTTGATGACTTCTTTGTGGCTGGACTTCTAATGCTGCTCTCCACGCTGCCCATCCTCACATCCAGTCAAGCAACGTAGTGTCTATAAATATTAACTACCGAAACGGCCCTCCGATGGGTCAACCCCTCACCTTAATGCTCCCTCCGATGAGATCAGGTGGCTCTTCGTCCGTTTCTAAGGCAACGTTGATGGAAGCGAAGGGGCGGCTGGCCATCTGCTGCATCTCCCGGAGCAATTGCTGGTGAATAAATGCAAGGATGTTAATACAGCGGCCCAACATATTCAGGGGTCAGAGACATTCAGGAAATTGTATGTGAACAAGAGAAAACAGGAGCCGAGGACAACCTCTGTGCCCAGAATGAAAATATCCCAAATTTCAAGACTAGCGTTTAGAGGGAATTCAAATAGGTACCTGACACTCATCAAAATCTGCACAGCAGCTATTTGCAACCCAAGGTGGATGATTATCTCCTGATTCCTAAACTGGAGGGTCCATCGGCAGGATCCAATGTCAAATTACTTACTCACAGATCTATTTATCTGATAATGTAGATCTAAATAATAATTTGGAGGTAAAGCAGAAGAGTCTTTCTTCGTAGGACTGCATTTTTTAAAAAGAGAACGCACAGCGTATGTGTAGGACGCTAGAAGATGACAGGTCTTCAGATTCATTTTATTAGCAGTAGGTGTCTGTTTAAGGTTTTTCTCAACAGTAATCTTTAAACCTTCTCTTTCTGCATTACACTAATAACATTTTATTTATCTATTAGCAAGAAAGAAAAGTAGGCTAACTGATGCAAAAAAAAAATGTCTTTAGAAGTTACAAAAATAGAAAAGAATCACAACTACGAAGCCGCTAGCCTCAGTCAATGAAAGGCTGGGGGGGGGGGGCTGCATATCTGCATGTTGCAGGAGGGGAATTCTGGAGGGCTGAAACTCTGGGGTGGCGGGGAAGGCATCTGTGGTCCTCCCACAAGCCGCCATGGGTAACCCACGCTAGCAGACAGAAACAAGCATCACTGCGTGATCTTATAAAGGGGCTGAATTTTTGCATGAGAAGAGCCACTGTCTTGGGCAGACAAGTCCTCAACCTTTGAACTGGTAAGAGGGAAACCCAGTGCATGCCATACCAGATGGGGATTATGTGCTAATACCATAAGTCTGTGATACTCCCAAAGAAACATATCTATCCAACATGCATTGCCAGACGGCATCTTGTCAGGATAAATTACTTCACCAGTAATCTCTTTCTTCTACTCATTAGGGCCAGCCTCCATTTTTCAACCTTATTCTCCAAGCATCTCATCTTTTGGGCATGAATATGGTTCTGATCACAGTTACTATTGTAGGATGAAGGTGGGGTGAATGCCATGACTTCAGCTATTTGGGCAATCTGTGCATCTAAGAGCAGGAAAAGAGACTCACCCAAGCTTAGCAAGGTTTGTATAGCCCAGACAAAATCAGGGTTCTCAGTCACCCATCTCATTCCAGGAAATGCGGGTTTGCAGATGAGACCAGGGCTGTTATTCCTACCCCATGGAGTTCAACTTTTCATCAAGAGAAGCAAGTCTGCAAGTGATCCTAACTTTATAAGGAGATTGAGGTGGTGGGGTGGTGTACCTTGGAACAGATAGCAGGTCTTACTAGACAGTTCCTCAGATCAAGGCACAACTAAAATACGTCTGCGCATTTATTTTGATTTTGATGAGCGAGCATCTGTCTATGAGGTCTCACAACTGACTTTGATAGGGGAGATGAAGATGATGATGATGATTTAAAAGACAGCATGCCTGCTTCTAGAGCAGTGTTTCTCGATCTCAGCAACTTTAAGATGTGTAAACTTCAAGTCCCAGAATTCCCCAAGCAGCATGCTGCCTGGGGAATTCTGGGACTTGAAGTCTACACATCTTAAAGTTGCTGAGATTGAGAAACACTGCTCTAGAAAAACATTACTGATTCATAACCTAACCCAAAGTACAGCCTCTGCCCTACATGAGAAAAATCTGCTAAAGAGATAAAAGACACAAGCTGACAACATTGATGCTTTGTTCTGCTTCTTTTTCATCTGAAACATCAAAAAAACAAAAACAAAAAAAACCCCAACCCCAGGAGTTTTCTTTTGCTCCAGTTCAACTTCATCCTTATTCTCTCTAATTCCTGTTTCCTTTGCAGCTTTAATTTTCAAGTGGTGCAGTTTTATAACTACTGTAAATTGCTGCTTCTGGGGACAGTCAAAGGAACAAGAAGCAAGATATGAATAAAAAATTCAGGTAAACGAATCTCTCTTCTTGTTTCTTTGGTTTCATTTTCATCCCTCTATAAATGGTTGGGAGGTCAACAAACTTCATTTTCCCTCCCAGTTCAGGACTGATGCACCATCCAGACTAGCTATAATGAAAGAGCAGCAGGACAGAGGGGCAGAGAAAGCGTTGACTCGCGTAAGGTCAGCAGGCTTCCGAACCCATGAGATGCATGTGCATTACAGTATGTTGGAGATTAATGGCCACCATAAATAACTAATGTTCCAAGGGCCAGAAAAAGATCAGAACCTGAAAAGCAGCATGTAGAGGTATTATACTGGGCTGGATACAACACCGGTCTGTTGCCACTAAATGGCAAATTCAGAACTTACTTGCGAGTTATTACACTGAAGAAATCATTATGCTGAAGGATATAGTTCTGGGAGCTCCTGGGAATTTTTAATTGCAAAAATCTGTCCTTACCTTCAGCCCATACTGTAGTTCTACAAAGAAGTCACCTGGGCCAAAAGAAATTACCCAAGTGGAATCTTCTGCTACTTTGGGGGGTGTATGATACCTAGTTGTAGATCTCCCCCAAGGGCTTAACAGATGTGGTGGTAATCTTGATTTGGCATCTGGAACCTACAAGCAAGCTGGAGCTACTTCCTGTGTGGAGGCCTTCAGCAAGGAAGTTCTATCAATGGATTCTGGCAGGGTTGCATTTCTCTTGAAGGAGAACGGCATGCAACCGGAGAGCTCTCCTGGATTCAGCCAGTTTTGGCTGGTCCATCAGCTGCAGTGTTTCCTAGACCACAAGGTTCTGATGATATAGACTCATGTTTTGACCATCTGGTTAGCCCATGGAAATTCACTTTACATGCGGCTGACCTTGGAGATGCCCCCAGAGCTACAGATTGCAGCTGTCTCCTGGAGGATCAGCAGAAACTGGCTTTGAAGTGTGGGAACTGCACTGTTCGCCAGCAAGCTTGTGGGCCCAATTCGAGGTGCCGGTTCTCACCTACAAAGCCGTTAATGATTTGGATCCTTGCTTCCTTCCATCTTCTCCAGTGGAATTTGCCACCCAATCCATGCTAGCCCAAAGGGAGCACTGCAGGTTTCCAGCCTGCTAGTGACAAGGGAGGTGGGAGGTGGGTGTCCTTCTCAGTTGCAGCCCCCTCACTCTGGAAAAGCTTGCCTGCTGAGGTTAGGATTATCGAGAGCCATGGAAATGGCCTTGAAAGGAAGATTCAGAAGCTGTTACAGAAACAACAAGGGCAGAAGCATTCCTAGAGTTCTGGGACAGGAGGCAGTATTAGGAAGAGGCTCAGGCTGGCTGCCCCCAACTTGCAAGATTCTGTTACTATTGTCTATCTCAAAAGTAGAGTTCTAGTCTTCCTGATCTGGTCAACCTCACAGGGCTGACAGGATGGCCTCTATCCTGTTAATATCCAGGAAGGCTGTGAAAACTGCTTTTCCGTAGGGTTTTTGTTGAAAACAGCCCCACTTGAGTGCTGTGCAATGTAATCATGGATTCTTTGTTACGTCTTTATGGCAGTGAGCCATGCGTAATCTACAGAACTGGCAGCATACAAAGGTTGCTATCAGTCACTCATCTGGCTGATATGCTACTGCCTGTAAATCCCCAATTTCCAATACCCTAATAAAATAATGCCTGCAAAACCTTAAAATTGCCCAGACATAAGCCATACATACAGTGGTTCAGCAGATAACACCTCCAAAAGCATCTTAAATGGTGGCTTCCCACATAAGCCCAGAAGAAAGAAAACAGCACGCGTTCCGCAGTCCTGGTGATACAAGGCAGATCAGAGTTTTGTCTAAATCGGTATTACCCGGTTTTGACCCCTGTTGCTGGAGACGTTCCTGCAGTCGCCAGGCTTAAAAAGCCTGTCCTGCTCAAGAAAACCCCACAGGACCCTCCACTCCTCCTCCTCATTGCTTACCTGCACCATTTCACATAACACCTTTTAGTAATATAGGGAAGGGCTAGCTAGGTCACCAACCTTAGTTGGACCACTACCACATGCAGCATTCCCCGCGAATTCCCCATTCGGGCCAGTATGCCAGAGAGGCACCCACACCTACTTTTATTTATACATTTATTTATTCAAATTGTTACAGCCGCCCAACTCCAACCCAAGCCTGCTCAGGCTATTCTATGTAAGTTAGGAGCGCTAACCTAGAGGGTTCCTTCCAAGCCAACTTACTGTTGCTCAAATCCCACCAGGCAGGTGCTCTGGGGCCTCTACTCCTTTTCTGCACAATGTCACTCAGCCTGAAAAGGAATCATGATGGGTGTCTATGCACCTAGGTAGGCTGAACCTAAACTCTACACACCATGACACATGTCACAAGCTTTTCTACTTCCTATCTTCTCCTGGGCATGTCCTTCAGTTTTCTAGGCCCACAACTTCTTCCCCCTCTTTTCAGGAAAAAGAGAAAGATGTTCGTCTCTCTTTCATCTACTTTTATCAAGACTGCCTGGGCTCCAGGAAACTCCCTTGGGTGTTTTTCTTCTCCACTTTTTGAAAAGGTCATTCCAAACACCAAACAAGGAGGAATGGCCCTTCTTTTGGAGGCTGAGAACTAGGAACCAGGTGGTTTTCTTTGGGTTGTATGGTCAGAGGTATCTCTTTTCTACTTGGTACAAGAAAATGGAAATGCATCCCCAGAAGAACCCTGAACTGTGCAACTTGCTTGACCTCTTCCCCCCCAACTCTCCTCACTTTTCTTGCTACCTTCCCCAAAGGCCCCTTTACTTCTTCAGTTGCCTCTCTTCTGTCTAAAATTACCAACCCTATCCATACTATTCATATTCTTCCTACCCCACACAGTTCCAACATTCCTAAAATATTTTGCAATGAGGCCAGAACTGTGTCCATTTCTTCCTTCCAATTCTGTTCTCACTTCCAACCAACCTATTCCTCTCCAGTTTATCATCCGCCAGTGTCCCAGTCTTTTGACTGACACCATTTAACTACTCCAGCCCCCCCCCCCCGCAACCCAAACTAAAGCTAATTCAATTCCCTTGGCTTCCCTACATTTGCAATATTCCTCCTTTCCTTTTTTTCACTGGATCTTATTGTCCATTTGCTTGTCCCTCTGCTCTTAGTACCAGCCCTCTTCTTCGCAAAGGTGTTCTCCATGCCTGAGTTCCAGAAAAATATCTACTTCTGCTTCATTGACTATGCAAAAGCCTTTGATTGTGTGGATCACAACAAACTGTGGCAAATTCTTAAAGAGATGGGAATACCAGACCACCTTACCTGTCTCCTGAGAAATTTGTATGCGGGCCAAGAAGCAACAGTTAGAACCGGTCATGGAACAACCGATTGGTTCAAAATAGGGAAAGGTGTACGACAAGGCTGTATACTGTCACCCTGCTTATTTAACCTATATGCAGAGTACATCATGAGAAATGCCAGGCTGGAAGAATCACAAGCCGGAATTAAGATTGCAGGGAGAATCATCAACAACCTCAGATATGCGGACGATACCACCCTAATGGCAGAAAGTGAAGAAGAACTAAAGAGCCTCTTGATGAGGGTGAAAGAGGAGAGTGCAAAAGCTGGCTTGAAACTCAACATTAAAAAAACTAAGATCATGGCATCTGGACCCATCAATTCCTGGCAAATAGAAGGGGTAGAAATGGAAGCTGTAACAGACTTCATTTATTTGGGCTCCAAGATCACCGCAGACGGAGACTGCAGCCATGAAATTAAAAGACGCTTGCTCCTTGGGAGGAAAGCTATGGCAAGCCTAGATAGCATATTAAAAAGCAGAGACGTCACCTTGCCGACAAAGATCCGCATAGTCAAAGCTATGGTTTTTCCAGTAGTAATGTATGGCTGTGAGAGCTGGACCATAAAGAAGGCGGAGCGCCGAAGAATGGATGCCTTTGAACTGTGGTGCTGGAGAAGACTCTTGAGAGTCCCCTGGACTGCTAGGAGGTCAAACCAGTCAATCTTAAAGGAAATCAACCCTGATTGCTCATTGGAAGGATCGATAATGAAGCTCAAGCTCAGATATTTTGGCCACCTAATGCGAAGAGAGATCTCTTTGGAGAAGACCCTGATGCTGGGAAAGATTGAAGGCAAAAGGAGAAGAGGACGGCAGAGGATGAGATGGTTAGATAGCATCACTGAAGCAATGAGCATGAAACTGAGCAAACTCAGGGAGGCAGTGAAGGACAGGAAGGCCTGGCGCAATATGGTTCATGGGTTCATGAAGAGTCGGACACGACTTAACGACTAAACAACAACAACAACAATGCCTGAGAAAGTAGTTTCCTTATCTCAAGTTTCTATTAATTGATCACCCAAATGTGTAAATCCCCCAGTTCCTCTTGAGCTCCCCGCTCCTATATATGGGGTTTCTCTCTGCCAGGGAACTCCTATTATTTTTCTTTGTCTGCCTTTCTCCTATCCCTCCTTGTGGCCAGAGGTCCCAGGCTAATGTTTTTGAAGACATCTACAGTTAGAACTAGTTAACACTTAACAGTTAACACTTCTGAGTACTCCCAACATTCTTCTCAAGAAATGGATTCCTGGTTCATGAAATTATGACTAATCTTTAAGTAAGCCCTAAACAATAAAGTGCATGGTTTTGGAGTACACAGGAAGCCATGCTTAAAGATCCATATATGTGACAGAGGCACAGGTGGGACAAGCCCCAATGACACTTTGTCTGATGATGTCATTGTGCAAATGATACAGATTATTCCTTTTGCTGTGCAACTGACACAAGTTACATAATTCACCCAATTTGCACAATGACATTATAATGCATATGATGTTGTCACTTGCCTCCCATGTCTCCCCACCCCCATGGATGCTCATGGATAGAGGAGTTATGGGATTAGGGTTGGAGTTAGCCATCAGGTTGAGAAGACTGGTCCAGAGTCTAAGCACATTGTTGTCCTTTGCTCTAAATGACTGATAAGAGCACTCCTGATTTTGAATCAAGAGCAAGTCATTCCACTATGGTTCAGGGTAGAACATCCATCTGAAGTTCTCACCAAGAACCTCTACACCTAGTACCAGTAAGAAGAGGCAAGTGCTTTGTCCACCAGATCCTTAATCCATGTTCCACCAAGAGCCTGACATTCAGGAAGTGACTTGAGGACCCAAACCTATGCACCAGACCTCCTATTTTAGCCTCCTCCTTTAAAAGATGTTCAGCAGATTGCAAACTGAAGAAAGCACAAAGCAGATTGCTGGGTTGCTGCTTAGTAATTGTGCCCTTCAGCTACCATAAAACGCTTTGTCTAATGGCTGTAAAAAAAAAGGCAGAGCAAGCTGTCCTGATAAATATGCCTGAAATAAGAATCAAGCAGAACTCATTAACTCTGCAAGGAGTTGAATATTCACACAATCAATGCACCCACCCATGAGGTTACTTGGACACATCTATACAGCTTTCTCACCCTTCAAATTATAAGACAATACAAGCCTGACAAACACAATGTTTGAAGCTGGCTGAGTCATGCTCAGGAGGAATGGCAATGATCCATTCATAACATCGGGACACAATGTGAGGATCTACTACAAGGAGACTGCAAATAAGGCTGTAAACAACCACACAATTAGGAAGAAGGTAAGATCTGTGTGAAGCAGCTAATCAGTCTAGTCTCACTTGAAAATCAAGTTTTTATTTAGTGGATTACTTTTAACATGTCCCCCCCCCCAATTATTTCTTAATTCAGTGACTATTTGAGATGACATACAGTAAAACAACAGTATCACTCTCTCTCTATGGCAATAATTGGGGGAGGGGGAGTCATCTAAAATCAAAGAAAAGCGGATCTCCCTGGGATAGTATTTCCACAACCAGGACTTTGTTACACAAGAGAGCTGGACTTAATTCCTCATTACCCTCTTGGCCTTAGGGGATGGGACTCCCTCAGATGACAAGCACAGGCTCTGGGTAACATCATACGGAAGGACAGGGTCTTGATCATGGCTTCGAAAGAAGAAGTCATTGAAGCTCTTTCAAAACTGGAGTTACATCACCTATAAAGTCCACATAGAGCCCTCTGCAGTAATTTGGATATAGTGAGACTAGGCACAGACAACTGCGGTTGTGTATTCTATGGTCAGCAAAGGATGCAGCTGGACAAAGGTAGTGTCCACAGGAACAGAGACAGATCCAAGAAAACTTGGATATTTGATCCTTCAGAAGGAACACCTCCATCCAAAGTAGGCTTGCACTTGCTATGCTATAGGCTGCTGATCAAGTATTGATCACTGTCTATACTAATATTGTGTATTTCACCTGCTTTGTTTTTGTTGATATTGTTCATCTTAATTGTAATTTGGGTTTTCTTTTGATGTTTGCCATCCAGAGTTGAGAACATGTCACTTGGGTAGCCATATGAGTCTTATGAATGAATGAATGAATGAATGAATGAATGAATGAATGAATGAATGCTTGCTTGCTTGCTTGCTTGCTCGCTCTCACAGAGGAGAACAAGGAGACTACTGTCAGCTATCTTCCTTCCACCTCAGCTGGCTAGCCAGAAGCAACTAGAATAATTTAGGTTGATAGGAAACTGCAACCATATTTTACTTGTATATTCTACAAGCTTGAGCAACAAAAGTTACATGAAAAGTGAGCAAACATGGAATAAGTGTCTAAATCTCCTTTTTGAACATGCTTTTAAGGTGGTGCTATCATTTCAAAAGTGCTTTATTGACTATAGAAGCTCAATCTTGTCTGGACTGAGCAGGATCCAGCCCCTTCTTCTTCCAGAGTCTTACATTTCCCAGCCTTTTTGGCATCATTTGAAGA
This sequence comes from Python bivittatus, assembly GCF_059951505.1. Lineage (NCBI taxonomy): Eukaryota > Metazoa > Chordata > Lepidosauria > Squamata > Pythonidae > Python > Python bivittatus. Next base: position 55,828,167 of record NW_028277034.1, on the reverse strand, counting down.
ACAGAGAAGTGTTAGGTACCATCAACAATAAGACTGAATCCCTTAAGTTCTACCATTGTTCTCAGAGCTTAAGAAGCCCACAAAGATAATTTTGAATTGCATTTTGGTCTTCTGTAACTCACCATTTTTTCCCTTGCTTTTAATGCATTCCTTCTACTTCTTCACCTAAGTCATTAATAAAGCATTATTCTCAGAAGAGAGTCTGTAAGGACTATTTTTAATCCTTTTGGGTTTCATGGGTTGAAGAAATGGACTCAAAATAACATCAATGCGACTGAACAGGCACAAAGGCAAAATGCACAGGTATAGGATGGGAAAATACCTGGCTTGGCAATAGAGCTTGTCAGAAAGAACTTGGAATAATAATTGATTGCAAACTGAACATGAGTTTGAAGTGTGTTGTGGCTGCAAAACAAGCAAATGCAATTTTAGATTGCACCAACAGATGTAAATTTTCCAACTCGAGAAATAACAGAACTGTTTTATGCTGTGCTGATCAGATCCTACCTTGAGTATTCTGTCCACATTTTTTAAAGCTATGCCCAAACCAGAACATGTGCAGAGAAGAGTCATGAGGACGACTAGGGACTAGAAATTAAGTTCTACAAAATGAGATGGAGGGAACTGGAAATGTTTACTCTTCAGAAGAAGAGTAAGGAAAGCAAATGCTGGGCCTGAATACTAAAACAAAACTTTTGTATCCAAGAGGTGGCTAGATAAGCTGATGATTTTATTTGGATTCATGCAATGAACAAACAGTTGAAGGACCTAAATGGCTCTTTCTGATTCCCTGATTCATCCAGAGCAGTGTTTCTCAACCTTGGCAACTTTAAGATGTGCGGACTTCAACTCCCAGAATCCCCCAGCCAGCATGGCTGGCTGGGGGATTCTGGGAGTTGAAGTCCGCACATCTTAAAGTTGCCAAGGTTGAGAAACACTGATCCAGAGGGTGATAGGCTGCATGAGTGGGGTGAATGAGTGCATGTGTAACATTATGAACAGGGGAGTAATGTTAATCACTTAAGACTGCATGGGAACTGTCAATCCAGCTGCAGGATTGAGAAAACTAAAGCCCACGTTCTAAGGTTCTGGTACAATCTTTGCACCTCCTGAGGTTTCAGGGAGCTTCCTGTGTTGTTCTTCTTGGCCAGATTTTTAACGACTGGAATTCCCATTATGCTGTGTGTACAGAAGACTTATCTACTTACAGTATTTTGTCTAGCACTGAGAATTCAGTGCAGCCTGACCCACAACCAAACTGTGATGTAGAAGACACTGGCACAAACTGAGTTAACTGAGTTAACAGCCAACCAATTATAAAATTAGTGGAGAGAAAGCAGCAGGAGACCAAAAGGGCAATTGCACAACTTCACCATTTCTAGATGGTTATTTAATTCACTCTGTGTCTTCAGCTCCACTTAGAAAAAGTTGTGCGTCTTTTCACACCCATAGGCCACCTCCCAAAAGCAAGGGAAGAGGGTGGCTGCACGGTGACTGTCAAGATAAGACAGCTGTTGTGTGCACCACAGACTACTGCTGGAAGAATGTGTTGGGGCACCTACTCAGTAGAGTTTGGACACGCGCCGTACAAGGGCATTAGCATGTCAAAGAAAACACAAGACGTGAGTTGAGGGCTAAGCCTTAATGGAATCCCTTTTCAGACTGGAGTTTGTGCTACCAGATAGCAGCAGAGCAGAGAGGAAGCAGCTGACTCATAACTTTCACTCTGTGAACCACATGTCTTCCCCCCGACCCCGCCTCCAAAACGGTACACTTCCCTTCTAGGATTTAGTAGCACTGGCTGAGCCAGCGATCTGAAAATTGTGTCATTTTTTAATTTTCCATTCCTTTTATGTCACGCATATGGGATCAGAGACTGGAAGCATCTTTTCCAACTAACACAATTTAAATTGGGGGGGGGGCAGAAAAGGTGCTATCAGACTCTTCCTGATTTTTTGCTAGTATAGACTAACAAGGCTCTCCTCCTATAATGTCCACAAGCCCTAGACAGATTTTAAATGATAGATCCATTATGTGACAAGTTAGAGGTTCATCCGCTTATGGTGTTATGTTCATGCAACCATCAATCCATACAGCTACTCCTTCCAGAAATATTTTTTATAAAAAGGTAGCTTCTCTGCTCATTTCAACCATCAGAACTTAGTTAGGGAGGTCAATTTTTCAAGGAAGTACCCCCCCCCCCAAGTACCATAAAAGATTTCCATTAGTGCCAGTAAACTTTGGCTTTAAAAAATAAACTGGACAATATATCTTCTTTTGTGAAGAAATGTAATACAAACAAGGATAAAGGGATTTTTATGAGTTGTTTTGACCATCTCAGTAGTGGCAGGTGCCAAAAAGGAACTTTGGAACAGCATTTCCATCATTAATGCTATTTTCTCTGCCTGAGACACCGACTGACTCCCAAACTGCAAAGTCAGAAGTCTCATCTTTGCCCCAAGTACTATCATATAACTGCTGTATTCTTTCACACTTACCCCAAATCTCCCATGAGGAGTATTTGTGTGCCTGTGTCTATAAAATTCCCCTCACTCCTATGGGTGGTCTGTGTCTTCCTCAATCCCGGGTCCCCCACCAGAGGCCTGTGAGTTTGAGAGTCCTGCGCAGGATCTTGGCTGTTCCTAGCCCTGCACTCTTCTGGGCAGAGAGCTCTGATGTTGTTCCTGGGATCTGTGGGAGCCCCGCTCCCAGCTGAGGAGTCGCAGCCCCAAGTGCTCCCACCACCACTGGGACCCCTTTGGCCTTTATTTTCCACAACCTCTCTAGTTCCTCCTTCAGGCCCTGGTCCTTCTCCAGCTTCTCATACTCCTTCTTCCTGACATTGCTGTCACTTGGCACAGCTATATCTATCACCACTGCTGTCTTCTGGTCCTTGTCTATGACCACGATGTCGGGTTGATTGGCCAGTACCTGCCTGTCCGTCCGGATCTGGAAGTCCCACAGGATCTTGGCCCTGTTATTCTCCATGACCTTCCGTGGAATCTCCCTCTGGACTTGGGAGGGTCTAGCCCATACGCTGTGCAGATGTTCCTGAACACAGTGCCAGCTACTTGGCTGTGCCGTTCAGTGTATGCTGTTCCTGCCTGCATCTTACACCCTGCCACTATGTGTTGGACTGTCTCTGAGGCCTCTTTGCACAACCTGCACCCCGGGTCCTGTCTAGTGTGGTAGACCCCTGCTTCTGTGGATCTGGTGCTTAGTGCCTGTTCTTGTGCTGCTATGATCAGTGCCTCGGTGCTGTCTTTTAGTCCAGCCCTTTCCAGCCACTGATAGGATTTCCCAGTGTCAGCCACCTCAGCTATCTGTCGATGGTACATCCCATGCAGGGGCTTGTCTTGCCATAGTACTTCCGCCACTTGAACTTCCTTCCATGTCTGCTGCTGCCTCAGACATTCTCTCAGCAGCTCATCTTTGGGTGCCATCTTTCTGATGTACTCCTGGATGCTCTGGGTTTCATCCAGGAGAGGCTCTGACACTCATCAGACCCCGCCTGCCCTCTTTGCAGCTGGTGTACAATCTCTGGGTGTTGGACTTGGGGTGGAAACCTCCGTACATTGTGAGAAGCTTCCAGGTCTTCACATCAGTAGCTTCCATATCCTCCTTTGGCCAGCTCACTATACCAGCAGGGTATCTGATGACTGGCAGGGCGTACGTGTTGATGGCATGGATCTTGTTCTCCCCATTGAGCTGGCTCTTCAGGACCTGTCTTATCCTTTAGTGGTACTTGGATGTTGCTGTCTTCCTTGCCTCCTCCTCATGGTTCCCATGTGATTGTGGGACACCAAGGTACTTGTATTGAGACCAGCTATATATATACACACATAGAGACACAGATGGTTTAGAGCCACACCCAAACAGTTACAGCGACCTCTGGAGACAAGAAAGCTAAGGTGGGATTTCTCAAGCTGTGGGTCCCGACTCTGGGCAAAGCAGTGCTAATGATGGTTATGCCTGTTGCCCTAGTCCTCTGTCAAAGCCACTCACCCCACAACAGTTTTATCCATCATTTTATTCTATTCATAAGAAAGGGTGTTTTAGGGGAAGCACAATGACCAAGTTTGAGAAACTCTGCACTAAGACTGTTAGCAAAATAAAGCAGACAAAGAATGATAACCTACAATTTGCTGGTACATTTCAAAGCAGAAAAGTACGGTTTAAGCTATGAGTTGAATGCACGAAGATTTATTGCAATGCCTCAGCGGGGCCAATTTCTACCTTGACAGAAAAACTGAAAAGCGATAACCAAATAATTGTATAATGGTTCTTGACAGCAAAACCAGACTAATGGCAATGTTCGCAGTTGTCAGAAATAAACTTAGTATATGCACATTTATTACATGTTTAGTAGGCAAAATTGCCAATAAATACAGGGGAAAATATTATACATTTATGCTCATGATCAGTTGCCTGCTATTCAGTGGCACGATCAACATATGGACTGGCTTTTTGTATCACATTAAGCCGTTATAAGGTTTGTTTGATTTTGGCTAAGTGTAATGCGCAAATTCAGTTGTCGGATGTTATTTTATGCTGGTCTATGACCGAAATAAAGATCTGATTCTATCTAGTTGTTGCTGTTTGCAATCTGTGCCTCCCTCATGGCTTAACGATATGTGTGAACAGCAAGACACTATGTTGTTCCACAAACTATATTTAAAAAGACCCTGGCTTAATATGATATGTGCATCTAGGCAATATGTCAGCATTAAGAGATTTGTTTTTGGGCTTCAACAGACATGTAAAGAAAATGAGCGCACCGTAGCACTGCACCTTTCTTTCAACCCACAGCTGCAGGTGCTGGATTTCCAACTGCACACCTACTACAGTAAATGGAATTTAGGGGAAACACAATTGCTTGTAGACGCACATCGGGTGTAAGTTCATCAGGGATGGATCAAGGCGCATATGTGGAGGACCTACCTGAACACACCCAGAGCTGGGAGAAAAGTTCAGAGCAAACCACCAGTACGCAGAACTTCATTTGCAAAGTCGTCATAATATACAAGCCTGAACAAAGCGTTTATGGTTTAAAGAATTTCAGGGGACTCTGCCATTTCTATAGTTTGGGGAGAAATTACTCCCACCACCACCTTCATCAACAACCTTTGTTGAAGATGTGAGCTTATTCACGATGGCTTCCAGTTGCAATCCCACTTGCCTCGGGTGGTACAGGAAGGAACTCTTCCAAGACCATCCAAGCACAAGCCTGCTTAGTTTGTGTAGAGGCCCTCCACGCCGCCTAATCTAGATATGGAGGCGAACATTGGAAAAAGATGCCCTAACTTGGGGGTTGTTGCTTTTTTAGAGTAAGAGGAGAAACACTTAAACACTTAAAATAAACATGCTGTGTCCTTCGAAAAACAAAGGGGGCGAGAGCACTCAGCTACCATGCGCAGATACCACACAAGGCAACAGATAAATAATTCTGTGGCAGTATTTCCATCATAGCTTAAAATTAAGTTTTCAGTTCCCTGGGGCAGTGATTGCATTAACGTTAGCTAATTAGGTTTGTAACCAACTTTGTAAGTCACATTTATGGGTTTTTTTTTTTAAATGGGGGCAAAGAAATTAAAATTCAAATGCTTCTCAACAGGCATTTTCCCATTTCAAATTACAACAAACATCGGGAGCAAAGCTTTTGGGAATTGGTGTCATGTGAAAACACAAGACAAATGTACCCTAATCAGTCATGGATTAAACCCATTATTTTTGTCAGAACCAGGCCCTAAACAGGAAAAATACAATAGATGACCTTTATGGAGACCAGCAAGCTGATGGTCGGGTTGTGCGTGTTAATGTTAAAGGAGGTCTGATGCAAATGCAAATTAGGAACATAGAAGAATATGATAATGGCTCCCATCAGTTGAGGACCAAAGAACTGTGCAATGTAATTATTTAAGGAACTATTATAATTCTACAAATTGATGGATTCCATCTCTTCCATTTCATCTAGGGACCTGAAAAGGATATAAGCTGAAAGATTTGTGTATGGTGCGAGAGGGAAAGCAGATGGTGTGGTTGCAACTGGCAAATTAAATGTGTTGGGACACCCTGGGTGTAGTGGCTTAGGGATGGTACCATCCAAGCCACCCACCGCTATCTCTCTGGTGCGATGTTGCGGCACACAGCTGAGCACACAAAAGTGATTTGTTTCTTAAACCACACTGTATCTGAGACCCAGGAGAGCTGAGTCAGTTTCCAAAACCCTTTAGGACGTGCGGAACAGCACTCTCGCATTTTCATTATTCGATCCTCAAGGACAACGTAGCCCTTCTCTCAGGGATACGAAACCTAATTCTTTTCATTTGAGGAAATCAGAAATGGGGAAGCCCGTTTTTAAAAGAGGTTCCCTGGGCGTCCTTTCGCCCCAAGTCCTCCCAAATCTCAAGAACATGAAGATATATTAAATGGTTTCAACTGGATCAACTGGGGGGGAAAGGTTTGATCTGAAGTCTTTAGCTGAGGAAAGCCAAAAATCTAGAAGAATATACTTTACTGCGGTGTTTCTCAACCTTGGCAGCTTTCAGAGGTGTGGACTCCAACTCCCAGAATTCCCCAGCCAGGCTGGCTGGCTGGGGAATTCTGGGAACTGGAGTCCACACCTCTGAAAGCTGCCAAGGTTGAGAGACACTGCTGTACTGCAAACGGACAATCAAAGGTTTAAGATTTCACTGAGGCTCACACTTCACCCTACTGCAGTTGATTTATTTCCGTCATCGTGAGCCTTGGAATACAGCTGACAAACAGCAGCAAACAGTCCCCGAGGAGTTTGTTTTTTTTAAAAGGGACCTTTTTGAAGAGGGGCCAACAATACGCATTAAGGATTAGATGCAGACAGATGCACCTTTTATGATGCCACTGTGGTTTTATTTCAGGCATCATTCTGTACCTCCTCCTTCACATTTCCTATCACTTTCCAAACGTCTTGTAATAAAAGGAGCTATTTTCTCTGCCTTTGGTGTCATTCCAAGCCGTCAACAAGCCTTGCTTCTTGTTCCCATTCCTCCAGGAACAAAATACAGCACCTGAAAGCCATTTTGTTACGGTGCTCATTGAAGAGGGAGAAAGGGTACAAATTCATGAACAACTCACTCCTTCTTACTAGATCAGCGTCAAAGACTCTCAGGTTGCTTAGCCACATCTCCCTTCCACTTCAGAAGACATCTGAGTAGGGATTCCTTGCCAGAGGTCTTTTGACATCCTCTTTGGATCCATTTCACCAAACACTGACCTGGATCAAAACCATTCCTCTTCTAGCTCACTTTGGCTAAGATGACTAGGTGGGGACTCTGGGAACTGCAGTTCAAACACATCTGGAGGGGGGGAGGTTCCAGTTTAGGAGAAACTACTGGCCAATCATGGCTGAGCTAAGCTAAGTAGGGAGAAGGCTGGCTAGTACCTGAATGGGAAACCCTATAAAGTCCAGAGCTGGAGGCTAAACTGGAAAGAAGAGGGAGGAGCTGCCCTTCTATATTGTTTCATGCATGTATCCACATAATCATTGGAACTCAATTAATCAGTTTTCAGTTTCAGTTTTTAAAAAAATTATTATTATAATGTTAGCTTTTCCAGAGAGGGTTCAAAACAAAGGGTGAAACAATGCAAGATTCATTTGCTGGAAGAGACTGTTTGCTCACTTGGAGGAGATCAAATCCTCCATTATTTTAAGCCAATGTTTCTCAAGGTATGCATGAGAGTTTCCTCTTCTCACAGCTCTGAATCCAGCCCAAGTCAGTCCCGCTGTGTCTCGTGCCAGCTGCAACACTCCTCCGTCTCCAAGACGCAGGCCATATCAAAAACACCACAAGCCAAGGTTTGGGGGTTCAAGGAGTGGGATGCTCAATCATGCCTCCCTGAAATCAAATCTGGGCAGAAAAATATTTGAACAGTAGCAGAGTATTGGGAACAAAGGCCAAAAATCTGAAGGTGATGACATCTGGGTAGAGTGCAAATCCTCTTCATAGCATCATATGAAGCTTCATATCCTCTTTGCTTAACTAACAACACCTCAACCCTAATTATAATACTAGCATCAAAGATAGTGTGTATGAAGTAAATACAGTGCAAAACACACGCTACCTATTGCTGGGAACGGTAAGAATCCCGTTATTAACATCAGCTTCATCCTGCAGATTCTGTAAGGAAGGGCAGTGATGAGCTTCAGCGTTTAGGGACTGTGGTCTAGACAACAGATTTCCTGATGTTTCACCAGCAACTGTGGCTGGCATCTTCAGAGGCAAGGTAGTCTGCTAGGCAGAGGACAGGCAACTGAGCAGGGACTGACTGGGCTTCTGTCTTTACAGCCAGGCAACCTGACTTCTGATTGGTCTTTAGCCGAGCTAGTTTCAGCTAAAGAAACTGGCTTAAGAAACAAAGAGCCAGTCAGAGACCAGCCCTCACCAACCTGCACCAATTAGAATACCAGGTCAGTGGTCAGCGTAACAGACCACCTTGCCTCTGAAGATGCCAGCCAGAGTTGCCAGCAAAAGTCAGAAAATTTATTGTCTAGACCACGGGCACTAAACCCTGAAGCTCAACACTACCCAACAGATATTGGCTGGGAAAGCCTACACCAGTATATTCTGTAAGGAAGTTCTTTCAATGCTCCTGGTTTGCCAATGGATGTGTCTTTTCCTAAGATGCAGCTCTCAGAGCTTCTCACTTATTCTGCTATCCACACACGTTCCTCCTCTGCTTCAATAACCTAAATTATGTGTGCTGGATTTGAGGAACGGGTCTCTTGAGTTGATTAATTCAGCTGCTGGAAATTGGTACTACTCTTATCCAGACATCATTTGGGGACAGAGGGTAAATGACATGATACACAATGGGGATCAGTAAGACATCACAACTTGTAAATATTAATAGCAGAGAACAGTTCTTGAATACCGTTAAGATGAGGATCACATCAATATAAACTTTTGGTGCCCTCCTGAAATTTGACCAGTTGTCTATCATTTTAGATTCAATGCATAAACCAAGGATAACAGACTTAACTGTAGGTAGGCTAAGCTACCATATGATCATCTTTGCAAAACACATGCCTAAAGACAATTTCATACTAGTGACATTTTCTGTCTAAACCCTCATTAAATATCTCAACTTGGCTCCAGGCAGAACATGGTATTTCTCAGCCTATATCCAGCATAAACCCCGATTAGCATTTAATACAGGAAAAAAACATCTCTGTGAAGCCTCTCATCAAGAAAATCTGGAGAGGAAAACAATGGCTGTTTATTCTTCAAATTTCTCCATCCTGTTGATGGAGCACACAGAACTGTTTTTGAGGTGTATTTATTGATGAGGACTTTATAACCTGCCTTGTGCTGTTAAGTACATCTCCAGTTGCAGGAGAAAAGAAGATTCTCATCAAGAAAATCTGGAGAGGAAAACAATGGCTGTTTATTCTTCAAATTTCACCATCCTGTTGATGGAGCACACAGAACTGTAGAAGAGAATATGTGTAGCTCAGGGTTGAACTGTGGAGTCCTTGGGGTTTTCTGAGCTTGGTTGTTTTCTTGCAAACGTTTCATTACCCAGCTAGGTAACATCTTCAGTTACCTGGCTATGTAACATCTTCAGTGCTGTTACCTAGCCGGATAATGAAACGTTTGCAAGAAAACAACCAAGCTCAGAGAATCCCAAGGACTCCACACAGAACTGTTTTTGAAGTCTATTTTATAACATGCCTTGTGCTGTTAAATACATCTCCAGTTGGAGGAGAAGGAAAACAACTACTCCACACAGCTCTAGTGCTTCACCTGGTTGGTTCCTTTGTGTTCTTAAAGCAGACAGACAGGTTTAGTTCTGAGAGATGGTTGGAGATCTCATCCCAACTTCATCTCAGGCTTAGATGGCAGGGAAGTAGAGAGAGAAGAGTATTTTCTAGCTTGTCTCAATCTTACCATGAAATGTGGAAAAGTATTTCACGAAGGTCTTAAGAGTGTGGAGGTCAAACCACACCTGGCATCCTCTACAGCACATCATCAGGTCTTCAAAACATCACCAAGAACTCTGGGAGAATCATTACAGGCTTGGCTACCTCCTCAGCCAGTCTGATTCTTGCTTGGAACCCAAAATGGTTCCCTTCTCTCTAAGCCACATGGCTTAACCACCTGACTATGGGGCCTATATTGCTCCACTTTTCTCACATCTGACAAATGGGATCCTACCACCAGGGCAAAGGAGTGGTGAGGTTATGCCCGGCCACATCTCCTCCTCTTCCTCCTCCTGGTAAGTTAAATCTCCTTCCTGGATCCAAGGTGCCCACTTGTAGCAAAAGCACCCAAAATGAGAGCCAGCTGAAGAATAAAAATGTCAAAATCAAAGGAAAGAGAAATCCTTTGAATGTGAACAAATGTTGGGTTACGCAGCGGTAGCCATGGCAATCTCAAAGAACAGAGTAATATCAATATCTTGAGAAAAAAGAGTAATTGAGACTTAAGTGGCAGATATAGCTGGTTTGTTAATATTCAGTCAATTTATTTTGCAATTACATCCTTGATAAAATATTATACTTCATTCAAATTACAGAGATCTTGGGATCAGAACCCATGCTCCTTCTGCATTGTCAAGTTCGGTCATATGCACTGAGGTGGTTGTACATGTGTTCTGAACAGGAGAGAAGGATATCTGGACCCACGAGTACATAGAAAGTACACTGAATTAGCTTTGTATATATTAACTGCTGCAAAGGTATCATGCAAAGTTATGAAATAGGCTTCGATGTCCAGAATAACTTCCTACCTTAAAAGTAAATCTGATGCAGAATTGAATTCTAACTGGAAACCATTCCTGGGCTATAATTTAATGCATGGCATTGTACCATCCAAAATTTGATTTTTCTATATATAGAGTCCATATTTTAACTTCATGGGATATTCCACTTTGAATAGCTTCTCAGTATTGATTCACTAATTATAACTTACAATTTTGTACCGGGTTGACCACTGTTCTTAATAACATATTCTCAGCTTAAAGCCTAATAGCAATTTCTAGTTTTTTAAAGTGATATAATATATTCTATAAATTACAAGTAATTAATATGCTGGAAAACCATAATCTACATGACATTCTAGATCCCCTGTTTACTTATTTGTACTTCATTATTTATATTTTACTCTTTTATTCTTTTTCCAGTCTTTAATCTCTTTGTTTACACTCTTTATTTAAATTGTTTAACTTAAAAAAAAAAAACAGCATGGAAATTAGAACAAATATTTACACAAACTGGCTCTACACTGAGTTACATGGAAGTAACCTGCATCTTTTTCAAGAAACTTGATTTTATATGTACATGGTAAAGATTACAGTTTTTCTTAAACTCACTAATTTCACATCAACATAGCAGATATGCTACTTGGGAAAAATGTAACAGTTCAAATTGCTTTGCTGTAAAAAATAAGAATGGTGATATTTCAAAACTACCACCAAAACAGCTTTTTCTTGTTCCGAAAGAATGCTTATCGCTTGCCTGAATATTTCACTGATGCAGTTGCTTAATGAGAAGCCACCACCAAGCAAACGGTGTGTCCAGTTTGAGGCAGTCATTCCCTGTTATTCTGCATGTATGTCTCCAATTTAGTTATTGGTTCAATGTACTTTCTATGAAGGAAAGGATTCAGAAAGCTCGAGAGGACACAGAGATGGCTAAGTCTGAAATGCCATGCCCTGTTCATGCCCCACAAGATGAGAGAATGGGCTTTGACTCAACTACATGAGAAGTATCAAGGTTTTCCCAAAATTCAAGGGGTAGCCTCTTGGCAAAAAGCTAAATAGGCCCAATTCCAGCTACACAGACTATGTCTTTGGGATAAATGCAGATAAAACATTTGGATTACACTCACAGCACTCCACCAGGAGTTCCCAGAAGGAAACTCAGTTATATGAAGACATATAGTCTCCTCAAGAACATTAGGTGCAAGCTAACATCAGAAGCAGTCATTTCAGAGTCCCTCATGAACAAGGTGGTTGAGAAGCAAAAGCCAAAGAGAATGAATGTGGGCCAGGTACCTCCCCAGGCAGAAGATTATAGCAACCACTTCATAGAGTAAGTCAATTCTCCAGTCCTATTTTATTGGATATTTGTGGAATAATTGTAACAGTAAGATACAGAGGAGAGTATGTATGTATGTATGTGTATATATATATGTATATATGTATAACACATCTATAAACTGGGAATAATTAACTTTTTTTCATGGTAAGATCTCAGGCAGGGTGAGCACAAGTCTCAAGTCCTGGCTTGGCTTACTCATAGTTTGCGACCACCACCAGACTTCTTCCTCATGTTCTATCCTCTTGACATGGTGTCAGAATGTGGGGGAGCTACATACTGTTTCACCTGGTGTGAGATTCTGCAGAAGACAGAAAGCCAAAACCCTGTAAGGAATTAAATGCAAATGTCTCTGCACTGAGAACTAGAGTGGGACACGCTGTGAGGATTTTCACCATTTGGGGGCTTCAGGGATATGCTTTATAGGGGGTTGCCTTTGAAGACATCTCAGAAATTTCAGTTGGCTCAAAATGCCCAACTCCTATGTACTTACAGGGCCATCTCTCAAATGGAGTCAGTCTTCCTTGTGCATTCTGCCCGAGATAGGATGCTAAGGGCCCCCACCATATGTGAAGTGAAGGGGGTGGATGCTGTCACTCTAGGGAACAGCATGCTCCAAGAACGTAGAAGAGCTCAGATTCCCCCCACCTCACCCCCCACAACCTATCAGCTTCCCAGGAGGTAACAAATACCATCCTATTCCGGAATTTGTGGCTTATGAATGACCCTCAGCTCTTACGGGTTTTTGTGGTTGTAATCTGCATTCTTGTTCATGTCAAGCTACTTTAATGTACACACTTTTAAATTTACTGCAAACTGCCTGGAGTGTTGGTCATGAGCGATATAAAAACGACCATATGACCGTACGGAAGTATACATAAATAAATGGCCATCCAGGTGTCAGGAATGTGGAGAAGACCTGTGCTTTTCTTTCCATACCTCAAACAGGTGATGACCCAAGATCTGACTGCTTACAAATACTGGACATTCACTTTTACCAAAAGCAAGCTGTTGCTTCTCTTAAGAAAAGAAAAAGAAGCAAGAAACAGGGATAAACCTTGCAGATCATTTCAGAAAGTGGTAATTGTGTCGTTCTGACCCACCTCTCTCCGCCGCGATGCCCAGCAGCTCTGCTTGATCTTCCAAACCACGGCAGCCACGAGAAGCAAAGACAAGAAGCAGCTGAAAAGAAGGAGAAGGGGAGGAAATAAACTCGGCAATCTGTTTTCCCCTTACTTGCACTGCAGGAGAGTACAGCAAAACTGACCAACAGAAATCGTGTTATCCTCCCCTAACTAGGCAGCCTTCCCCAAACTGTCACACACACTCTCTCACGCACACACACAGACACACAGAGCATGTGCTCAGACTGCAGCTCATAGTTTCCAGGTACAAAGGCTGGGAAGGCCTTTCTAAAGGGGCCGGAAAGATTTCACATGGCAAGCACGCGGCACTAAGGGAACGTAACGTACTTGGTTATGCTGAGATTCTTGTCGCTGGTGCAAAGGGTGCTACACAGCAGGCTTTGCAGTGGGCAGGGAAGAAAAAAAGCCAGGTGGGCTGCTGCAAAAGGAGAACGATGGAGTCCCATCATGGGCCTTCACAGCTGAGATTATGAGCAGAAGACCATCAAGTTACCACTCCACGCTCATAACAGAAGGCCTTGCTAAGGCTGATCTTAGGGCGACCTAGTTGGGGAAATGGAGCTACGACGTGTGAAAATAGGCAAACAGGGATCCTGAATCATGAGGGTTTGTTCTGTTTCCTTTTTTAAAGTCTCAGGTAATGTCTTATTTAGAACACCTACTGAACTAGAAAATGAACCGTGCCCATATTGATTTATTCACTCCCTGAGATTGATGGGCCCACTCATTCCCCAAGGCACAGAGCAGATTCTAGTCAAGTGTTATCATTAATCCTCATCAAAAAAGCAAGCAAGGATGTCCCCGATACCCCATTTTTCAGACAGAAGCATGATCCTAGGACAGCGAGATGCCAAAAACCAACCAACAATCCTGGTTTGGATCTGAACTCCATTCAATATTCTACCAGCAAAACCGCGGAGGGTGCCTTGTTTCATGCTCATTTTACAAAAGCATTCCATTATTTTTCTCTTTCCTTCCAAGAAAGGAAGGAAGAATAGGATCTAATAGTTTTTGTATTCCAATACTCCCCCCCGCCAATCTTTTGGTCATAATTTTTGATCCAATTACCTGTACAGGTTGACGAACCCCAACCAGAATACTCAATTTGTTCTTATTTCTTTTTTATTATTATTATTTTTTAATTACAAAAAGAAGAAAAAAGTACATAAAAGTGCTTTAATATAAAAGTGAAAAAATATAACAAAAAGAAAAAAATATATATCATTATTAATATAATTACTGGTCTGAGATGGGCAGCTATATAAATTGAATGAATAAATGAATAAAAACAGTAAAGTTAGAATTCTATATATGCTTATCTAATACAAATATTGTTCAAATACATATATATTTCTAATAGAGTCATATGACTATCATGTTGTTTTTTCTTTTAACTCAGTATATTTTGTATAAATGAGTCCCATGTTTCATTATGCTTGTCCATACAAAGTCAACATTTCTAGGCAATCCATTCATAAGTGGCAAGTGCAATCAGGTCTTCAGTCCATTGAGTAAATGGGGCCATACATTTATCTTTCCAAAGCTGCAATGTCAGTCTTTTGGCCCTACCAAAGGCACGGAGAATCCATTTACATCGTCTGGTTGTCAGATCCCATGTGCTAGGTATGTAACTCAAGAGAATATTATCCTCTGAAAATTTTAGCTTTTGTCGCACAGTCATATTTATAGAGTCCACTACTTTCTCCCAAAACTTTATAAGTTTATATATACATATGCTTTAAAGAGGCATTGTCCTTATTACATCTCCAACAAAATGCTGTTTTTGACAATCCTTTTCTATACAGACGTAGTGGAGTCCAATAAATTCTAAATATTATTTTTTGCTGTATAAGTCGTAGTTTGAGGTCCATTGACACTCTTGCTACAGAAGTGAAGACACTCTCCCATTGTCTAGGTAATATTGAAACCTCTAATTCTTTATTCCACTCATCCCTTAGCATCTGCATATCAAACCGATCTATTGATAACAAATAACTATACAAACTAATAGTAGGCTTTTTAGTTTTAAAGGATTTAACAAGTTGTTCTAATATCTCAGGTGCCTCAGAAGCTGAAAAAGCTGCTGATCCAATGTTGTTAACAAATGTTGTAACTGTAAATATTGCCATTGGGTTACATCCGATAGATGATATTTATCTCTTAACACAGCACATGTTAAAAATTCATTTCATCATCTATCAGTTGGTCCAAAGTCAATATCCCTGCTTCCATCCAATTTTTCCATATCACCATCTTTTCCCCAATTTTTAAAGTTGGGTTTCCCCATAGAGTCAATTTGGCATAGGAAAAAGAGTCAATTTTTTTTTAATTGGACATTATGTTCCATGGCTTTCTAATTGACGAAATTGTTTCCAAAGGTATTGGAGTTTTAGTGTATTTCAATCCTAATACTGTCCATCCAACCAAAGGTGTTATATATGTATATTCCAAAGTTGTCCAAATCAGAAAATTAACACTACTTGTTGGCTTCCAGTATTTAACACTTGACAATAGCTAAGCATAATAATATAACTCCAGGACTGGAAGACCAAATCCTCCCTCATTAATTGGTAACTGCATTTTCTGTAAAGATATTCTCAGAATTGAAGAATCCCATAGAAATTTTCTAAACAAAGAATTTATTTTTTGAAAATATTTTCCAGACATAAAAACTGGAATTCCTCTTAGAATATAAATGAATCTGGGAATAACGTTCATTTTGGAAGCATTTACCTTTCTCCAAAGGGTGAGGTTTAATGACTCCCATCTATTGATATCTGAAGAAACCTCTCTATATAGTTTATTTATATTACATATTGCTAACTGAGTTATATCCTTTGGTATAGACGTACCTAAATATTTAGTAGATTCAGTACAAACATGGAATTGATATTCCTTAAATGAATGGGTAACCAGGTTTTCACCTACTGGCATCAATTCCAATTTGGACCAGTTAACAGAGTATCTTGCTATTTTACTAAAGGCATCTATCGTTTGCATCAACACTGGAATAGTAATATGAGGTTTAGAAATGAACAAAAGAATGTCATCTGCAAATAAAACCAATTTACATTCAACTGAGTTGGGTACTACTCTGTAGATCTCTCTGTGTTGCCTAATATCACAAGCCAAGGGTTCCACACAAATGTTAAAAAGCAAGGGTGAAAGTGGACATCCTTGTCTAGTTCCTCTAAATAGTGGGAGAGTAGGAGAAAACATAGTGGGTGACTAATATAATATTTTAATCCATTTTATAAACTTCAAAAATCCAAATCTATTTAATACGGCAGATATATATTGCTTGTGTATTTTGTCAAAGGCTTTTTCAGCATCTAATAATAAAATTACAAATTGATCTTCGTTTTTATTCAAGTCTATTAAACCTACAACTAACCTAATGTTGTCTCCTGCCTGCCTAGTTTTTATAAACCCTGCTTGATCATTCTTAATAATGAACAATATCATTTGCTATATCTATTTGCTAACACTGCTGTTAAAATCTTTGTGTCAACATCAATGAGACCGGATGATAATTAGCACACTGAGTATGATCTATATCTACTTTTGGTATAACTGTAATATAAGCCTGATTAAATGCTGGTGATAAAATTCACTTATCAAATATCTTTTGACACCAAAAGATCTATAAATGTTTTGAGCCACTTGATAGGAAATCCATCTAATCCTGGTGTTTTACCCTTTGCCATTTTTTCAGTCTGGCAGAAGGGGCATGTTGCAGACCCCACCAGTCAAGGAATTTCGACTGGTGGGGTCTAGGAAGAGGGCCTTTTCTGCCCTGGCCCTGGTTCTGTGGAACAACCGACCTCCTTAGGTGCGGCGTGCCCCCACTCTCATGGCCTTCAGGAAGAGCCTGAAATCCTGGCTATGCCAGATGGCCTGGGGGCCGGATGAGGGCTCGCATCCGTGGAAGTGACTTGTGGGGTAATTGATTCTGCCCCCCATCATCTTGGATGCTTTTAGTTTTTTATGTATAGGGTTTGCTTTATAGCTTGACCTTTTAATTGATTAATCAATTTTAATTAATTTATGTGTATTTATTTTTAATTGCTTGTGGGTTTTGTTTTAATTGTGAGCTGCCCAGAGTCACCTGTTGGGGGAGATGGGCGGCATACCAATGAAATAAATAAATAAATAAAATTATTTGTCGAATCTCTAGCTCAGATAGTGGAGTGAATAAGAGTTGTTTATGTGTATCATCTAATTGTGGTAAGTTAATTTTATTGAAAAAAGCCTCTATATCTTCATTCGATACATCCTCTGGTTTACTATATAATTCTGAATAACATTGACAATTAATTCAATTAAAGTTTTATACATTTCGTCTCTTTCACCTCTAATGATTGGAATCATTGCCCTATCTTTATTTTGCTTTAAACAATTAGCCAAGATCTTACCAGGTCTTTCACTGTTCCCCCAGTATCTCTGTCGTAAACATGTTAGCATAAATTCTGTCTGCTGTGATATTATAGTAGTTAACTCAGATTTCTTTTTCTGTACTTCTCTGTCTCTGTGCCCATAAATGTTTCAATTCATCTTTCAAATTATTTTCCCTTTTATTTTTAATCTTATTTTTGTACGATGCATAAGCAATAATCCTACCTCGAATGTATGCTTTATATGCTTCCCATTCAAAAATCTGAGCACGATGTTTCAGAATTCAAATCAAAATATTGTAAGGTCTCTACCAGCATTTGTTGTACAAATTTTTTATCACTCAATAGGGAAACATCTAGATACCATAACCGATTTCTGAAACATACATTTCAAGGTAATTGCACTATGATCAGATACAAACAAACAAACAAGAAAGTGTTACATTCTTGAATTTGATGATAGAAGGTTGACTATATTAAAAAATAATCAGGTCTAAAAAACTTCTGATGTACATTTGAATAAAATGTATTCTCTTTTAGTTTGATACATCAAATGCCAGGGGTGTATTAAATTCAACTCTTCCATATAAGTCTGAATTGTTTCCCTCACTAATGATTGTTTTTTTCATGCTGGTATATTTCTATCAAGCTCAGGATCCAATATTTCATTAAAATCTCCTCCTATTATCAGTTTATCATAAATACACCCATTCAGGTGTTAAAAACATTCAGAAAACGTAACAGGAGAATCTAAATTAGGTCCATAAACGTTAACCATAGCTATTTCTGCTATTTTGGTACTCAAAATTAAATAACGCTCATTTACATCAGTAATAACTTGCACCTCGATTGGGAATCCTTTTCGAACCAGAACGGCTACACCTCTAGCTTTCATCGAAGAATCTGTAAGGTAAACCTGTCCCACCCAATCTTTCATTAATGGAGATTTATCCTGTCCCATTAAATGAGTCTCTTGTAGATCAGCAATATCTGCCCTTAACGATTTTAAAATATGCTACGACTACATTTTGTTTCTTGGATTCTCGTAATCCTTTTACATTTAAACAAATTAACTTCATTCCTAAATTTTATTTTGGCCCACTTATCAATATTCTCCCCAAACCACTTCACTTTATGGCCTGTACCATTTAACAAATATCTAATAATAAACTTTTCTATGTTTAAATATGTAACATATTTTCTAGTACTGCTCGTAGACGTAGAACCTCCATAAAGACTCCATTTAACTTTCATTCTTTTACGTATATATAGAATCTATACTTATTCTTGACATGATTATATACATAAAAATAATTTAAAAAACCAAACAAGTGACAGGATAAAAAAAAATTAAAAGGAATCTTGAAGAAAAAAGAAAAAAATATATATGGGAGGAAGGGGGGGGGAATCGCAGAAGTTAGTGACTTCCCAAAGGGGATGGCGTGGTGGTTTCATCTCTCTCCTTACACTGAAAATTACTGAACAGTTTCAAACGTTACTAATTGAAGAAAAAGAAAATACTGCTGTGAGTTGAAAAATAAGTGATAAGAGTTGGCAGTATGCCAGGCTCTCTAAATCTAGAAATAGGCAAAACAAACACAAATCGAAGTACAGAAAATAAAAAATTACTGGCATGTCGACTTTTAAACTGAGGCTTTTACTGCAGGGAAACTCTGACTTCTCCTGCGGCAGATTCCGTAGCATGAAACAGAACGAAGCTTGTCCGTCTGCAGGCTTTAAAGGTAAGATAAAGGCCTCTGCATTCAGGGGATGATCGAATTTGTGGATCTCATCTTGATAATTAACGCAAAACGTAGACGGAAAACGCATAAAAATCCTGAAGTTGTATTGATCTGGCAAGACTTCGAGCTTTTGTAAACACTTTCTTTTGAAAGCTCTCTGGTGAAATCAGGATAAATTGATATCAGGCTTTGACTAGAGACCCCACTTCAAAGCAGACTTTACTGATTCCTGGAGAAATATACGTAAAACCTCATCTCTTGGGGTAACACGGAGGAATTGCACAATAATAATATTGGAACGAGTTCCAGTTTTCCTTCTCATTATAGGAATTTTAATCACATGATCAATCTCGACTGAAAAATCTGTTCTCAAAGAAAGGAGCTTTCTGAAAAACATCTTCCATAAATTCGGCCAGGTTGACTTGGAGGGTTTTCAATACCAATCACACATAGGTTTTGCCTACGCCATTGTGACTCCAGATAAGGAATTCGTTTATCCAAAATATTATGGCTGGCTTGAGTTATAGTCTCACGGGCATTTAAACGATCCTCATAGCGAGCCTTTTTTTCCCTTGCATCGTTTTTAAATCACATTGAAGCTCTGCCAGATCTTGTTGGATCGGCTTCAAGAGTTGTACCTGAGCCAGGATCTCTTTTAGTAAAGCCGCAAAAGCCTCGGCAGATAGTGGCGTAGTGAAATTGAGGCAACTGTTGAATGCTTAGGTCTAGCTGCCATTCCAATAGTTTGTTAAAAACAAAATAACACGTAATGCGAAGTTTTATTTACCGAACGATGATAGGCCTTATCCGCACAGTCCGATAAAACAGAAGTTTGAAAGCCTTTTCATTGGGAAAGAGGTGGGCTCACTGGGGCATCCCAAACAGGAAGTCCAATCTGTTTTTATTTCAAGGACTTACAAAAGAGTACCCAATGCATTAGGAGAGCCATGGCTATGAATCCATTCTACAACCAGGAGAACAGTAACATTATGTGCTTGAATATTATTTTACTGTTGACCCAAAGAAAGGGTAAGCCCATTAAGAACAGACAGTCCTAAAATTTAGCTCTCTTAAACGTATCATTATATAGGACAGCCTACTTGGCTTCGTTCTTCCCGTTCAAGTCCTTCTGTCACAATCCTTGTAGATGTATTATTACCTCTAATGCCAGAAGAAGGGAAAGGTGTGCAACAACAATGGCAATTTGTGTGTGATTACAAGAGACCCTGCTATCCAACCTGGATCCCAATTCCCAACAGCTGGGTAGGATGGCACCCCCCAAATAAATTTAACAGGAGCTTATAAAAGAGTTCAATAGGTTTTTTTCTTTTCCATTTTCCATTAGCAACTCCTTAATTTTAATTTTGGTTCTTATCTTGGGAGAGCTTTTCTGCAATACTTAGCAACTGATATCTCTCTTGGGCACCCCACCTTGATGTATTTACAATGCCCTGCACCTATTTTTTGCAAACTGCCACCAGGAGGCAGCAGTTCTCCATTAAGTGCTGCGACGCCCATCAAGATATTATTTTAGGAGATCAGTCATCAGCCAGGCTAGAAATAGCAGAACTGCAGAGTTATGGCTACCCTGCCAAAAGAATCGGGACTTTGAATCTGAAAGATCAGTCTAGCTAAAGTGTGAAATACCAACCCAGAAGCAACCATATCATTTCATATATCCGGCAACTAAGGTGGGTGTGGTAGAATCACAGAATATTTGAGTTGTGAAGGACCTTACAGTATAGGTCATCTTGGGCAGCCCCCTCCTCGTTGCAGGGAACCCCTACCCCATCCCCAGCAGATGGTCATCAAGCCCAGGTTGCAAGGGAGAGCCAACCAACTCTTTGTAGAGTTTGTAGGAAGGAAGGGACCACCCACATTCCCTTCTGTGGTTCAAAATCACCAAGTCCAATCTCTTAAAAGACCAGTTTTTCGTATTTTTCCAGAAAACAACCCATTTGATGTTCTTCAAAGCAAGGTGGACTTACAGATTTCAGAGGGCCTATGTTATCCACACAGGTATATAATATAATAAGAATATAATAATTAGGTGAAGTGATACAATACCTGAAAAAGGTGACAAAGAACTGCACCAGATCCATAAAGTTACTGTGCTGTGAAAATGCAATCTGTAAAAAGAAAATGAA
Source organism: Python bivittatus (assembly GCF_059951505.1). Lineage (NCBI taxonomy): Eukaryota > Metazoa > Chordata > Lepidosauria > Squamata > Pythonidae > Python > Python bivittatus. Next base: position 55,806,663 of record NW_028277034.1, on the reverse strand, counting down.
ATTAATTATTGTTATTGCAATTGTAACTCTGGTTACAAATTAGCTTGTCACAATGAAATCCTGTTTCATTGGCTAGCATTAGCTTAATGCCTATCCTGGAATCCTTATTCAGAGATTTTTACAATCAACCTTCCTGTTAGGTCCCAAACAGGCTTACAAAACATAAAATGGCTATTTTCTCAAAATCACCACAGAACAGCAGCACACTAGACATATTTAGAACTACTAGAATACACTCTCACACACAATATTCTGAAAATCTGACTCCTAATTAAATTAAATTAATATTAAGTGAATAATAGACTTCTTCATCTTCATCATCCTCCCTCTTTGAGGTATATATAACTCAAGGCGGTGAACATACCTAATACTAGATTTCATCTTAGACTGATGGATAGAAACGCTTTACTTTCATACTAGGCCCAGACCATTCCGCATCAAATATTTTGCAATAAAAATCCTGAAAGGTCTTCTCCTCAGATAATCCAATGCAGAAATCATGAAATCTTCTTCCAGATGTTCTTGGATGGAAAGCAGAGTCTGTTTAACGGTTTGTGCTGCCTCTTATCTCTGCTTCTGAACTATGTCCTTGTGAACATCTTCAGATATTAATGAACCCCTCGTGGAAAATCTCTCAGATACAGAGCCCCTCATTTTTGCCAATAGTCCATCTCAGGGATGGCAGAAGCCCAACCAGCCTCATCAGAGCACACCCCTCAAAAACAAGGCATGGCCCTTTTAACTGGAGCAAAGCTTTCATGGGAAAAATGAGGTTCAACACTCTCTACAGCAGTTGAGGAGAAGATGCAGACCAGTGCTGCTACCAACATACCGATTATCCACTCTCAGCTTGGCCTTGTTAGTTAGCCAAACCTTGTTTCCAACACCAAAGGAGACCACCCCAGTTATGCTGCATTATTCGCACCCAACAATCACAGTCTTTGTAGAATTAGGTAGCAGTAGCCATTCTGGGTTTGAAGTCAGGGAGAGCTGCCTCCGAGAACAAAGCTAACCCAGAGCTGGTCACTCAGAACAGTCCCTGGCAACATAACAGAGAACCTCCTCTGAGCCTAGAAATTCATATGAAAAGTGATATACGGCAGGATTAATCCAAAGCAATTTAACCAAACCATTTTTCCCCTTTCAAAATAATCTTAAAAGTGTATCTCCACTATTTTCCATGATGCAAACAGCTGACCATTGCCTTCATGTTGTTCTAAAGGCATATTCCATTTTTAAACATTTTATTCCTCTATTTTCAAGACTGATTAATCACCATATAGCTAAAAACATAAATCAAAACTATGTGAGTCATGTTTTTTTTTTTAAACACACACACATACAATCAATTAAAAACAACTAAAAGCAGTACAAACTAAAAAAGGCATGAAATGAAAATCTAAACATGTCAGGGAGATAAAAACCTTAAAAACAGCAGCAGAAATGCAAGAGGATTAGAAGGCCCTTGAGAATAAAAAAAAAGTCTTTTCTGCTGCCAGTCTGGTTGCTCTGGGCAGACTCTGCCGCACCTGAAGGACTATGGCTTATTTATTTAAAATACTTTTAGCTCATGCACCAACAGTTGGGTCTCATGGCAGACTATAATCCATTAAAAACAAGAGAAAGACAGCAAATCCAAGTAAAATAAACCAAAAATCAGCTATAAACACACAATAATAAAAAGTAGCCCTGAGAGGCCACCTGGGACAAAAGATAGGGTCACGCAGTCCCCAGTAATGGCCCATCATCCACCTTGGCAAGAGAAGACAGCCAGAGTGCCATGTATTACGGACACTGCTTTCCTCTCTTGTAGACTACTACCCTTATCCCATCTTGTGGAAGAGCAAGGAGCAGGCTTAGATCCTCTTGTAACTGTAAACAGAACTGACCCAACCATTGAATCAACAGGAATGCCCAGCTATTTGTGTTATGCAGGCCAAAATGGACTTCCAATGCAATACTCTTTTTGGGACATTTCCAACAAAATGGAGGTCTTCAGCTTTATCACATTTCCAACAGATGTCATTCGTCATATACACCATACTCATCCTCAGCCGCCCACCTATCCACCAGCCAGCCAGCCAGCCATCTCAACATTGCAAGAACTCATACTTGCCTGAACATCTCTCTCTCTCTCTCTCTCTCTCTCTCTCTCTCTCTCTCTCTCTCTCACTTTGCAAGAAATCACGCTTGCCTGAACTTGAACTCACTTGAAAGAACTCGAATGAAAGGAATCAGACGCCCATTAATGGCAGAAGAGGACAAGACCATAAAGAGGAACTCTGGACTCGTCCCTCCTGCAACAGACTTATTTAAATAGATTTGATGTCAATTTACAGGCAGAGAAGCAGTAACCTACCCCACCAGCCACGGAGCTAGCTGTGCAAGTTATGAGGCTGGCACATGTTGTGTATTTCATTTCATCAAATTAGAGAGCAAGGCAGGGTTTTTGAAGCTGGCAATACAGAAAGAGCTTCCAGGATTTTCTGGTTCCTATTTCGGAAAATTGGAATGTGGAAACAAATTAACATACCCCACAAAAGTGCACGAAGACTGACAAGGCTGAAAACCCAGACTTTCCAGATGGATAAAACAGAGAAATACACTGTGCCTGCCCTGTATAAAATCTTCCGGCTTTCTTCCTGCCACCTCTATTTCTTGAATTTTAACATTCAAGTCAAACAGGCCTCAGAAAGTAATATGAGGCTGCTGTGGCCAGAATTCTAAGTGTTTGTGTTTCTACTGAAAAACAATGTTCTTAATATTTCCAGAACCATGCCCCAAATTATCAAGCTATTTGTTTTTGCTTTGGACAGTGCAGTGTACAGAAATAATAATAATGAGGAGGAGGAGGAACATTTCCCTTGAGCACAAAGTTGAAGATTGATTTTATTTTTATTTTTCAGGAAAAAAAAAAGGCTTCCTTGGTAGAGATTTTGCAACTGAAAAATGCATGTTCCCAATGTCGGGCAGCAAATCAAGGCTTCAGCGTATGTTGAACAGCTCTTATCAATAAAAACGCTTATCATTCTGTGACACATTGGGGAAGAACAACAAAAAGGATTTCATATTTACCCTCCACAGAAATGCGGGGGGGGGAGAATGATTCATAAAGCTCTCCCTGCAGTTGTGTGTCATTAGCATACTCTGATACAAGAACAGCAGAACGCCACACCATATTCTGGAATCAAAGAGGTAGCCGTCTACGTCGTCTAAGGAATCCTAATTGGGGATTGGGGAGGGGGGGTGCAAGGTAGGAAGAGGCACTTTCTCTGTTTTAAGTCAGTCCTTCTCTCTCACCTTAGTCTACCTTTATGACAGCTTGTAATCTGAAAACATAGCTCCTTCCAGCCAACCCAATAAAGGAGGGAGGGAGGGAGGAGAAAAAAGAAGAATGAAAGGAAGAGGGAGGGAGGGAGGAAACTGTGATTCCCAAAATGATAACAGAAGATGCCTGGAGTTGTGGGGGATCCACCACTAGATTGAAGTTTTCAAATAAAGACTGGAGATGACGGGGATCATCTGAGGATGCCTCTCCTGGCCAGGGGATTGGATGAGAAGATCTGCAAGATCCCTCCCAGCCATAGGATTCTTGATGTATAGAGAACCAAATGAGTATCTAGGCAAATGAAAACATTTGAAAAGAACCCCCACCCCACCCTGCCTTTGGCTAGAAGCCCTTTCATTTCAGAGGACACAGGCTGGGGAGAATTCTGTTCGTGTTTGGGAAGGTGGAGGCCAGAGGGTGGACATCATGGGAGTTTTAGGTGCCCACAGAATTTTAAAGGCCCTTTGTGGGGGATAGAGGTCAGAGCAAGAGAAAGATATGTTGGTGTTGATAAAAGAAGTTCTTTCCAACACGTTATGATCAGGAGCCTTGCAGAAGTTTAGTTGTCCAACTCTGTTAGTTGTACTCAATGGGAGGCAAGGAAAAACCAAGGGGTGCTGTACTAATCAATTCCCAGATAAGCTGGTATAAGTGAGAATGATTTTTGCATGCATATGGAGCAATCTTTCATTTCCCCATGACTTCAGAACCCACATTAAGCAAAATCATGTGGGACTCTACCTCCCCCCCAAGATTCCTGTGGCCCCTTCCCTTCTCCTGTTTTGCAAGGAGGTTAAACCAAGACTGTTCTAATGTGCTTTCCATCTGAGCTAATCAGTTTGCAGCACACTTCTTGGGGGGTGTTATTTTTAATATGTGTTTCATTCTGGTTTGTTTCTTAGAATATTGTTGTTACTACTATGCTACATGTGGCCCAGAATCTGTGAGCTGGGATGAGTTAGGAAAAAATGCAAAAAAAATAATAGAGTTTTAATAATATGCACAGTTTGCATCAGGCACAAAATAGGGATTGGTTCAGTGTTTCTCAGCCTTGGGAACTTTAAAATGTGTGGACTTCAACTCCCAGAATTCCCCAGCCAGCATGCTGGCTGGGGAATTCTGGGAATTGAAGTCCACATATCTTAAAGTTGCCAAAGTTGAGAAACACTGTTCTACAGGAAAATCCAACTGCAATTTACAACCACTTTGGTTCACTTTGGAGGGGAAAAAACCCTCTCTTAAGAAGTCTTTTGGATGCAATCAAAGGAAACCTGAGAAAGAACAGGAATATCCCTGGGCAGTGGGCAGGGATACTATGAGCCAGCTGTTCCTAGGGCAGACGTGTGGAGGCTTTGAAAGAGAATTTTACTTTCCTCCTTTATTTCCTCTTTAATCGGGAGAAAGAAAATGTTTTATGGATTAGTTAAGCATCAACAACTCACAATGAAAACTCATCATGGCATAAGTAGTCGGATGCCCTGAAGGGGATAAGATTCACAGGAAACAAAATGAACAGGAACACACACACACTTTCCACTGTTGAGTTTAAGGAAGAGTGAAGTTCAAGCAAGGGATCTTCCTTTCCAACTTGAACAACAAGCCTCCATTTGCCAATGAAACTTCCCTGACTGCTGTTCCCACAAGGATTAAACCCAATATTCTACAAACTACGATTGGGGCTGGGAATAGGAAAATCAAGGCATTCAATGAGGCCGAGGCCACCACAGATAAGGCTTTTCTGCATTCTTCATCTCTTTACACAACACTTGGGTGCGTGAATAAGGAGCAAGACTTTCTCTAAAGACTTGGAAACCAGGAAGAAATCCCTCTGCTGGCCCAGGAGCTCATTGACAAATAGTTTTAAAACCAAGCAAATTAGAAGCAGCTTGTTTTAATGGGAAAAAAAAATCAATAGCTTGCTATTTGCCTAGAAAGCGTGCATTGAACTGATCCTGCAGAAGGAAAGAATCTATTACGAAAGCAGGTTGGAGGACCAGAAATTTACTTTGTGTTTAAATAGGCTCCCTTTACTAGCAAAGATTATATTCCTATGTTTTAGAGATCATGTTAGGTAGTCATCCTCAATAATTGGGACAAAGCACTTTTAGTTGGCAGCAACTGCGGAATAACCAATCCAGCTTTCTCAGAGCATATAATCCATCTGTTCCAAGATATGTTTCCCCTGGCAGCATTTACACATGCCCAACCACCAAAGTGTGGTGCTAACTATCTATAGCAGTGTTTTCCAACTTTGGTAACTAAGATATGTGGACTTTAACTCCCAGAATTCCCCAGCCAGCATGGCTGGCTGGGGAATTCTGCGAGTCGAAGTCTACATATCTTAAAGTTGCCGAGGTCGGAAAACACTGTTGTATAGGAAAACCCAGTTGCAATTTACAATTACTCTGCTTCACTTTGGGGGGAAAAAACCTCTCTTAAGAAGTTAAACTACTTTCTATTCATTTGATCAAAAAGAATACAAAAGAAACTTCTCTTCAATGACCCTGAAACATGCATCACTCAGTGTAAACACAAATGAGCCAATTATGATTTGAGCCACATCTTGTCTTTCCAGGATGAAAGCAAAATAAAACACTTTACATGGAAGCAACACACTTAGAGATGTGTTTGGACTATACTCCAGAGGGGTTAGAAACTTGCAGACCAACACATCTGGAATACGCCAAGATAGAGAACACTACCCTAAACAGTGTAGTAGGATAAAGATTTGCCACTGATCACAGCTACTGTTAAGATGCTTTTCCTTATTTTATTTTGCTCAGAAGTTAGAGGCAGGCCTCTCTTGCTGGAAAATCTGAAAAGAAGCAGGAAGCAAGGATTTATAGATTCCCAGCGTCATCCACCTCTGAAACTGGGAGGCAAAAACGTAATTTGAGCCACACGTTTTTAAAAGAAGCAACGTAATTCTTAAAACAGGAGTACAAAAGTTGGGTGGGGGCATTTGGTACCTCTTTTGTGCAAACTCCCCTGAAATAATTTTTAACAGCCCAAAATGTCAACCCGTCCCATTCCAAGGACAATGCTGGTGACCCCTCTGTGGTCTTTAGAAGACTGTAGGGTAGGGTAGGGTAGAGGTCTGCTCCCAGAGGGGAAAACTTTTCCTACTCCTATTTTAAGATATACTGTTTGTTTGTTTGTTTATTTATTTATTTAAATTTCTATAGCCGCCCATCTCAACCAAGTGACTCTGGGTGGTGAACAATCATAAAAACAATTAAAACAAGTACAATACAGTGCAAAATAAATATATATGGCAGCTGAGAAAAATTATCTTATAATTATCAGTATGGGCAAGAAACGGGCCCCTTAACTAGCTAATATTGCTCTCTGCATAGCAATAACCTTTCCCTCTAAAAGCCCCCTTTCAAAAAAGTTGTGACAACCCACATGTCCGTGCTGAAGGGCAGAAGAGTAGAGGGCATTTTGAGGAGTGAAATTGTTCCATTAAGCCAACGCAGACAAGGAGGACCAGCCGATATGGCTATATCCAACCTCCTGGACCGTTCTGACATTGTGTTTCCAAAGACAAGGAGGTCCAATTCCAAACAGGCCACCGGCAGCTGGAAGGCTGGAGAGACGTAGCCAATAGACAGAAGCCACGCGTCCCAGAATAACAAGTGCTGGGAACAAACGGGGGGATTCTTGCTTTTATCCTCTTTCCTCAAGAGATGTATACAGCCTTTGGTGGAAATGGAATCTGGACTATATCAACTGGAACTTGTGGATGTCCAGTAAAACTCAATTTATACAGAGCATCCATCTACTACAAATTCAATGGAAGAAGAAATTCTGCAAGAAACAGCAAGTCGTGTTAGATGTAAGATTGAGAAAGGACCTAGTACTACTAATGGGTGATTAAAATGCAAGGGTTGGAGAAAAGGAAGAACTCAGAAATCCAAGAAATTTGGACTGGGTCAATGCAGGAGATAGGTTAACAGAGCTTTGTGAAAAGATTTTTTTTTTATTGCCAACACTTGTATCAAACAATATAAATGCACATTCTATATCGGTGTTGCCGGAATTAAACTACAGTTGGGGAAATGCAATTCACCCAACTGGGACTCTTCCAGGTCCAGCCTAGAAAGGATTATGAATTACTGGTTTTCAATATATGGGTTAAATGTAGACATTTAAAGAAAATGGGTGTATGAGAACATACACAGAATCTAAAAGCAATGTAACAAGCAGATTCAGTATGCTTTTCCTATGTGAAAGAGAATCTGAGGAGCTATTAGATAAGAGACTTTGTGAAAACCAACCCCCCCCCCGCAATTCCACTGTGTTCTATGGGATATTTTCCAACATCTTTTAGCAAAATTGTGTGTGTGTATGTGCCTGCGCATCCATATATACACATACACACATCTCCATACTTGATCCATTTTAGTGCAGTTTGGATAGCAGGTAGCATTCAGCCTGATATGCCTTTTCAACTGTTACTGTGTCCTTGAGTTGAAAACAAGGGAAAAAGGCATTCATATAAAATTTCCTTCTTTCTCATGGACAAGTCTCAAAATATTTCAATTTTTTTGTTGTTGTTGAGTGATCTGTAATGCAACACAGATAACTCAACCTACTTCAAGTTTTGTTTGATAAGAACCCAACCAACTAGGAATGGTCCAAAAGTATGTTTCTCATTTAGCTGTTCTGAGCTTGAAAGAAAATAGCCTTTCATTTAAAAATCAACTCTAGGCACAAGGCTTTCTCACACATGGTAACATTTCATAATTTGCAGTATAACAAAGAAAGTATTTCTGCTTCCCTTCTTCTGTAACACAAACATAACTGACATCCAAGTTGTGTCCTGGGGGGGGGGGGTGGCTTTTTGTGTGTGTGTCTGTGGTGGTGGGGAGAACAGAGAGTTTTCATAACAGGTGAACATATTTAATAAAAGGAAGTTCACACATCACTCCAAATATTGTCTGAAATAGGGAAAGGCAAATGACCTGATATTTTATTCAGAAGAGTCCATATACAGTGCTTTTGGAAAGTATTCAGTCGCCCTTCACTTTTTTCAATTTTGTTATGTTGCAGCCTGATACTACAATCGTTCAAATTCATTTCTTTTCTCATTAATCTACACTCAGTACCCCATAATGACAAAGTGAAAACAGAATTTTAGAAATGTCTGTAAATTTATTAAAAAGGAAAAACTGAACTATCACATTGGCTAAGTATTCAGACCCTTTGCAACAACACTTGAAATTTAGCTCAGGTGCCTTCCATTTCTCTTGATCGTTACTGAGCTGTTTCTACACCTTGACTGGAGTCCACCTGTGGTAAATTAAATTGACTGGACATGATTTGGAAAGGCACACACCTCTCTATAGAAGGCCTCACAGCTGACAATGCACACTGTACCAGAGCAAAAGCCATGAGGTCAGAGGAACTGCCTGCAGAGCTCAGAGACAGGATTATTGCAAGGCACAGATCTGGGGAAGGCTACGAAAAAATTTCTGCTGCACTGAAGGTTCCCAAGAGCACAGTGGCCTCCATAATTCTCAAATGGAAGAAGTTTGGCACAACCAGGACTCTTCCAAAAGCTGGTCACCCAGCCAAAGTGAGCAATCGGGGGAGAAGAGCCTTGGTAAGAGAGGTGACCAAGAACCCAAAGGTCACTCTGACTGAGCTCCAGAGATCCTGTGTGGAGATGGGACAAAGTTCCAGAAGGACAACCATCACTGCAGCCCTCCACCAATCTGGGCTTTATGGCAGAGTGGCTAGACGGAAGCCTCTCCCCAGTGCAAAACACATGAAAGCCCGCTTGGAGTTTGCAAAAAAGCACCTGAAGGACTCTCAGACTGTGAGGAACAAGATTCTCTGGTCTGATGAGACCAAGATTGAACTGTTTGGCCTCAATTCTAAACATTATGTCTGAAGGAAACCAGGCATTGCTCATCACCTGACCAATACCATCCCAACAATGAAGCATGGTGGTGGCAGCATCATGCTGTGGGGGTGTTTTTCAGCAGCAGGGACTGGGAGACTGGTCAGGGTTGAGGGAAAGCTGAATGGAGCAAACTACAGAGAAATCCTCAATGAAAACCTGTTCCATAATGCTCAGGACCTCAGACTGGGCCGAAGATTCACCTTCCAACATGACAATGATCCTAAGCACACAGCCAAGACAACACAGGAATGGCTTAGGGACAACTCTGTGAATGTCCTAGAGTGGCACAGCCAGAGCCCTGACTTGAACCCTATTGAACATCTCTGGAGAGACCTGAAAATGGCTGTCCAACCGACGGTCCCCATCCAACCTGATTGAGCTTGAGAGGATTTGCAAAGAAGAATGGCAGAAAATCCCCCAATCCAGGGGTGCAAAGCTTGTCGCATCATACTGAAAGACTTGAGGCTGTAATTGCTGCCAAAGGTGCTTCAACAAAGTACCGAGTAAAGGGTCTGAATACTTAAGTACATGTCATATTTCAGTTTTTTCTTTTTAATAAATTTACAGACATTTCTAAAATTCTGTTTTCACTTTGTCATTATGGGGTACTGAGTGTAGATTAATGAGGAAAAAAAATGAATTTGAACGATCGTAGTATCAGGCTGCAACATAACAAAACTGAAAAAAGTGAAGGGGGTCTGAATACTTTCTGAATGCACTGTATTTCTTACATATTTCCTGTTTCTACAGGAGCTCCCCCCCTGCAAAAAAAAGTACAGTAATATCTTTTTTATCATATCTTTCAATTGAAATTCACACAACAACATCCCATCAGCATTTGAGTGCAAGACCCAGAAAAAGTTCCACTTTTTAGAATAGAATAATCTGGACCTACAGCACTCCCAACTGAACAACAGGAACATTGAAAACTTTAGCAACATAGCTAGAAGCTATCAGTTCAAACCTACCAACTCTGTTGCTTGGAGGATACGGGCGTATAATTCCTTGGGGCATTTCAGCCTTTCATACCCTAATGCTCTTGGCCAAAAAAGATGGATTATTTCAATAAGGCTTCCTTACCTGGTTACTCAAAGATTGTAAGGACACAAAGTGGAGCTACATTCAGGCTACATTTAACACCAGGAATATTCTCTCTCCAAAAAGAACAAAAATCCCCAAATTACCCTTTAAAAACAAATATGTTTCATTCTCTGTTAAATGTCAACAGGAGCTCTTCCTGCTTGCACAGGTCACTGCATGAAGCAAACCAACCACAAACGCAGGGAAAACATTTGATTAGGAACAAGACCAGCTAATGCAGTCCCCAAGGCTGCTAAACCCAAAAGCTGATGATAAATCATCTTTCCTCCACCATGCCCTCTCGGTTTCTAAAAAGGTTCACGGGGGTTCCTAGAAACATCTGCAAAGAATGATCACACCAAGAGACCCTCAAAGAACCATCTACTGTGTATTCCTTTTCCAACACATACCTAAATAAACTTAAATAAAAAAAAATCCCCAAACATTCAAAGCCATTCCTGAGTCTGCATTGTAATATCTGCAATATCTGCAATAATATCTGCATTTATTATGTAGCCTTTACCCTTTTCCTTCGTGGTCTCACCTTGGCCTTCCTGGCCTCATCCCTCAAATTCTAACTTTTGAATTGCCTCTGTACTTAAACCCATCTCTTTTGACATTACGGTGATGTTCTTCCTCTTCATTCCTGATTGTCTGGTGGATCCTGCATGATCTGTTAGTTACAACTCTTGTACCCACAAACAGCATCGCTGCTACTAACACTACTCACAGTATTAAGGAAGAAGCAATAGGCTTTATATATAGACCACAAACTAAGCTGAACCTAGCTATTCAAACTGGTGGGAATGGAACAAAATAAGCAATGACTACATGTCCAGAAAGAGACAAACAAACTTATTTAGTGACAGACTATCTTTCTTTCATTTGTTTCTATCATTTATAGACTGCCCCAATAGCACTTCAGGGAATATATGTGAACAAATCCAAAATCAGTGTATCTCAAAAATTAAAAACCAGGCAATTAAACAACAACAACTACACACCATCAATAATAGAACAAGATGGATGCTCTGCAGCAGGTGGGTTTTAAGGGCCTTCCTAAGTGTGAGGGGGATGGAGCCATCACACTTCTGGGGATAGCGTATTCCACAATGAGGGCTACCACTAACACATCCTACTTCCTAGTCTATGTCATGGCCCAAGACCCAGACTCTGACTCTGAAAAAGCTGCTCCAGCTGAACCTGTGGAGTGTCAGCCTCAGGAGACACCAAGCCAGGAATCACCTGAGGTTGATCAAGCCCAGGCACCAACAAAACACCTGGAGCAGTCCAATGATGAGGCACAGCCTCCAAGCCCTCAGACTTGATGAGAAGAGCAGAGAGCAGAGCAAAGATGCTCAATGAGGCTCCTTGCCAAGCAAAGGAGAAGCTATCTTAATTGAAGAGAGCTGGCTGCAGCCTGATTTAAGAGGCAGCCCTGACCCTGTTGCTCCATTGGAAACAGCTGTCTGATCTCCTGCTCTGGTGTGTCATTCCTATGAGTAGAAGCTCATGTAAAAAAAAAACAAACCCTGACATTCTGAAAACCATTGGACTGGCTGATGAACCTGGCTTGGTTCTCTGAACTTTGGACTAAGTTTTGAACTCTCTTCTGTGTGTTCCTGTTGAAAGCAAAACTAAACAGGCAAGCTTTCTTTCCAAGAGACTGTTTTGATTTACATTCCTTTTTTCATCCACTGTTTACCTACTCAGCCTTGAGTAAATTACTATTATCACCTAGTAACTGTGGGTGAGTGAGTTTGAAACAGGACAGTCCAAGCCTCCTTCATTTCCTATCTTTGGCTGGCCCTCTCTCATGTTCATTCAAGACAATCCCTCACTGATATATCCTAGTGCCATAACATAAAGAGCTCCACGAGTGATAAGCAGCACTTTGAATTAGTGGCCCATCAAGCACATTACTAGATATAGCATAGGTCAATGGTTTATTGTGATTGCTGGACCTGGTTCCTTAACAGCAAGACCTGATATTAGCAATGAATTCAGGATCAGGGAGTCTCAACTGGAGACCTCCATGCCACCAGGTCCTTGGGCAACCCTTTACCCCCTTCCCAGAAACAGAAGTACAAATACTGGAACCACATCTACCAATACACAATGCTGCAGACGATCCTTGAGATGGAAGGCTGATACCAAGCTAAGAAAAAATTGGATACAAATTCATACTTTGATAAAGAGGATTTTAAAGATTAATATTCAGTTGAAGCCAGAATTTTTCCTTTTAGGACTAATGGAGAAACAGAAAAAAAGCCATGGAAGATCGTTTCAATATGTGATTACTGTGGTGAGATTATTATATGCAGAGAGATGGAAAGATTCGACAGTACCCACTATGGAGGAATGGTTGGTGAAACTGTCAGATCTTGCTGAGATGGATAAACTAACTTTTTTGATTAGAGAAAAGACATTATCTACATTTATTGGTGATTGAAAAAATCTTATGGACTTTTTGCATAAAAATGAACTTGTGATTTATGGTTTTGATGATTAGACAGTATAGACTATAGATAGGAGAGTATTATGATCTAACTTTAGAGAGAGAGGTTAAATATAATTGTACTTATAACTGCTGTGAAGAATATCGGAAGCCACTGCTTTGTATCTTTTTTCCCCCCTATTTTTAACTTTTTTTCTTTTCTTGCACTTTTTGCCTTCTCTCTGCTTTCTTTTTCTCTTTATATTAGTTTTGATCTTCGTTTTAAAAAGTTTTAATAAAAATTACATATAAAAAAGGAGATGGAAGACTGATACCCATTGAAGAGAACGGATCTCTGGGGCCGGGCTGTATTCTTAGTGGCAGTGTTTAAGAGCTCAGTTTGCCACTGATCAATGCTAAAGCAACATCAGCTTTTAAGTTGTTGTACTGTCTTCCTGTTCAAAAATTGCTTTCCTGGCTTCTGATCCTTTGCTTGTAATTCTGACTAAGCCTTGTGTAATGAACTGTATCTAACACCGAACTTTTACTTGCCTTGTTCCTATTGCCAACTCCCCTTGTCTTTCCTTCTCCTAGAAGCAAGGATGAACAAGCTACATAAAAACAAGTACTGCCCTGTGACTTTTCACTAGAGCCTCTAGAGATCCTTCATAAGACTCTGACTAAAGCTTTGCTCTAGTTCTGGTTTTGCTGGAGATGAAATCTGTGGAAGAATGCAAAGGATAATTTCCCTGTTGGAACTGCAATATAAGACTTCTCAATTGAGATGCCTGCTGATCTGGGTCACTATCTAGTTTTTGGTGATAAGTGCAGGTGTTTATATTCTGAAAGGCCCTTGATTGATTGTCATTGTCTTTTTGATGGATAGGTCTCTGCTTGCTTGCATGGATAATTCGTTACTGAGTGGCTTCCGTCTATGGTTATATTACTTTACCCTGTTGCTGTTGCTGTCATAGTACTAAACTAATTCTGAGATGCTTAACTGCTTTGTGATTTTACAGCAGGGAACTTTTGGTACAGACTTCAGGGGAAGAGGAGCTCAAACAAAGCACTATTTAGGGAACAGGGAAAAGAAGTTGAGAACTTTAGAACAAGTAAATTGAATGAGATTCCCACTTGAAAGCAAGGCTATGGTATGATGAGCCCACGAAAATTAGAAGCTAATGACAACCTTCTCAGTGTTGCCTAGGGTAAAGCAATCCTGTTCACCGTGCATATTTTCTTTGAATTCTGCTTCAAATCTCCCTTAGAGCTGCAGAGATACTCATCAATGAGAACTATCATGGTGGAGGGTTGGATTCTCCTCAGCCATGGAGCTCACTAGGAAACTTTAGGCTAAGGACTATCTCTCAGCCCATCTCCTGGTTTGTTGTGAGGATCAAATATATGGGTGGAAGGAAAACAATATATTGCATATTGAGCTCCTGAAAAAAAGGAGGGCTGCAGATCTAAAAAGTTTCCTCTAAAAATGGTACTCAACAACATGTTTGAACAGGAAGGACAATGACCAACTGGAGCATGCCTGGAGGGTAAAAGAATCACCAAAAAGAACAAAAGAACAACCCATTACTGCCTGGAAGGAAAACTGTATGAGGAATGATTGGAGGCACTGAATGTATTTTGCTTGGAAAAGAGAAGTCTGCAGGGAGATATGATACAAGCACCTGAAGGTCTATCATGTGGAAGATGGGGCGGAATATACAAGAAGCAATAGGTTTAAATTACAGGAAAATAGATTTCACATGGATTTCAAGAAAAATGTCCTGATGTAAGAGCGGTTCAGCTACGGGACACCCGAGGACATGGCAGAGTCTCATTTCTGGAGATGTTTAAAGCCACCTGTTGGGATGCTGCAGTAGATGTTGCACTGGGCAGGAGGTTGGAATAGATGTTGCCAAGGTCACTTCCAGCTCTTGTATTTTATGGTTCTGTGATATGCAGTGGTGGTGGAAGGATTAAAATATAAGCAGCTGCCTTTTACTAAATCAAGGAGAAAATACACCAAGGCACATTGCACTGAAGGTTAAGATCAGGCCAAGAGTATAATTTCAAATTGATTTTTTGAGGTGGATCAGGTGATGGTGGAAACAGTGAAGGGAAACAGTTTGCATAGTCGATATGCTTGCTGCCAAGTGCCTTCTTCCACTAATTATAACCAAGTGTACTCAGTGCAGAAGGGAGGTGGGTATGAAGGAATGTAGAGATGACTCTAGCGAAAAAACGGATGATCCATTAAGGGAGGAAAAATGGGGACGTAGTCCTGGGAAAGTGGAATGTGTGGGAAGGAAACTCAAAATAACCCCACCTTGAGCCCCGCTGTCTGTCTGGTATAAGATGGGGTAGAGAAAAGCTCTCAGATGTTTTCAGGATTGAGGTCACCCCTTCAAGGTAAGCCAGGTCAGGAAATGGACACTGCAAGAATTCCAGGAATGCTACTTGATTGTTGAGGGTATAATATTTCCAGAGGTGTGAAAGATAGCTTGTTGCAAGACCCTGTTTGTTAGGTTGGACTCTAGGAATCAGTTGGGATTGTGTTTTTTTTTGTACCGGCTTCCTTGCTACATAGCAATCTCTCTGCCAGTGGTTCATGATCCTTGTGGACTTCAAACTGCCTTCCTTGGGGCACACAAATGACAGCAGTCAAATGTGAGGTCAGGTTTTCCTGTCAGAGCAGTGGCAATGTGATCTCAAATTGGGGGAGACTGTTATCACTCCTTCGTCATTGTCAGATCACTCTCTGTTGGGCCTGGAGTTCTCTGGTACTCCCCCCTCTGCAGGGAGGCTGGGCCTATGCCATTGGTCTGCCCCAAGCAAATGGTGGACCAGGCAGGGTTCCAGAGGGAGTTGGAGTGGTCCCTGAAGGTCTGGTGCATGGTCCAACTGTGACCTTGGTTGTTGCCTGGAATGAGAGAGCAGCAGAAGCCATGCAACCTTTTTACTGAGGAGTTGAGGGAGATGAAATGATTGAAGAGATGCTACTGGAAGACAAGGAGTAAAGCAGACCAAGCATCAGGGCCTACCTCATGGTGGAAAGGGCAGTGAAATGCCAGTATTTCTCTGCCCTTACCGCATTTGTAGATAGTCACCCGGACGCCCTGTAACCCAGGCCCTCCTGGGGAGGATGGATTTGGAGATTTACTTGCAGGGCCAGTGTAAGGAATATGCTTGGCTCCCCAAACTCCTCTCTGGATCAGGGAGAGGACCAGGATTGCTCACAAGCACTCCTTACAGAGGCTCCCTGCAAGGAGACCATAAAACAGCAGTCTCCAGTAAGTTTCAGAGCTCTGAGAGCTCTGAGAAAGTCATCTTGCCTAAGCCATGGTTCAGAGCCTTCAAACGGAAACTGGGTTTGCCCACTTCCTCTCTTAATCATTTCTGGAAATGGCTTGTTAACTGTTTTTGGATATTAAGAACCTTCAGAAGAGTCAGTTTCATTATACTGGATGATTATTCTTCAATCCTCAGTGAAAGAAGTTTCATGTAAGTTTAGGAACTTAAAATGTTTTGTATTCAGAAATAAACAGCAAAAGGCTGATCAGAAGGTTGCTTTTGGAAAGTTACAAACGGACAAAAGGGGCCAGATTGACTGGAAATAAGATTTTGAAACTAATTATAAGAATCCTTCCTGTGGTTTGTTTAAAATCCTATTAAAATATATGGAGATTTTGAACTTAAGTGTAAGAAATCTTTCCAAGGGAAAATGTTGTGGATTAGAGAAAAACATGATAAGGCTGGTTACTAGAGGCAACCAGAAAGAACTAAAGATTACAATTAAAGGAGATGAGACCCACCAATACAAAATGGAGAAAAACATTTTAACTCTGGAAGTATTCAAGGATATTTGGCAACAATGTACTCAGAACTTTCTCTTAAGATTGTCTGCTACTATAAAATGGGTTTAAAAGAGATAGAAGGGGATACCACTGAGAATGAGGCTGTTTTGGATGTCGATTTAAAAATGACAGGCTATAAGAACGATATGGACAAAGATGTTACACAGGACTTACACATGAAATCAGCTGATGTTTTAATAGCAAAAAAAGACACACAAATAATAAATCAGAAGAGTGACTTGGATGTGTGGATTTCAACTCCAAAGAGTGACTTGGACAACTTTCTTATCTTGGACTTACAAAAGAGAGGTGTTATAGTTATGAAGGAGTTCCTGAGAAAAGATAAAGAGAAAATGAAAAGAAATCAGCTTTTGGGACACTACTTAAAAGGAATAAACATCAAGACTTTTAAAAACAACAACAAAAAAAGGAATATAAAGTTGGCTTATTCGATCAAGGTTAAAATATATATTTTTTCTAGTAGCTTTCAATAGGTTTTTTTTGACCAGGACTGAATGAGGCTTTAAAGATTTGTTTACAGATAAGATATGGGAGGAAGAGATTTTTTGTTGTATTTTTAGAGAAAGTGATAAGCTATGGTGTTAAAATTGAAGGAAAGTGTTAAACTTGCGAAGGAGTTTCCGAGAAGAGACGAAGAGAAAATGAAAGAAATTAATTTGTGAGACATTATTTGAAGGGATTAAAGATGAAGATTTGAAATGTCCAATTTGGTCATGGTGACCCATGCCTCACGTACATCCCACTTTGACCACCTTTTAAAGAGAGCTACTTTGAATCATGCTTGGAAGCTTAAACTAGTGCAAAAAACTGGTGAGTGTACTGATCAGGGCTGGCTATACAGAACATATAATCCTCTTCTTACAACAGCTTCAATGCTACATTTCTAGGTGGAAGTCAAAGTTATATGACCTGCAAAGATGACCATGACTTAGGGCCAGCCCCTGTGCAAGACTGTATTCTCCTCATTAAGACAGCCTACGTTTTAAGCTCATTACGAGTTTTTTCCCCCTGTCCCATCACTATCATAGCCACACTCATGGGAAACATAAGACAGGTCCATCTCTGGTAGCTGCTCACTGTCTCTCAGACTCCCTGGCAAGGAAGGCAGGATGAACTCCCCTCTGGAGTCTTAACTGTTGGGTGAAATTATTCCTTTCTTATTGATGTATTTATTTAAAAATGGTTTTGAATTTGGATTTCTAACATAATTGCTATTACATCTCTATTTTATTGTTAATTGCCTTGATAAGACAATACCTTGGGATTCATAGAGCTAAGAACCACTTTGACAAATTCATAGAGGAACAATGAGCTCTCCTCTTGGGCTACATCTTTTCGCAGTGAACTTCACAGTTAACCATCTGTTCACAGTAACCATTTTTAACCATCTGTTTAAAAAGTGTTTTCTTTTAAAATGGCACCTATACAGCCTCACTGTCTCTACATTTCCTGGAATAGTCCACCATTCATTGAATCCCCACCCCCAAATAAGGAAGGTTTTAACTGGATAGGTGTGGCCAACAGAACTGGGAGCTTGGTTGGATTTTCTGAATACCAGACGACCAATTTAAAAGGAAAAGAAGAATGAAGAAGATGGAACATGAAGTGTGGAGACCAAGTGTAGGAAGGAAGGAATGTGGGGTATGGAGAACAGTGGATAAAGAGGAATGGGAAAGAAGGAAGTGAGGAAAGAGAAGCCAGAATATGGGAGAACAAGGAACATGGAGGACATGGAGAAGATGGGAGTATGGGATGGGAGAAGAAAGTTAAGGAAGGTGGAGAGGAAAGAAAGGAGAAACATTAGGAATCATTTAGGGGCTAAATGTCTCAGCTTCTGAGATCACAGAGAAAGGATGAGACATTTGGTGTGGGTTGTCTGGAGAAGCAACAAAGAGGACAGAGGAGTTTCTTGTGCCTTTGTCACCACCACTGCAGAGGAGGAAGGGAAGAGGAGGGTTGTCATTGAAGCCTGGAGGAGGAGGAGGAGGAGGAGGAGAAGGAGAGGGAATTAACACTCTTTTGCCACTATAGTAGTTATTGTGCTTACTGGAGCCCATGGCTGGGATGGAAGAAGAGAAGTGGCTGCTTTGGTTGATTTTTATCACTACTTACTACTGGCCATGTCCCTCCACAAAATGATTTCACGAAACGTAGAGTAGATGGTGGGTAGGATTTAAGACCTGGGTGGAAGGGAGAGGGTCGGGACGGATAGGGTGGACTAGGAGAGATGGGAAGGGCTGAGGGATCCAAATGTACTGTGAAATGGAAGAGGCTCCAGGGAGAGTAGAACCTTGGAACAAAGCAGGGGATAAGCTATGCTGGGTTGAGGGAACTCATGCACTGGGCAAGCCTAGGAATTGAATGATTTAATACTGGTTTGGAGCAGCCACAGATTGGGCAAATAGACTTTCATTTGGTGGGAGGAAGGGAAGTGCTGGTGGTAGCTGGAGAATGGTTGAATCCTTCCCTCACAATCAAGGAAATTCAATTCCCATAGTTTTATTAATGAGATGTTTTGAAAGGGGAAGAGGGAAGTTAACGTACAGAAATCTTGGCAACTGGAAACATTTACATTAGAGTTGTTGGGAGTTTGATAAATTAATAAATAAATGCATTAGCACCCTAATTACAACTAAGTTCATTAGGAGATAGATTCCTTAATCCTCTTGCTAATTGTCTGGTGATGCAGTGGGGAGATGGCTACTCATTTTCCTGATAAAGGAGAGAGATGCACATGTTCCAAGCTAACATTTTGCAAACCACCATAATCTTTTGCAGGCTCTGAGAAGCCCATTGTAGGATGCTCGGAGATGGGGGGGAGGATCTGAAATGGGAGGTGGGGTGGGAGGCAGGTCATAATAATTACAAGTGTAGAGAAAAATATGATGGAGGGCACTGGGCTGGCCATTGCAGAGAAGGCAGATGGACAATCTGGTGCTGGTTCCCTCTTCTAAGCCAGTATCTCTTCCCTAGGTCCTAAATATTATTGCACTGCTGGTACCCTTGGCCTAAAGCTACTGTTAGTGAATGCCAGGTCTGTCATAAAATCATGCTCCTTCATGACTTAGCTGGGGAGGAGTGAGCAGATGTTGTATGATTTCAAGACTGGTAATAATTCTCCAATGAGACTTGGAGTGTTACCAGGTGTCCTGCTCACTGGTAGCTGGATATGAGTGTCTATATTGAAGCTGGGCTCTGGGGACAAACTAGGGAATCCGATGGTGCATCACCCTTCTGCCAGCCAGCACTCCTCCTCACTGAGCTACTGGATTTCCCCCAGGCTAATGGTGCTGGGAAAGATTCCAGCAGGCAATAGGGCAGACAGTATCGCTACAAGCTCTGGCATTCTCTGAAACAGGAAGGAATCATGGCCATTGGACAAGATTGCCCCAAAATGGCCTCTCGGCACTGCAGATCCCTGGATACCCATGGTTGAAAGGTGCTCCAGGAAATGAATGAAGCAGCTGAAGTGATGCCTGGAGAACAGAGGTAGAAGATGAGGAGTGAACATGACTAAACACAGACAGGAATGACTAAAACCAATTGCTCTTGGCATAGCTTCTGCCATGTTTAGGCTTACGCTATGTCAGTGAGAACATCCGTACACCTGTGTTTCTCTGCCCTCATTGCATCATCCATATGTCATCCACTGACACTGTTTAGAGTAATCTACTCTGGACAAGCTTCTGTCAAGCTTCCACTGTGATGGGTTTGCAAGATATTCTGCTCATAAGGTTTCTAGAGTTTGCTCGGAGCTGGACTCCATACTAGCAGAATCAATTAAGGTTGCCATTTGTGCAAAAACTTCAGGTTTGCTAGCAGATCCCACGCTTGCTCTGGATGGGGTTACATTTCTTTCGAAGGAGAAGGTCTGCGACTTGGAGGTTCTCCTGGGTTTGGTTCTTTCTTGGGCAGCAAGTAGACTCTGTGGCTAAGGAAGATTTTGCCCATCTTTGGCTGATGGACCAGTTGCAGCTCTTGGAGTAGGAGGCCCTGATGAACCACTTCAGAAGTGTTACATCGATACTGCAGGAACTACACTGGCTATCCATAGAAGTTTAAATAAAATCCAAGGTGCTAGTTATGGGTTCTATAAGAGATCATCTCCCCCAAATGGACTGTCCTGCGTAATTATTGTGGGGAAGAGTGCTGCAAATCCTCCTCTCCGAGAAGTTAGCGAAGCTAGGGCCTGGAAGTGGGTCCTATGGGTACCAGTCCATTCCTCTGGAATGGTCTATCCCTGGAGACCCCAATGTCCCCTACATTGTTAAGTTTTAGGAAAGCTATAAAGTCCTGGCTTCTTCAACCAGCATTTCATATCTAAGTAACATATACTGTGGCATTGCCTTTTAATCTTTGTAATTTTTTAGTTGTGGTAGGTTGT
Organism: Python bivittatus; assembly: GCF_059951505.1. Taxonomy (NCBI): domain Eukaryota; kingdom Metazoa; phylum Chordata; class Lepidosauria; order Squamata; family Pythonidae; genus Python; species Python bivittatus. The sequence goes on along the minus strand of NW_028277034.1, from coordinate 55,785,651 downwards.
ACCATTTTATTTTATTTTATTTTATATATATAAAAATAAAATGGTACAACCTACCAGAACTAATATATATATAGCTTTTATTCTATGAGAGCCCTTCCAGAGTTTGTTTAAAGTGGGTAAGTTATACCTTCTGTTAAATCCATCAGCCTACAATTTTAGCAATATGAAAGACGGGCAATAGAAAAGGTATTTTCCCCCTCAAAATAACAGTTGATAAAAGTAATTACTGAGCTATTATTTGCCAGACAAATGAAGCTAATAAAAAAGTACTTCCTGTTTACTGATTACATTTTTAATAACTTGTTGAACAGGCTAATTACAGCATTTCTTCTAAGTAAAACTGGTATTTTCAGCAAGACAAGTCCTAAGATAAGTGCACAACCAGGCAAAACATATTTGGCAAGCTGAAGCCCACAGCTCCATCCTGAGTTTATTTTATTTACCCTACCTTCCAATGTCATTGTGGCATGAATTTTATTCATTAAGGCCAAATCATAATGCAATCTGAAGCAGAGATCCCATCTCTTAAGACACCACATATCTACTACATTCACAAACAGCCACCTTTGATAGCGTATGTCATGGTGACCCATGTTCACTGGAGTTTGCACAGGCAAAAATAAAATAAAATAAGACATTTAATTTTAATTCTGTAGCTGGGTTGCTGGCTTCTTGTTTGATTTTATGTCTCTCCTGTGTTTCTTTAGGAGGGACACATGGGGTGAATATTTGGTAAATGTGCCAACAACTTGGTGTGTCTAAACCAAGTTCCAAATGTCCTCTCCAAAAATGGGACTGAAGGAAATGCAACTCAGCCTCTATTATAGGTCAAAAACGTACAAGTGCTTGGGAGTTCTATTGCTACAGGCACAACACTGGTGAAATACAAGTATCAATATAATTACAGTCAGTATTTCCTAGCTGTTACCTGGCCTTATCATTCATGCAATAATTGACAAACTTTCCAAACGATTCTGCTTGGAACCAGCTGTTTGGGAGCTGGTGGCTAAACTCTATGGAAGGATTAATTTGGGGAGGGGGGAGAAAGTGACAGTGTAACAATGGTATAGAAAACTTCTAATGCAGACGTGGGTTAGAAGTTCTCAGATGCAACAGAGGGAAAGGAGAACGAGCTAAAACCACCTATAACATTCAACTGCTAGTACTGACAATCTTTCCCCTTCGTTTTTCTCTTAGCCCAGAGGGTTCTCGAATGGCCAAACTGAATGGTAATTCACAAGGAATGCAGACTAACCTCTCTAACAGTTGCTCCAACTGACCACAAAAGAGCTTTCAAGTATTTAAAACATCAAACTTTGCCACAATTGTTTTCAAATGTTCACTTTCCTGACAACCAGCACCTACACTGGCTCGGTAGGATTCAGAAGATCCCTCGGCTGGAGCTATTTCTAGAAAAACTCATTCCAAGTAGTGTGTTCCAGAAAGAAAAGATACAGACTGAACTTATTAATGCCAACAGGTCAACAGCAAGTTTGATTAACTTTTAAATCAGGCAACTTCTAAGCTGCAGAAACCATATGCAGAACGACCAGGATGGAACCAGGAAGTGCTCGAGAACTTACCTGCCGTCCACAAAGGAAGCTGACCAACTTAAACAGACTTCATCATGGGGCTGCCACAAGCCAGAATGATCTAAACAGAACCAATCCGGTAAACTAACACTAATTTCCGTTTTTTAAAAAACAGGCTCTACATTTGGCTACCTAAATTTTTCAGAAAAATCGCTTAGATGGAAGAAGCAGGGAGACACATCAACACCAATGTGCTTTTAAAATGAACTGAAGTGGTTTTAAAGAGAGGTGGAGCAACATTTTGAAGGAGGAGGGAGACCTCGGCATTGGCAGAAGCACAAATCACAGGAATACAAAAAGAGCATTTAGAAGCTGGAAACTTCCTAAAAGAAACCAGGAAAAGGGGGCAGAAAAAAGCAACAGTAGAAACATGAAATCAGGAACTTTGAAACAAACAATAGCGTGCCTTTTCAGCACTGATTTCTACAATAATCTTCTACAATACCCTAATCTTTCCCCAAGATTTTAAGTTGTTATATTTGAAAACAGGCAAATGAACAGACCCAGGGAGACTATGTACCAGCACGTGAATCAGACTCGAGGCAAGGCACCAACAAATACAGGTTTCAGATTGGCACTCAAGAAAATGAAAATGGCCAAGTTCTGGTGAACAGCAAAGGAAGAACAATTTTACTGAGCCTGTAAGCCCATTTTATTCCATTTCTATTTGTCCCCAAGAAACTCATCAGTTTCATATAATGATTCTGAGTGTTATATGTTGCTGTAGGTTTATTATCATCGTCATCATCATCATCATCATCATCATCATCATCATCATCATCATCTCTGTTGTTTTATTCAACCCAATTTTACAGAAGCAGGGCCAGCTCTACCGGGAGGGAGGGAGGGAGGGAGGGAGGGAAGGAAGGAAGGAGAGAGGAAGGAAGGGGAGGGAGGGAGGGAAGGAGGGGGAGGAAGGAAGGAAGGAAGGAAGGAAGGAAGGAAGGAAGGAAGGAAGGAAGGAAGGAAGGAAGGAAGGAAGGAAGGAAGGAAGGAAGGAAGGAAGGAAGGAAGGAAGGAAGGAAGGAAGGAAGGAAGGAAGGAAGGAAGATTATAACCAATGGGGCAGGCATGGCAGCTTAATCCATGTTTCCCTAACAATCCACAGTGCTAATAATCACCTAAAACATTCAAATAATCACTCCTAAAAGTCTTTTATTGCTTTTCTTCCCACCTGCCCTGCCCTGCCCTGCCCTGCCCCTCCCACATACATACAAAAAGGGAGCATCATTAACAGAATTTTTTTTAGAATGATGGGGAAAAAAAAAGGAAACACATTCATATACAGAAATGCTTAACTCCAAATCAATCCAAAATGATTTCAAGATTATCGCATTCCTATTCTGAGAGAGCCACAAGCCACAGTTGTGAGAGGCATTTCTGCCTTCGGAAAGCCGTTCCCTATTTGGAAGGAAATACAAGATGGATTTGGTGCTTTTTTGGGTTATGATCTCTCGTCAGTTTGTGGAGGCTGGAAGATCCAGTCCCCTCCTCCTCCTCGCCTGTCAAAGCTCTCTGTGATCCAGGAATGGGAACACAGCCATTTATTCCTGTACATTAAACACTAACAATGGAGCATCCTGCTCACTCAGGGATGAGACAAAAGTCTAAAGGTTATGGTCTTGCAATGACTTCCAAAATGCACAAAAATACAGAGCCCCAGATGGAGACGGAAGGTAGCAATGTATATATGCCTTTATTCAATAACATTCTGTTAACTATTCGTATCATTTCATATAATAAGTAGATCATTACTCAGTTCTAAATAACTGGATTTGCTGCAATAAAATCAGCCACGTGTATATATATATATCTGCTATATCAAGCACAAAGGTTTTATGAGCAAATCAAATTAGTACACACAGGACATTCTATCTCCTCCAAACCACAAAATTATTTTCATTCTGTAAAATAATTCCGAGCGGGTTTCATTTGTTGCATAGACTGTTTTTGTACTGGCTTAAAAAAATAATAATAATCCACAAATTTAACACTGCTAAAAGCTGCCGTTTTTCAGAAACTGATGATGTTACCTAGTTGGGTACTGAAAGGTCTGCAAGCAAACCACCAAGCTCAGAGAGCCCCGAGGACTCCAAAGTTAAGAAAATTTACCAAATGTCATTCTGTCTATGTTTGAATAAAAAGTCTGTTCCTTTTGATCAATTATTATTAATTAGTTCAGCTATTACCACTGATCAGAACAGTCATGCTTACTTTGTATACATTTAAATTTTAGCAGCAACATTTCACATGTCATGAACTGATTCTATTTTTGAAGCTAATATATTTTCCTTCTATATATCAACACAGGCATAGGTGTACATCTGACAACACATAATACATTGGATGAGGTGGACTATTCATCCATATAAGTTTCTGCCATAATATACCAGTTAATCTTTAACGTGCTTGTTATTTGCCAAACGACGCTCAACCCCGTCCTCCCCCAGTTTCTATACTGACTTCATTAATGGCACAAAGGAGAAGCTGGGGACCCCAAGGGACTTGTGAGCAAAGCTATTTATTCAGCTATCTCTTGTCTGTTCCTCTAAAGTTGGGCTGATCTAATGGATGCTACTCAGGAACTTAGCCCCGTGCTCCATGATTAAGCTCTGGTAAAAGTAAGGCCAATTAAACTGGCAAGGAACGCTCAGCAATTATAGGCCAGGACAAATTATGGCTTATCAGACACTGCAATGAATTCTTAGTTAGGCTTATTCATTGGTTTAAGCCAGTGTTTCTCAACCTTAGCAACTTTAAGAAAGGTGGACTTCAACCCTGAGAATTCCCCACCCAGCTGGCTGAGGAATTCTGGGGGTTGAAGTCCACCTTTCTTAAAGTTGCCAAGGTGGAGAAGCATTGGTCTAAGCAACAACTTGACCTTGTCCCAAACTGACAAGATACCAATCCTGAGAGGAAACAGCCAGAGTTAATGTCCATCCTTCATGTATCTTTAAGTCTGTCCTGTCTCATCATACCCACAGCCAACTCATAGGCGCCTTATGTTTTATATACAGGAGCAATGCTGAGAGAGGTTTGGGATCGGTGTAGAATCCAATCTAAAAGTTGACATAAAGAAGACAACTGAGACAGGGAAGGGGAATGGAGGCCAGGATAAGCAAGGGTTAAACAAGGAAAAATGGGTGCTTATTTCAGGGTTGAGTTAGACCATGGTCTGCACCAACAAACTCTTTACACAACATGGAATCATTCCATCAGCACCAAGGACCAAAGCCCCATGGCTCTAAGACCTACTAGGTTTACTTACCCAGAAGCTTCCTATGCCAGCACATCTTCCACTAGACACGTGAAGTGAACTAAGAGTGAGGAATGCTTAGACACATTGGATCATAATCAAAATGATGAAAATATACACAGAGTTGGATCCAGGGGGGCTCCCTAAATCCACGTTTTTATGCTCATCATGACTTATCAGATCTCACTGACTTCAGTGGGACTAGCCTATACCTTACTTGACCTGCACTAAAACTACAGTGTACCGCTGGGGCACTTGCTAAAGGAGTGTGAGACACAAGCTCTACACAAGTAGGTGACATGCCCCCACAACTGAAAAGCAGTTTCTTGCAGTTGCTTCAAGCTCTCAATTATTCTCTTTAGGCACAATCATTTTCTAGTGCATATAAACGTAGGAGTTTCTCACCTGTATTTTTATTGGCCAGGTGAAGTTGCTGACATAGACAAAGAAAGTGATGTTGGGATTGTTGCGGAAATCAAATTTCTCATTGGAGAAGCTGTCCTTATACTCCTTGATCTGGTTCTTTGAAACCACTGGAATCTCCTCTCCAGCCTGTGTACCAGCTTATGAGCATTTTTTTTAAAAGAAGAAGAAACAAAGGGAGTGGAATTAGCAGGACACTAACATCAGGACCTACGTAGATATAGACTGAAACTGTCGTTCAATTATGAATGACCCCACTGACTCCTGTTGACCTGGTCACATCTGCTAAAATCCATCTACCACTGATGATTCCTGGGAGGACCGCTGAGTGAGCAACCAGAATGGTCATCTGGAGAAAAGCCAAATTATTAACCCAATAGACTAAACGGCCTTTCCTTCTGTGCCAATCTCCAGCAATATACAGTGGGGCAAAAAAGTATTTAGTCAGCCACCAATTGTGCAAGTTCTCCCACTTAAAAAGATGAGAGAGGCCTGTAATTTTCATCATAGGTATACCTCAACTATGAGAGACAAAATGGGGGAAAAAATCCAGAAAATCACATTGTCTGATTTTTAAAGAAATTATTTGCAAATCATGGTGGAAAATAAGTATTTGGTCACCTACAAACAAGCAAGATGTCTGGCTCTCACAGACCTGTAACTACTTCTTTAAGAGGCTCCTCTGTCCTCCACTCATTACCTGTAGTAATGGCACCTGTTTGACCTTGTTATCAGTATAAAAGACACCTGTCCACAACCTCAAACAGTCACACTCCAAACTCCACTATGGCCAAGACCAAAGAGCTGTCGAAGGACACCAGAAACAAAATTGTAGACCTGCACCAGGCTGGGAAGACTGAATCTGCAATAGGCAAGCAGCTTGGTGTGAAGAAATCAACTGTGGGAGCAATAATTAGAAAATGGAAGACATACAAGACCACTGATAATCTCCCTCGATCTGGGGCTCCATGCAAGATCTCACCCTGTGGGGTCAAAATGATCACAAGAATGGTGAGCAAAAATCCCAGAACCACACGGGGGGACCTAGTGAATGACCTGCAGAGAGCTGGGACCAAAGTAACAAAGGCTACCATCAGTAACACACTATGCCGCCAGGGACTCAAATCCTGCAGTGCCAGACGTGTCCCCCTGCTGAAGCCAGTACATGTCTGGGCCCGTCTGAAGTTTGCTAGAGAGCATTTGGATGATCCAGAAGAGGATTGGGAGAATGTCATATGGTCAGATGAAACCAAAGTAGAATGTTTTGGTCTAAACTCAACTCCTCATGTTTGGAGGAGAGAGAATGCTGAGTTGCATCCAAAGAACACCATACCTACTGTGAAGCATGGGGTGGAAACATCATGCTTTGGGGCTGTTTTTCTGCAAAGGGACCAGGACGACTGATCCGTGTAAAGGAAAGAATGAATGGGGCCATGTATCGTGAGATTTTGAGTGAACACCTCCTTCCATCAGCAAGGGCATTGAAGATGAAACGTGGCTGGGTCTTTCAGCATGACAATGATCCCAAACACACTGCCCAGGCAACGAAGGAGTGGCTTCGTAAGAAGCATTTCAAGGTCCTGGAGTGGCCTAGCCAGTCTCCAGATCTCAACCTCATGGAAAACCTTTGGAGGGAGTTGAAAGTCTGTGTTGCCCAGCGACAGCCCCAAAACATCACTGCTCTAGAGGAGATCTGCATGGAGGAATGGGCCAAAATACCAGCAACAGTGTGTGAAAACCTTGTGAAGACTTAGAGAAAACGTTTGACCTCTGTCATTGCCAACAAAGGATATATAACAAAGTATTGAGATGAACTTTTGATATTGACCAAATACTTATTTTCCACCATGATTTGCAAATAAATTCTTTAAAAATCAAACAATGTGATTTTCTGGATTTTTTTCCCCATTTTGTCTCTCATAGTTGAGGTATACCTATGATGAAAATTACAGGCGTCTCTCATCTTTTTAAGTGGGAGAACTTGCACAATTGGTGGCTGACTAAATACTTTTTTGCCCCACTGTACCAGCCATGAATGATAAAAGATTTTGACATTTTAAACATGTCTCAATTGCTCAATGGGCAGTCTGCATTCGCTTGATCTTATGTTTTACAGGAAGCTTACATTTTAATTTTTTTAAAAAACAGGAAAAGATCCAACAATTCTAGTACTAATATTCCCGGACACTACTGGAAAACCCCCAGGGAAATATTCTCAGTCAGCACGAGAAAGCGAACAGGTGGCCAATGGCTCTGGGTTAGATGAAACCGTAAATACAAAGTGCTCAAAATGCCCACACTGTAACACTTTAAGGGGTGCTGATCTTCTAACTCTGCAGCGTTTATTGTGGATCATCAAACTGACAAGAAAGGCTGACTTCACTTTCCTTGCTACCATCAGTAAACTAGAGTTATGTACGTAAATGCTTGTTATGTAAAATGTTAACGTTTTACCAACCAAAGCAAGCATTCAAAGTGGAAAATGAGATAAATGAGTATTCCCTTTGTTTCTCAGCCCACCTCGATATACTAACAGTAAAACCACGTCTCAATCAATGTATGTTATTGCTCAGTGCAGAAACCTATTAAATCCACAAGTCACCGAGAGGTAAGAGTGTTCTGCATATAAAGAAGTGAGACAAAGGGATGCTGAGCGGCTGCCGTAAGCATCTTTTCTTTCTATTGGTTGAGCTGCTGTGAGGTCACAGAAAGGCTACAGTCAGCGAGAAAGCCAAGAATTTCTGGGATGAGATAGAAGAGAATGAAAGAGGGAGGTGGCAAGGGACAGGATGCAAAAAGAAGACAATGAAAGCTTAAGGGGAGAGAGAAGAGGAGCAAATGGGGAAAAACAACAAGCAAATTGGGGAGCAGAAAGATGAAGGGACTGCGTAAGTAGAGGCCGAGTCTCACGCTTCACGCGTGCTTTAAAAACAAGGCTTCGGTCAGGAAGCTAATGGCAGAAGAAAACAGAGGAACTGAAATCTCAGAGCTGTGGACGCTACTCTTTCCTTAACCATTTGTTAGGCATTTCTTTTTCTAAGCCTATTTGGGAACATTTCTCACCTGCAAAACTTGTCGACCAAGTGATGTTAAGGTTGAAGTTTTTGGAAGCATTGATAAACATGTCCAGGTCTCTGTTTTGCTGGTGTCAAGGAACAAGATAGAAACACGGGTTAATGGCTGAAGCACCAGGCAGCTCCCCCACAAATTGCAGGTGTCATTTGGGGAAGAGTAAAGGTGTGCCCCACATTCAGATCTGCCTCCTCTATGTTAAAGTAATTCACCGTTTCGGTTACTGTTAGCTATTGTTCATTTTTCAAGGAAACCGTCCGCAGACAGTTCACCAAGAAAAAGCAGAGCTGAGGGCAAAATGAGATTAAAAACGAAGGTAGACAAACAGATATACGTCAAACCAAGCAGATGGAAAAGAAAGAAATACACTCTAAATACATTTTATTCCAGAATCTAGATCCCAACACGTTCTTCCCTTGAAATGTGTTTGGGCCCAGATTTCGGACTATGCGCGCTGTATTTTTCTTTTCCATTTACAAATCGCAAGCGGGCAATCTCACACCCCCTTACGTTTGCACTCTTTCACTTATCTTTTTCCTAATAGTTGCATTACAAGTAGGCCGATACCCAGAACTCTGAACAGACCCACTTGGAACAGCAAAAAATAGCAGGCACCCCCCGTTTGAACTATGTAGCTGCAGGGCTCAGAAAGGTGGGAGTCTGAGTCTAACAACATCTGGATGAAGAGTCCCCATCTCCGCTCTCGTCTTTTTAAAATAGCTGCTTACGGAGATATTGAGAGATGTCTAGACCAGCTCCCCCAATCTTCATTTTTCTATTCTTTCCAACCCAGCAGACTATTGGGTAGGAATTGTGTAAAGGGGTTTGGAACTCTGTCCCTCTGTCTGTCAGCAGGGTAACTCTCCAAAAACAGAACAGGACAGGACCACATTTGTTATGGGGGGAAAGCCATCAAAAGGGGGACTGAGTTCCTACAAAGGGAGCAGATCCAGATGGGGGTCGCAGAGAAAAAAAATCCAGAACAAATTCCCTCAGTGCAACCCCGTGGCTGGGCAGGGGCTCATAAAGTTGCTGGTTCCTCCATTCTAAGCACCCCCTCTCCCCCCTGCCCCATTACACGACCCTGAATAGTGCCAACTTTAAAGAGTTGGAAGGAATGCAGAAGCCACACGCTTTTTTCTCTGAAGCAACCCCTAATGACCTCTGCCAGACATGCAATATTGCAACACCACACAGAGAAAACTAGGAACAACCTCAGTGGTTCATTAATCTCAGCATAGAGGCTGTGGACCATCCATAAACATCTTTTTTGTGGCTCATCACAAATGTGGGGATTCCCTCCAATCTGTTACCGATTTCTTCTGAGACTGTGGGTGAAGGTGAGATCCCTGGGAAGGGGGAGGCTTTAATATCCCACCCCATCCCAACCCAACCCCACCATGGCATTCCAAGTTTCGGACATATTAATTTTCAGCTTAACTACAGTTATGTGGAGAATGTATCTGTTTCAAGCACAATTTTTCCCATCAGCCTAGGGTGCTGGCAGCTATAGTCCAATGCATCTGGAGGAATCCAGACCGGGGAAAAACTGTGACACAGCAATGAATTCCTGGAGTAAATGACAGACTGGAGGATGCATTCTTTCCTTCCACACTGTGCTTGGGATTGGCTTGGGATTTCCCGCAACAAGACCGGGGTATTGTGCCCGTTTTCATGGGCACCCATTAGCCACCTTAGATGCTCACACACATGGCATGTACAAGTGTGTGTATATATATCTGTAACTGCACACAACATACTGATTTCTTCGCTGGCCAAGGACAGGGGAGACCTTTAAATAAATGCGATGCATAGTTGAGAGAGTCTACCAACCTCTTCAGGCGTTGCTACAAAATTGATTGCTGTATAATAGCGATCATCTTCTTGGGAAAGACTGAAGGTGAACTGATAGTCAATAAGAAGAGTGTCTGCATGGAAGCATAACGAGATCGTTAGGAGATGTCTTGGTACAAGGCCAGAGCAAGCAGACGGCTCGTGGCTTACGGCTCGCTGATGGGAATATCTGGAGGAGCTGCATGGCTGCCCTCCCTGCGAAAAGGGGAGGCAGGAGGTGAACCACCAAAAGCCCCAGTCACGCTTTGCCTCAACACTGCGTCAGCCATACGATCAGGCTCTCGCTATTCCACTGAGTAGAAGAAAGCAGGCGAAGTGCTTTGAACAATCTGGCAGAACAGAAATGGTTTAATCTCTTTTCACGGGCTGACGTGGATCCAAGGCACGGAGAATGCCGATGAGGACGGAGCCCAGCTTGTGAGAAACTCAGCCCCGCAAGGAGCGGACGGTCTCTTGATTTGTGGGATTCCCGTCATCTCCTTAAGACCAGTTTGTTCTCGCAGGCGTTTAATTTATTTGGCTAGCTTTTGATTTAGTTTGTATCTGCTGTTCTCTTTCCATTTTAGACTCTAATTGGTTTTTAATGTGTTGTTTGATCGTTTGAAATTGGTTTTGCTCGCACGGTTTAGATTAAAAGGTGGAATGAAAATATGTCCAAGCAAACAAATCTCTGTGTATCAAAGTTAAGGGGGAGTTTGTTGGTCTGTTTTACTTTTAAGGGCCTCCTTAAAAAAAGGTTCAATCTTTGTTTATCCCCCTCCATTTCTGAAAATCTGAACTGGGCTTATATTCTTTCAGAAAGAGAGGTGCTCTTAAAATCATCGTTGTCACTGGAAGTCAAGTGACATCTGGAGCTAAAAATCACTAGTGCCAGCTGGGTGACCAACCACACCCTTTCCCCAACAGGAACAACCTCACCACAGTTGCCACATTGGCAACCTCACACTTCATTTAGTACAATGCATTCGTTGTAGGGCTACTGTTGGAGTGGGTCTGGAAGTTGCAGTGGCCAGATTGTGGGGTGTGATATCTGGCCCAGGTTGCAGCTTTATTACAGCAAATGCCCTGGCTGTCAAGCTACCAAGGCCAGCAGACTTTGCACGGTTATGACAAAGTCCTAACCAGCCTGGGAGAAGGAACCCTGCCAGTTTCAGAGCTAGTCAGTCACCAAGATCATCAGAGGAGATCCTGCTACATATATTGAGAGCTGCTGAACGCCATTTCGCAGCTTTCCATGGGCAGACCTTCTCTGTGGTGATGACGCACTATGGAAGGTGCCCGTTGAAAACTCACCTCTTTACCCAGGCCTTTCCAGGATGAAAATCAGAAAAAAATTCTCCCCACATCTTTGCCACTGTGAGGGAATGGAATTATGAAGGCCAGGCTCAGGGAGATAAACATGTTCTTAGCTCGCCAGAGGAGCGTGGGAGCAACAAGAGGATGAGACTGGCACCTCCCTGAGGAATTCACACTGTTGTGGCTGGAGGACTTTGGGAACTGGGGTTTGAGTCTGGGAAGATTCTTGCTAGAGGTTGTAGCTAATAAACAGAGCTGAACTGAATCTGCATTGTCTCTTGGAGTTCCTTGGGCTAGGCCTGACAGCCACATTTTAACAAATATGTTTGCAATGGGGCCAGGATATTAATCTATTGGAGCTCTGTCTGCATTGCACTGTTTATATACGACTCCTTATTTGTATTCTCTATTCTCTATATTCTTTTGAATTTGTACTTGCACTTGTGTGATCTATTTCTTATATTCTTTTAAAACTAAATAACAACCACAACCACAACCACAACCACAACAACAACAACAAAGTACTTGAGCTCTGGCATGTGGGTGTAGGTTATATGGAGGCGGGGGCTGACCTTTTTTATTGGTGCTTCAATCTGGTCCCCCCCCACTTTTTTTTTTTATGAATTGGGAACTGTTTTTATGTTGGCTGCCCAGAGTTTCTTTGAATAGATGGGCAGCAACCAGAAAATGTGATCAATCAGTCAACAAATAAAACATTTCCCTTTTTTCCAGTTGAATATTATGTTTTTATTACTTTAACAATGTGTTAGTTATTATTTATTTATTAAATGTAGAGGCCATCCCAATCTATCACATCAGTCCCCCTAGGCAGACCAGACCAGGCAATCAACTCTATGGGAGGCTAAAACTACATTTGTTAAGATTGTCAATAATCTTAACGCTCTACATGGGGCTACCCTTGAAGAGTATCCAGAAGCGGCCACGCAAGCAATTTTTGGGGCCTGAAGAAGGACCCGTATAACACCTTTGCTCCATGAGCTGCATTGGGTGCCAGTTTGCTTCCGGGTCCAATTCAAGGTGTTGGTTATCACCTTTAAAGCCCTACATGGCATGGGGCCAGGTTACCTGAAGGACCACCTCGCCCCCACGATTTCAACCTGTCCCACCCGATCTCACAGAGAGGGCATGCTCCGGATCCCCGCGGTAAAAGAACTTCGATTAGCGGGGTCCAGAAGGCGGGCCTTCTCTGCTGTAGCCCCCGCCCTTTGGAACATCTTGCCCCCGGAGGTGAGACAGGCCCCCTCACTCCAGGCCTTTCAGAGGGATTTGAAGACCTGGCTCTGCTATCTGGCCTGGGGCGGGGAAGGAGGATGTCAGAAATGGGGTTGGCTGGCCCCTTAGTGGCCTGGTGTGGCCCCTATCAGCCTCTTGGATTTTTTTAGCCTTTTTATCTTTGTAATGTCTGGTTTTTATAACTTTTAATTATGTATTTCTGATTTTAGTTTGTTGTAAGCCGGCCAGAGTCCCCCGTTGTGGGGAGATGGGCAGGGACAAGTCTATTAAATAAAATAATAATAATAATAATGGAATCTTGCAAGTCTGACTGTGCTGGACCTTCTCCCCCTTCTTATACTCCTGTGAATCAGGGAGGTGTCTGCCTGAGCCACTTCCAAGCATTATCTCATTGCTCTAGATGTAAAAAATGTTTCAGCTGCTTTTGCTTAAGGCAGTGTTTCTCAACCTTGGCCACTTGAAGATGTGTGGACTTCAACTCCCAGAATTCCCCAGCCATCCATGGCTGGCTGGGGAATTCTGGGAGTTGAAGTCCACACATCTTCAAGTGGCCAAGGTTGAGAAACACTGGCCTAGGGAATGGTTCCTGCATATCTCCATCAAGGTCATCTTCGTTGCTCTCTACACTCAGGTAGCTTACAAAGGGGATCCAACATAGACATGGAAGAGGAACAGCTCAACAGTCAAGAATATCTTCCTGACTCTCTACAACCATGACTCTGGGCAGCTTGCCAAAAAAAAAAAAAAAAACCAACAGAAAACACAAAGATACAAAAAAAACTAAAAAAAAGAGTCCAAAAATGGCGTCAACTGAAACTGAAACACTGCGCAAGAGGTCCGCCACCTGCTTTGGCCCAAGGTCTGGGGAACAGCCAGACCTCGAGGGCTTGTTTCAATAACGTCAGGGTGGAGGGCATAGAAATCGCAGGGGAATGTTGCTCCAGAACGCAGGTGCCATGCAACTCTTTCATTGTAAACTGCTTTCCGATGCTTCAGCCAGCAAGCAGTATATATTATGCTGAATAAATAAATACTGACGTAAACTAATGTTGTGTGCATACTGTTTCTCCATAAAGACTTAAACCAAAGGTAAGTTCTGGAAGAAATACAAATATACATTTACTTGAAAGTAGGTGAAGGGGTTAAAGGCAAAGGATAAAAAGAACTAGGAGAGACAATAACTTAGTGACCTTGCCAAAAAGCTCCAGAAAGAAAATCCAAAATGAGCGACAAAGCATGTAACATCCTGCCTCTTTCACTTGTCTATTGGCAATCACTTGGTCTATAAATACCTAATCTATGAACAGGCAAAAGAAATGTGGTTTCCACTCACAGTAGCAGGTTCCTTTGAGAGGGTTGCCCTGGTACCGGTTCTCAACCTCGCACCTAGAAGAAAGAGCATTAACAATATTGGCTTCTAGTCATAATTCTCTCATGTACATTTACCCAGAAACTTTTATTTCTCTAGTTGACTTGTAGTTCCTAGGGACAATCTGAAGGAGCAGTGTTTTTTGGAGTAGATAAAGTCAGAGTTACCTTCCTTATATTGCTTAGGAGCCATAACTGCATTTCATGGATTATGTTCTTGAGAAACTTGATAGCTAGTTTAACTTGGTTTGCAAATCCCGTACAAGTTCAATTGCCTGTTCCAACCAGGCAGTCTAAAACCAGCTTGGTGAAGGCCACTGAATAAAGCTTTAAAAGCAGAAATAATCCAGCAAAACATGATCTGCATTTTGCTTTTTAAAAGTAATAACATTTATAGCTAAATGTTTGCCAACTTCAATTTGGGAGTCAAAATTAGCACTTTGGGAGTAGCACAGAAATTTCCATCCACATTTTTGTGTACTTTCTTCACCTACCTAAACATACTTATATTTACTTGTTCTAGAATATGTTTCCTACTACTAATTCTAATATGCTACAACATCATTTCTTTTCAGAGTGACCACAGTAGAGCAGAAAAAGTCTGCTATCTTAATTGTAATGAAATTCTCTGAAGCTGGAAAGGACCATCAACATTTATAAAACTTTGCAGAACAAAACAGATGGTCATTTAGATTTTTTATCTCCTCTCCAGCTAGCCAGCTGCCCTTTAAGTCAAGAGAGAGTTAGAATGAAGATCAAAGGCATCAAGGAAGACCTGTCTTAGCACACTCATTCTAAACATACACACATATCCAGTCCCCATTTTGTAACCTAGCCTTTTTTTCTTGCAATAAACCTGGCTAACAAGCCTTTGGGAGAATCTAGTTTTCTTGGTTACTATTAGGGGGCCTGACATAATACAATATCATCCTGTAAAATTTAGCTACACCACTAAGAGCAACAAAACCCATTCAGGTATGAGCAATTAATCCTGCACTGGTTACACTAGTCCCTCCTAGATCACTCTACAAGTGGGAAGACACCAAAGGCAATTAGGAAGCTAGCTTGGGCGAACAAAGAGAATACTTTCCGCTCCTTTCCCAGAAATCTCTGAATTAGGAAAAGGAATGGGAAACAGACCGATCTTTCAGCTCCAGCAAAATCATTTACACCACACAGCTAAGCCAACCGTATAGTTCTGTGGCTTACTCTCAATACTTTACAGTGAAGGAAGATGTAGAATTTCACAATAGAAGTCATATAATGTGCCCATAACTTCCTACGACTAAGGCTAACTGTATAACTTTTGCAGGTAGTACGGAGACTGTGTAGCCAACTTTTTAGTGGGGCATCTGGAAACAGTAGACTCTGACACGATGCTCTGGGCCTGGACTGTTTTCTTCTGTTGAAAAGTGAAAACATTGAGGGAGGGGTCATACATTAGTACAGATTGTGTCTGGACAGAACTGCGCCGGGCCACGTGCTATCACACTGCCATGGCCCCAAAGTGTTTCCAAAGCTGCCACTCACAGTTGGCATTCTTCTCCTTTGATTCCTTTTGTGGTGCAGAAGCACTTCCCCGTATTTGCATTGCAGATGGAAGCGTGGCCATTACACTTGCAGGCTGAAAGAGAAAAGCCGTTTCCCACAAAATAAATACAAACACTTCATTTAGGAGAAGTCAAACCAGGTGGGGCAGGTGGGGAGGCTTCCAAATGTGGTCTTCTTGGACCAAGTAATTCAGTCCTGTCGTTACCAAGGGTGTTTGACAAAACACCCTTGAGTGATACGATTAAGATGCACTGTGAATTTAATCTCTCGGCTCAAACAGATGGGCACCTTACCCCAAGGTGAAACTGGCATCGTTCTGCTAAGTGGGGAGTGAGATTTCCCACATTTGAGAGGCAGATTTAAGGTCATATAGAAGGTCACATATTGAGACAATGATCAGGAAGCTGTTAGACACCCCGTTCAATATTCTGATTTCCCTTGCTGTATCCACCATCTAAAAACACCCTGATCCGCTCTTGAGTGAAAGGCTTCTTCCAGCACAGATGCACGATCTTTCAACGTTAGTTAAATTCAAGAATGCTGATGCTATGGCTCTCAGAGAACTGCAGCACAGAAGCGTAGAAAACCCAGGGTGACTTGTGTACATGCTAGGGCTGTTTAGCAATCCAGATAGGAAAGGGGAAAGCTGACAATGATTCAGAGCATGTGTGGGTGGGCGCCTCGCAGCTTCCTTTAAGAAACTGCTAACAGGTCCAACACAAATTGCCGCGCAGCCATGGTGCAGAGAAAAAGAGAGACAGACAGCCTTTCGCTTCTTAGAAGCCATGACTTTGATTTTAAAAAGTTGTCAGCCTTTAGGCTGGAGAGATAAGCTTTTAAGTGCATAAGCAACACCTGCCAAAATCTCAGAAACAGTGGAGGCTATACTGCTAATGCTGGAAATCGTTTGCCCCCATGCGCATTATCAACAGGTGCATCTACACAGCCAAAGGCTAATCTGATGGATCTTTTAAATAAAAATAGCACACCCAGCCAATGTCCACACTGTTGATTCTGCTGATGGATGGATGGATGGATGGATGGATGGATGGATGGATGGATGGATGGATGGATGGATGGATGGAGATATATATTTGAGCCAATAGTTTGGGAGAAACTTCCTCCGAGCATCTTCCAGTTTCACAAGGAAGGAAATCAGTTCACAGGCAATGTGAAAGAACAAGTTCATATCATATGAAATAGTTTAATGCGACTTCTTTACGAAAAAGAAAGCAGAAGGGAACAACTGTACACTTTTTAAAAACTGCCTGCTTTTTCCTCCTGCCTCCACCTCTCCATTTCCACCACCCTTTCATCCTGAATGGCCACTGAGATGGAATTCCTAGAGAAGCCCTGTTTTTGTGGGGTCTCTGTAGGAGTTCATCTCAACTGTGGATATCAGAAGGGACAATTAATCATTCAGTACTATAGTCACACAGAAAAGTAAGTACACCCCATGTAAAGATTTTTCTTTTTTAACGTATAAGGACATATCAATAGTTTACCTTCATTCAAACAGTTTATAAAGATAAAGATGATGTAACTGAACAAACTATGAAAAATTGACTGTGCAATCATTTATTCAACAAAAAATTAATATATGCCATTTCCTCCTGTGGAAAAAGTTAAGTATACCCTTGGCTCTAATACCTGGCACCGTCCCCTTTGGCAGAAACAATCTTAAGTAGGCATTTACCATGCTCTGACACTGGCTGGGAGGAATTTTTTCACACTCCCGCCTGCCCATTTTTTTCAGCTGTGCTTGTTTGAGAGGCCTCTTGCATGCACAACCGTTTTCAGTCAACCCACAGCATCTTGATGGGATTTAGAACTGGGCTTTGATTTGGCCACTCCAGAACCCGCCATTTTTCTTTTCTTTTCTTTTTCTAGCCATTGTTTGGGGGATTTACTGGAATGTTGAGGGTCACTGTCATATTCCAAGGTCCACTTCTGGTTGAGCTTCAGTCTTCTGACAGATGGTCTCACATTATCCTCAAGCAGTCTCTGGTACAACAAAGAACTCATAGTGGATTCTAGGATGGCAAGCTGTCCAGGCTCTGATGCAGGAAAAGAGCCCTAAACCATAATATTTCCACCACCGTGCTTGACAGTTGGTATCAGGTTCTTCTGGTGAAATGCTGTCTTTGGTTTTCACCAAACATGTCTTCTGATACTATGGCCAAATAACTCTCTCTCTGCCTTGTCAGTCTAGAGCGCTTTGTTTCAGAAGTCCTGGTCTTTGCCTAGGTGTTCGTGAGCCAACTTTAGTCTTGCCCTGATGTTCCTTCTGGACACCAGAGGTTTCCCACGTAGATCAAATTTGTGCAGCTTCTCTCCAATGGTAGACTCATGCACTTTGACATCAATAGTGGTGAGAGTTACCTGTAGGTCACTTGATGAAATTCTGGGGTTCTTAGAGATTTCTTTCAGCATCTTGCCTTTTGCTCTCAAGCTCAACTTGCTGGGAGAGCCTGGCCTGGGCAGGTTGGCAGTTGCTTGAAATCTTTCTACTTCTAGATGATCTTCCAGACAGTGAAATGATTGAGGTCCAATGGTTTGGCAATCTTTTTCAATCCCTTCCCGGACTCATAGGCATCTATAATGTTCTTTGTGAAGGTTTCAGAGAGCTCTTTTGATCTAGGCATGGTGATACCACCCACTTCAACAATAAAGAGCAAATCAAACTGAACACCTGAGTTTTCAATAAGACAGGTCCCTCCCAGATCCTCTCTAACAATATTCTAATCAATTGCACTTCATCTGGTGCACCTGATTCTAATTTTAGGTTTTTGAGGTAGTGATAAATGTGCGGCTGCACTTACTGTTTCCACATGTGGAATTTGCATTTATGTTTATTTAAATTACACCATGGGCTACAAAATGTAAATAGCGCATGACGTTTGTTATGTTATCTCCCCTTTATCTATCAATACTGTTGAAATGAAGATCAAATCTCTGTATATTGACATATGTTGAAAAACTCAAAAATTTCAGTGGGGTGTACTTTTTCATATGATCTTAGTTCCCATGATAAGGGAGAGGGGAAGTTAGTCATCTTGGGGAGCAGGGAGGGATTAATTTAGCTCCAGACTAATTCACATCTGTTTAGGATTAAAACTAACCTTCTGAAGAGTAAAGGACGGAGTCAAGTTGCTGGTTTTGGGAATTGGCACAACATAGTGCTCCTCCCTATGACACAGTTACGGGTTTTGTACAAACAGGGTTACTGCAGCATGTCCTTTGGGTTATCAACCAGCAGCAACGACAACCCCCTCCCCCCAGTTAATGACTGCACGTAAGCTATTTTAAGAGGCCTTTCTGCCTGTAAAGCAAAATGCATTCTGGTCAGCCTGCAGGACTGGGACTCTTAACAAGGTATGCAATGCAAAATTCTATCCTCCTTGAGACGTTGCTATCAATTTAATCAGTGAGGGAAAGCATGCATTCTTCCTTAATTAAATGATGCACACAGATACCCAGGCAATAGCCGGGCCACCTTTTTCAGAGCAAAGGGAAAGCCTCCAAGATACAGGCAAGCAATGGTTAGGCACCAAAAATGCAGGTTGACAAGCTCCCCACCTCAGTTCCGGCAGAGCCCTGCCCTCCATCTCGGCCTCTTGAGTAGCAGAGCTGAAATCAAGGGCACATAAATAAGCAATGCCGTGGATGGAAAATTAAGACACGTTTCCTCAATTCACCTAATTTTATCCAGAGTTTCTTGGCCCAGAGTCTTAAATTATTGAGAAGGGAGCACACGCACCCTTGATTACCGCTGCCTGCAAAGAGCACCACAATGGCTAGGCGATAGGAGGGAAAAGCACAATCGCTCAGCGCTGGTCTGCAATCAAGGGGAGACGAAGGACAGGACTTACGCTGACAGGTCCCTCCATTCGTGGGGTCTCCATAGTAACCAGAGATGCACGTCTCGCAGTGTTTGCCGGTCGTCAGGTTCTCACATCTCTCACAGATGCTCTCATTGACACATTTGCTGTGCCCGTTACACTGGCAGGCTGCAGACAAAAAGACGCTTCTGTTGGTATCTTTCTTGGCCGCTCACGTTTACTTCTGGGGGCTGACCAGAGGCTCTGTTTTCCTAGACCAGCAAGAACGGGGCCCTACAAGGTGACTTGGCCACTGGAATCAACTAACGCAAACCTCAATTAATTCAGTGAAACTCCTATTAAAAACCATCATGGCATCCCCAATAAGCTTGGGCCAAAAGCACGGTGCTGCTTCAGAGGGCAGGTGCCCTGACAGGGAAGGTGCGCTTCCCAGGTCCTGGAAGATGGTATGCTTTAATTGAAGGGACCTGGAGCGCAGGTTTGGGCACCCCTGCCTTATAGATTGGCTACTTCAAATCAGCGTTTTTCAGTACCTGGACACTGGATAAAGGACCAGTTATATTTGTTCTCAGTCTGGCACAGGCTGGCATCCAGGACAGGGTCTGGGTAGGGCTTTCCTGATGAGGGCAGAGGGGCTGCTGGCACCTTCATTGGCGCTCTCGAAGAGCCTTCCATGCATCGCCCCTTCCCGGTGTTACTGGGATCCGTGCACCAGCCACAGCCTGGTTGCTCCAAGCAGTGGCTGCAAGTGAAGTAGCCGGAACAGTTTTCAGCTGCAGGGAAAAAGCAAAGAAAACGCTCTCGTGGATTAGAGAAGCCACCCACATTGGAAGGCTTCAGACATGTCCCCAGGCAACAAGGTAAGAGCTGGGCTATCCATCAGCTTCGGCCTCTTTTTTCCCCATTCTGATCCTACCACCCCCACTACCAACTTCCTTATTTGGAGAAGCCAGAGTCTGCTGTTACATCCATACTGGCAAACCATGGCTTGCACTTGCCCCTCCAAAGCACAGCTGGAAGCCACATGGGTGGAAGGGATCTTTGTGGCTGCTGTGCTGCTGTTTTTTATTTCTCTTTCTTATCGGTGAGGCCTCTGCAAACGTCTCCACGCTACCACTGTGGCTAAAACGAGTGGAGCTTCATCATTTGGCCTGGATTACATATTTGCACCCTTGGCAAATACGATGAGCCCAGCCACAGTGTGCAAACCCCTCAGTAGAATCAGGAAAGTCAAAAACACAGCCTGGAATTTTCTTGACTTGGGGAAAGGCTGTGAAGTAACGCTGGCCAAAAAGCGGGGACCTACTCCACGTGGAGATCTCAACACAGCCCTTTCAACTCAGGCTGCGATCAAGTGGCCCACCTATCCCAGGCCTAACCCGAAGTTTCATTCAATAGGCTGCAACAGGCCGTAACAGAGTGACCCACAAGTAACACTGCTTCCCCATTCCAAAGCAGCTGTCCCCTTTCTAGGCCCCCACCACCCTTCTGACCCCAGCGAGGAGGAGACGGCTCACGTGGACAGCTGCTCACGGTATGCCATTCCATGCACTGGCCGTAAGGGAAGGAGGCCACGTATGCGTTTGAGTCCACACACTGCTTCTTGTTGCTGCACCACATGCATTCGGAGTTGCTGCTGGTGCATTCGCTGCACGCCGTCCTCAAGCCACAGGGGGTGCGGCACTGCTTGGCGCTGTGGTTGGCTGCAAGAAAAAGACACAGGATGCAGCACAGGATGAACGCCAGCAGCTTTCCCCTTGAAGGCGCTACAAGCGTTTACAGCTTTCTCCAAGGCATCAAAGAAAAGGTCCCACTGCAGACGGAACGAAGCCACGCTTCTCCTCCTACGGCCACCCCCCTTGGTGCACTGTTCATCTTCACCTCCCTCACTAGGGCCACCTTCTCTGTGCCAGAGTTTATTCTCTCTCTCCTGGAATCAAAATGCTTCTGATCACTTTCTCTTGCTCTTATGGACAGGAGGGTGTTGCCTGAAGACCCCCTCCTGAAGTCCCGCCTTGCATGGAGAGAAGTTCCTCTTCCTTCCTATTTCCCAGCCTTCTCTAGATTTAAGAGCTGGAGCACGTTGTCATGCCTTTATTCAAAACTGTGAACACCGCCAACTTCCTCAGACTCAAGACAGTTTACAGTCAAACAAAATGCAGTGCAGTCCTAAGAACGCAACCTCGTGAGTCAAATGAAATGCCTAACAAAAGGCAGCCTTGTCACCACTAGCACCCAGATGCTGTGCAATAACCAGATCTGAAGGACCTTCCTAAAGGCCAGGAAATTCAGGGCACTGTGTACCCGAGCAGGAAAGTCTTCCAGAGTATGGAGGTAGCTACCGAGAAGGTACGCTGTTGGGCCCCCATCCCTTTCCTTTCATATGGGTGAGGACCCTCAGCATTCCTTCCCTAAAAGAACACACAATTTGAGAGCCTCCAAGGCCTGCAGTTCGCTGATGTTTAGCCAAAATGGATTTGGGATGTTGTATTATAAGCCTTCATTCCCTTTCAGCCCCACATTGCTTATGGCCACAAGCATCCATCATTCTGGAGCTGATCCACATGGTGATTCTGCACAAAGCTACCCATGGAGACCTGAGCAACTCTGCAGAGACCCATTTTGCACCAGATCCCCATGGTGTTCATCCTACACCCTCCAGCCTTTAGCTTGCCTCCAGCAGTTTCCAAATGAGCCAAACATTGAGTGTTAATTCTTCTGTGTTCACCTGCAGCTCTGTAGGAAACCTTGCAAAAAGGTGCTGGTTCAGTTCCAACCAAGTGCAGACAACAATAGGACTAATAGCTTGATCAAGGTTACAGAGCTTGCTGCTTTCCCAACAGTTGGTGTTTTTCAACTCCAATCTTAGCTCTGGATTTTCTGCTTACATTGGTTCAAGTCTTCAAGAAGGCCTTCCATGAGTCAACACAGCACAGCTTTCCCAACCTGGAGGCCTCCAGACAACCTAAGGATTATGGGGGTTACTGCCCCACATTGGCCAGAGGACATCAGGTTGGAAAATCCTTGCCAGCCTTCTTTCTAATTGCAATTCTATACTTATCGGGTCCCTCTTCCTTGATTCTGTGTGGGGTGGTTCCACTGCCTCCACAAGGTTTGGCCCTGGTGTGCCTTTGGCAAGAAGAACAAAGTTGAGTGATACTTTACCTGGCCTTTCACAGACGCTGCCATTGACAAGGTTGATGCAGGTAGCTGCCTTCAACCCTCTGCTGCTTGGCTCTGCTAAATAGCTACAGAAGCCAATATCACTGGGTTCCCCTGGAAGCCACCGGAGCAGGGTGTTTGTAAAGGGGGACATGTCTTCCCAGCACCAGTACGATACATTGATCTTCCGCAATCCAACCCAGGGTGTCAAAGCTTTGGGCTGGGGGGTGGGGGGAAGGAGAGAGAGACAGAGAGATCAACTAGCTGAACCACTACTTCAGGAGTTTCAGCGGGACTAATGAGCCACACCACAATTTTCGATACCCAAGAATATCTTCTCTATAGAAAAGGTCTAACCTATCATTCTTTGGGACAGTCGCCATCTCTCTGTGTTCCCTTAATGGACACCTAAGTTGCCTGTGATAAGAATCCAGAAGTTCATTTACTAGCATCTGATGAAACGGAACCAGGAAGGATTCATCTGAGCCAAACTTAACAATAGTCAGAGCTATCTGATAAGCCACTGGGGAAGGATTGCACCATTTGTACACAAAAGCACAAGGAGCCCAGTTGCTACCAATTCCTGGGAGCTGGGAAAGTGTCAATTCCCGGAGCTCTTCTGTCATAACTGCACAGCACTTATATTGATCAAATTATGAACAGCTTGGGCCCAAAGGGGAAGACTTGACAAGGGTCCATTCCAGGAAAAATAAGGAGAAAGGGCACATGGGGAGGGGAGGAAAAAACACCAGTTTTCAGTAGTCAGAAACGTAATAGAGCTTTTAGATGATGCACCCACAAATAAAAACTCTTAGCTGCGTGAACTGCCGAAGTTATTTGGGTTTTGAGTCTTAATTCAGAGGAACGTTGCATTTCCATCATGTCCTTTCCATCCAACAGGTATCCCTGACCCCCAATTGAAATGTGCAAAGGGGCAGCAGATTACTCACCGAGGACTGGGTCTTTTGGAGTTCCTTGAGAAGGAATTCCACCTTCTTCTGAGTAGTGAGTGAGGCCAGAGCAGCGTTATGGCTTCTGCAGGCCAACTTCGCGTTGTCATAGCTATCTTTAGTGTTGGTGATTCTCAGGCAAGAATTGCCAACCAAGTGCCATGTTGCCCCACAGATGTTTTCTGCAAAATAATCATCACTGTCATCCAAAAATTCCTTTCCTGGCTTTGTTTTGCTGTGAACATCCATGGATGAGTGGGTGGGAATGAGCCAATTAACAAAACACAGACAATATTTAAGGTCTAGAGCAGTGTTTCTCAACTTCAGCAACTTTAAGATGTGTGGACTTCAACTCCCAGAATTCCCCAGCCAGCATACTGGGGCATACTGGCTGGGGAATTCTAGGAGTTGAAGTCCACACATCTTAAAGTTACTGAGTTGAGAAAACCACTCTAGACATCAGATACTGTTGAGAAACTTTGCTCTAGGCGGAGTAATTATTACAGCTTCTCTTCTCTGGGGTTGCAGCTTCCATAATTGCTGGCCAGTGTGTATCTTTTGGCCACCATGGCTGGGAATTCTGGAATTTGCAGTTCCACCACACTCCAGGATTGCCTTATCTGACCAAGCAGAGATGTTTTAAGGAATATGGTTAAGAGTCCACCGAAGAACAGAATCAGGTAAGAAACATGGCCCGAAGCAGAACTGGACAGAAGGGAGGGATAAAACCAAGGCCCCTGAAGAAAGTTAAAAAAATGTTAACATCACAAAAAAGAGATGACAGACTGTGGAGGAGAAAGGGGTGAAAACATTCTCAGTGAGTTGAGAAAGAGAATTCAGACATCTCTGCCCCTTTGAGGGAATTTGCCATGCAACTAGAAGGCGAGAACAGCCTAGGGTTTCTTGCCTATAATACTGAACTGTGTACAAAGATCTCCATCCATTTGCCTAAACAAATAATCAGTGCTATATGGAATCTTCCAAACTCCAAAAACTGGAAGATGATGGTCTGATTTTAAAACAAGTAGGATTATGGTTATGGGCATCAATGGGAAACTGGGTTTTAAGGAGAAATTGAAAGAAAAGAAACATGTGGAGAGATGCAAGGGCTCTGCACACTTAAGATATCTGAGTGCCGTTCAACAGCCTGGGACTGAGACCCCCCTTGTAGCCTTCAACTGTTACAAGTGGGCTCAAACCATCACCAGACAGAAGCTCAAGGCAATGAGTAAACAGATATATCAACTATCAGCTGGTTGCTAGGATTTCTGTAACATGAAATGAGTTAGCACTTTCCCAGTAAAGAACACAGCTCACAGACCAGAAACCCTCTGGTCCGGCCACCTGCAGTCTATGAAAGAGACTTCTCCTCAGGTGTGGCAACATCACAGTACTTGAAGCGCGGCAAGCCATTTCCAGGTTCCTGTGAGGAGGAGGTGGGAGTTTAAATAATGCAGGAAGTGCAGGAGAAGTTACAAGGGAGATTTGCCACTTGCATCTCCAGCTGCAACAAGTTCATCTCCTGCAATTCTGCAATGGTGAAGTCTCAAGTTTAACTCTGCCCCATTGCCCCACATGGGTCTCATTTTTGACAAAGAGGGGGTAGAGCGTTTCGAAGAGCTTTGTTTCTTAACTCTATTGGCAGCTTAAGAACACGAAGAATTACATCAATCACTTCTCATGGATTGCAGGGAAACCAAGGTTTCTTGTCATGTTATGCATGTTAATTGGCAGGGCTGCGGCAACAGTATTCTCCCAAAGGCTGGTGAAGCTTTCCAAAAGTTTTCTCAGATTATCTGCCTGTTCGTGCACACTTTCACTGGGACTGCCAGTGAACCCACCATGCACAAACACACACAGATGCTTGCACAGAAATCATGAGAAGGCAGCTCTCCTGAGCTTTTCAGAGGACACTGCTGCCTCAACACAGATTCGTTCTTTGCAAAATGCCTCTTCAAATGCTTTGCACACCTGTATGGACCAAACGCCTCAGCAGGTACAAGCACCTGGCCAACCTTGTCTAACTGAAGGCTAGACTGGGAAGTCAGAAACATTCCAGAAGGAAGACATGGCAAACCACCTCTGTATCTTTCCCAAGAAAACCGCATGGACATGTCCATGAATTCAGAGGTGTCCAGCTGCCGGCATCAGGAATATTTCTGTTACATCGAACTGTTGCTTTGCTAATGGTCACTTGCTCTTGGGCATTCTACCTCTCCTTCCCTCCCCCCCCCCTCCAAGAACCCTCTGTAGGTGGACATCTCACATCCTCCTCATATGACTCTGTTCTCTGCATTTGATGAAGTGGGCTGGGGGATCCAGAAAAACAGATGTGACCTTGAATTTCTTAGCTCATAAGGTGTCCATGAGTTTCTTTGCATGTGCCACACCAATCTGGTTTCTTAAATTCACAGCCCATTCATGCCATCATCTCAAACATTCATTAGGGACACTGAAGACTTCCTGGAGACCCTCAGAACAAGGCATGCACCCCTATACAGCAAAGACCCCTTAGGGGTCTAACAGCCATGCTTCCTATCAGCTACTTTCCTTCCCTGTCAACTGATCAATCTCCACTCTCCCCACTTTGGTGTCTAGGTTTTGCCCACTTTTGGTTAGTAGGAACCATTAACTGCTAATAGTGAGATAATGCCATGAGAGTTAAACCGTCTATCAGCAGAGGAATGCAGAAAGTGACAGCGGCTTCCCTCTGCTCTCTCCTACAATCCCCTTGAGGGTTCCCTACCACCCTGGAGAGAAATTTCATCCAATGAAGGGCCAAAAGTATGAGTAACGGGACACTTCAGAGTCTCGTTACTCATACTTTTGGCCCTTCATTGGATGAAATGTCTCTCCAGGGTGGAGAGAAAACTCATGGACACCTTATGAGCTAAGAAATTCAAGGTCACATCTGTTTTTCTGGATCCCCCAGCCCACTTCATCAAATGCAGAGAACAGAGTCATATGAGGAGGAATGGCAGGTATAAATACTCCATCCCATTCTTTTTGGAGGAGGCAGGGACCCAACCTGGTTTTCTTTTTCTCTCCTTAGGAAAGGTGATGTAGGGAAAACCGCCAGGTGGATGTTACGCAAACATACCAGGCAAAGCAATGCATTCTTGATTCCGGCCTTCCCACTGACAATTCTGGTCCAGGCTGCAGCTCTTACAGCTTGTCTTTTTGTTACAGTAAAAGGCAGGGTTGTCCTTGGGGCAGCTTTCAAAGGAAGTAATGGGGGTCTACAAAAAGAAGCAAAAGGTAAGCTTTCTTTCATCAACATTTCTGCAGTTGAGAGTGATTTATTTGGTCTGCACTCCTTAGTCACAAAACAACCCATCAGCATGAAAAGGAGCCCTGAGGCAGGGTCAAGTGAGGTCCCACCAAGTCCAGCATTTTGTTCCTGCAGCAATCAGGTGATATGCCAAGGAGAAGCCCACAAACAGGACACAGACAGGGGTTTGGATGCATCTCAGATTAATTTAATTTAATGTTCCTGATCAGATAGGTCTTGCCATGGATTCCTTCCACTGAAAACTCAGATGATGCCTTCAAAGTTCACGTCGTCCAAGATTATGTTGGATAACCATCTACTGCTTGAACTGTTGAAAAGCCTTCTGAGGGAAAGCCATCGTTCTCAAGTACCACCCCTTCTAGGTGACCAGGAAACATGTTAAAGAGCTGTTAGGGCACACGCATATGCATGTGGGCATGCGCACACACACACATACATAGGTGGTCCTCACTTAACAACCATTCCCTCAGCGACTGTTCAAACTTACTACAGTGCTGAACAAATGCTAGTTACAGCCAGTCCTCAAAGTTACCGCCATTGCAGCGTCCCTGTGGTCACATGATCAAAATTTGGATGCTTGGCAGCCCACCCGCATTTACGACCACAGCATGCGCTTCAACTCTCCCCACCTGCCTATCTCCTTTCCCATCTCTGCCCTTTTGGCTGTCCTGCACTCCGCCACCTACCCCTGCTGCCCCCCACCATCCCCAGCTAATTTTCACTGTCTTCTACCTCCGGCAGCTGACACGCAAAGAAGATGGCAAAGGTCAGTTGGGGGTGGCAGTGACTGTTAGCGGGGGTAGGCAACGAAGTGCAGGGCAGCCAAAAGGGCAGTTTGGGTGGGGGAGTTGAAGCAGAGGCGAGCGTGGAAGGGCAGGAGAAGTGTGAAGTCCTCATCTAACAACTGCAACTGGGACTATCGGGACTGCCGTCACTAAGCGGTGCGGTCATGTGATGTTTTGTCTAACAGCTGCTTCGCTTAGCAACAGAAATTCCGGTCCCAATTAGGGTCAGTAAGTAAGGACTACCTGTACACAAAAAGGAGGAAGCCCTTAGGGTTGGGCCACAGGTTGGCTTGCTTCATAAGGCTAGCCAAATAATCTGGCCAGTACTGGAGACACAAGTCACTCAGTCTTATCTCCGTCGTGCATGTATGACTTTCACAATCCTGTAATTGCCCCAACTAAGTGGAGAGCTGCAGATGTAGAAGTCACTGGACTAAGAATCTGAACCCTCGTTTTAAACTAAGTTGATTTTATTTTGTTAAACTAAAGGGCCTGGAAGTAATCAGTACATCTTGTGAAATCTCAAAATCCACAGAACAGGCCAAGAAAAATTTTACGGCTGGTTGATGGGGAGGGGGGTGCATCCCCAACTATCTTGCAGAACCCTTCTATGTGATAGTCCATCCATCCATCCATCCATACACACATACGTGTGTGTGTGTGTGTGTGTGTGTGTGTATTTTGCAGGGTTTATGTAGACAATGATTCTCTCGCTTCCATCCTTCTGCAAACAGCTGAACTCAGGAGTTTCAGCCCACCTAGAACTCCAAATCAGTATCTTCCTAACTAAGACAGCTCCAGTTGCTGACAAATATTTTTTTTTACAGAGGTGGCAACAAAGAATGCAATTCTTTGAAAGAAAAAGCAGAAACGGTTACCTGGTCTTCTGAGCAATTGCTGTTCTTTGACATACACTGGTCAGTGCACCAATGACACCAGTTTGTGTTGGCTGTACAGCTGTAGCAGTCTGTGATCTGATCACATTTTTCATGGTCCACGGCTAGGGAGGGAGAAAAGCCAGTATGATCGAAACCTCCATGATTAATCACCAGCATCTGGTGACTGAATGGGAAAAGGTTTATTCATCTACCCCAAGGATGCCACAAGCAGCAGATGTGCTCCGTGGGGCCAGTTTCCCTGCAGTTCAACTGAACCAACTACCTCGATTTCATTGACTTGTAAGGAAAACTTCCAGACCACAAGGTTAGTCCAACAGAGGGACAGTCGACCTATGGAGGCTGTGGGTTCTCTGTCTCTAGAGGCTTTGAAGAAGAGGACGGTCAGATAACTCTCAAGGATGGTTTAACTGGTCTTCCTGCACAATGCAGAGGGTTGCACCTAGATCAGAGTTTCTTAAACTTTTTGCTCTCAGGAACGCTTCCCACTTTGAAAAATTATGGAGGACCCCAAAAGAGCTTTTGTTTGTCTGGGTTCTATATATCGTATCAACATTTACCATATTAAACTGAAGCTTTCGTGGCATATTTATTCATTGAATCATGCAATAATAACAATATTAAACCCATTAGATATTAACATAAATGAAGCATTTTTCATGAAAAAAATCCTGCGTTTTGTAAACAAATACTGTACAAAATAATAACGAGAAGAGTGACATAATTTCACATTTTTGCAAGTATCTTCAATATCTGGCAAATCATTTTGATTTTGCAGACCCCTGAGAGGGTCTTGGGTGACCCCCAGGGGTCCTCGGAGCACACTTAAGAAACACTGCACTAGATAATCCTTCTGGTCCCTTCCAATTCTACAATTCCATAATTCCATGGCCATATCAGTCTAAGCCAGTGTTTCTCAACCTTGGCAACTTCAAGATACATGGACTTCAACTCCCAGAATTCCCAAGCTAGCATGGCCTAAAAACAGGAATTCAGATGCGTGAATGCTCCTCCATACAAAATAAATTCTTCTCAAAGGAAATGTTGACCAGTGCATGGAGGTTTTACAGAGAAGAAAGGTAAGAGATCTCTCACCTTTGCATTAAGAAGGGGAATCAGTGAAGGAAGGCTGAATATACTTTTATTACAAGCACTGAGTTTATAAAAGATTGGTCACGGATCTCTCACATGCACTTTTGGTCTTCTGGATGGCGCAAAGTAAGTCACGCTGCTTCTTGCTTAACAAGGCTTGTTCCTGTATAGCTTTGACAACGGTATTCTTAATAAGGGATTCTGCTCCTATATAGTCTGTCAAGTGATAGAAACAAAAACTCCCTGGGTGACTTTGGGGTAAGCCAGTCACTCTGTCTCTTACCCCAACCCCAACCTGTCTTATAAGATTGTTGTTCTGGGAGAAAACAGGAGGAGGGGGCACTATGTATCTCACCCTGAGCTCCTGAATGTAGGATATAAATCAAATCAAATCACAAAGGCATTTATCCCCCTCCCCAAAAAACACGAAAGATTATCTCAAGTGCCCGAAGAAAATATTTCATTGCACAGTAGCCCAACAAAGCTTCAGAAAACAACTTCAACTCAGAACATTTGAGCTGGTAGGCACAATGCCCTTAATAAATGAATGTTCTAAAATCCACTGGGCTTCTGTACAATAAAATGTTCCCTCCTGGCACTTGAGATGCTCTCACATTTCAGCCCTGGATTTTCCACCTCACCCAAACCACACAATCCACCATGAAATACTTTGCCACGAGGCCTGCTGAAGTGAACTGGAACTGGATAAGAAGCCAGAACTAGCTTCATATACAGTGGTACCTCGGGATACGAACGCCTCTACTAACGAACATTTCGGGTTACGACCAGCTTTGGCAGGAAAATTTTACCTCGGGTTATGAACTTGCCTCTACTTACGAACCGGATCCGCGGCCATTTTCCCTGCTGTCACGCAGTCGCGGCTTCCTGTGGCCGAGGTCGCGGTAGCAAGGAGATGTTCGGTGAGGCTCGTGGTGTGTTTTGCGGTGTTTTGTGAAGGTTTTTGGTGTGCATGTTAGCATGGCTCCAAAGAAAATGCAGAGCAGGCTTGGCGGGAGTCAGGCTCTGAAGAGGAAATTGCCTCAGGTTGCGACCAAATTCGGGCGGAGGGTGGAACGGATTAACCAGATTTACATTGAACCCTATGGGAAACTTTACCTCGACTTGAGACCAACTCGAGTTGCAACCAGAGTCACGGAACGGATTAAGTTCGTATCCCGAGGTACCACTGTACTCACTGTCCAGCTGACAAAATTTTAGCAGTAATGGACAAATGAAACAGCATCAAACCTTCAATGTCAAATGAAGGATCCCTCCAAATTTGTACAAATGGAAAACCAAATTTGCTAGTGCACTCCAAAACAGGAAACGCAACATCACAAAGAACTGTCTAGGACAGTGCTTCTCCACCTTGGCAACTTTAAGATGTGTGGACTTCAACTCCCAGAATTCCCCAGCCAGCATGCTGGCTGGGGGAATTCTGGGAGTTGAAGTCCACACATCTTAAAGTTGCCAAGGTGGAGAAACACTGGTCTAGGACAGAGTAAGGATAAAAACCAGTGGACTCAACTGCAATACCTACCAAGCCAGGAAGGACATTCTTCGGTAATTTTATGTTCTTGCTGCGTTGTGGCCATTTCCCAAGGGAGACACTGGGAAATGGAGCTATTCCACACACATCGGAGTCCAGGACCCGCCTTTAAGCAAGAGACCTTACTGCTGTATGCTTCACAGCTTTCTGGGGTGTATTTTACGATGTCACTCAAGAGCAGGCTATTGAAGCCACCAAAGATATACATGGTGCTAACAAAAGAAATGGAAGAGATTAATCAGTGGCTGTCATGCTGGCAAGGAATTCTGGGAGGCAGCGAAGGCTGATTTTAAGGTGTATCGCGTAAGTCACTTGGACCAGACTCATCTACGCTCATCAGACTGGACCAACACGTCATTGCCTGCTTATTCAAAAGTGATCCCTACTTTCCATCAAAGTGAACTCCCAACTCAACTGAAAAGGTTGGCTTGTAAAGGAACCTGCTTCGGGCACTCACTGGTTCTAGTGGATCTGGACAATCTGCCTGACCAAGACTGCTTTCCAATCAACGCGTACCCAACAAGGCAGGAAAGCATCTGGCAAAGCCATGCACGCTGTGGAGTGGCTTTTGGCTTGAGGATCCAAATGAAGTAACATTTCCAGAGGGTTTGGCATTTGTACATGGTAATCCAGTTATATTTTATACTGCATAACCGTTTATGCTGCAATTCTTTACAAGAAAGGAGCAAGAGAGGGGACTGAGGAGAATCACTCTGGTGTGGCCATGCAATACACTGTTATAGGCCTTCTGCAGAAGAGAACTGCATCCATTTTTTAAAAGCATAATTTCAGTCCTCGTGGTTGCAGAGAAAACTGGAAACACAACTATGAGCCCAATGCAGTATCAATACAAATAGTCTTTCTCAACTTGGGTGTACGATATTGCAATTCAACTCTTATAATTCCAAAGGCCTTGCTGGAAATGATGGGAGTTGAATTCTAGCACATCTGGAAAGCAGCAGTTGAAAAAGCTGCTTTAGAAACAAGAGCACAAACTGTATTACGGGCTGTAATAGATAAGGTTTTGCTGCTCCCAACAACTGTGGCCATCTTTTTCCCAGGCAGCCCACCCCTTATCCAATGACTCTTATTTATTCCGATCACCTATTAGCCAAGGTATCCTTGTCCAGCTTAGACCAAACAATCTTAAAACATTAAAAACTCAGCCCCCGGATCTCCCACAGCTTAATAAAATAAGCACACCCATAGGTGAATAGCTCACATCATGCATTCTGAGGGCAGAATCTTAATTTTGAAAGGCAGAATTATTATTGGAGTGCAGAATGCATAGAATCTTTAATTACTGAGCATCACCGGCACAGGAAAGAGACCCAAGCTTTAAACAGCCTTTCTAATTGAATCTAAGTTGTGTTAAAACAGCTTCGGTGGGTATTTTAAGACAGAAAGTTATGGCAATGCAGATTAAGTGACGGCTGGCTGGAGTCAAGCGCAATGTGGTAGATACAAGGAAGAGTTCAAAAAGGGGCTAATAACAGCACACAAGAACAGCAAATGGCTTTTGCCCAGGAGAAGATTTAAGACGGGGCTTTCAGAGAGGCAGTAAAGCCATCTTGCTATGATAGGAGGTACATTAGCTAGCGAATGGGGTGGAAACACTGAGCTGGAATCTGTTGTTGAAAGCAAGGATGAATGCAGAACTCAATGAACTAAATCATCATGTTTCAAAACTTGTAAAAGTATGTTTTCACAATTAACCCATGCAGTTCATGGCCACGTGGAAATAAAGAACTCGGGGGGAGAGGAGGAATGGAGAAGAGAAGATTGGACTCTGTTCAAGTGGCGATGCGTGCTCTATTCAGAGGCAACAATCTGGTAGATGTAAAGAAAGCATCCGTACCGCAGGTAGACCATTATGGGAAACATGACGTAGGAAAGGATGGCCAAGAACATAGCTATTAAAACACCAGCACTATTGCTGTATGTGAAATGGCCACAGACTGGGCTTCTCTTTACCTCCATACTGAATAGCTTTTGGTACTTCACACTTCCCATCAGCCTCCCCTGAAATTTATTGATTTCAGTTCCCCTCCTCCCCCAGCCAGAATGGTCAAAACTGTCCTGTCAAACCAGGGATGAGATGGGTCCTTGGCTTCAGGAACACAACAGAATTGTCCAACATTTCACCCCTGTGACCTTCAGCAGAGTTTCAAATGCTGTACAGAAAGTCTCTTACTCAAAAGGCAGCCATATGACCTTGCTGCTTGCTTGTGGTGTGGGGGTGTGGGTGCAACATGGGGGTGCTACTACCTCAGTTCAGACCAGTTTCTCATGACATTTATGTTCAAGCAGCAATTCTGGCACTAGCCCCCATCGCAAATAGCAAAGGGAGTCTGTAGTAAAGGGACAGTGGAATACCACAAAGAAAGGGGGCCATGAGATACTTCAGGGGCCCCAGGAGACCCCCGGGCCAACCCATGGAGCAAAATGCAGCAAATTCTTTACAGAAACCGCTCTTTCAGGAAGACTGTGAACTTACTTCCCAAGGACTGCAACTGCTGAAGTAGCACCATGTCCCGGGAAAGTAACTTAAAAGTGTAAGCACTTTTAAGGACTTTTAGCTGAGCTATGGTCTTCCTAAAGTGGTTGGTTCTTCAGGGACAACGGAACCACCCTCAGCTCCCCTTCTCCCTCACTACCCCTTTCTACCCAAACACAAGATACACCGCCTCTTACTTGTTGCTCAGCACAGCCGAGTGTCCAAACCGGTTGACGTCGTGGGGGAGGTCAGGTGGAGGAAGCACGGACCAACGATCACACGCTAGGATGAAAGAAGCCTTATTTCAAAGACATTCCTTTGAAGTGGCATTTGGGGCGGAGCAAAATTTTGCATTATTCCAATAGCAGTTTAAATGACAACTCAGAAATCATGCTAGTTATTCTAAAGGGCACAGAACTGTGGAAGTATTTGCACAGCAAGTATAAACAGTGCATATTCAGAAGCTATTTCCTAATGCTATCAGCCATATATAACTCTAATTATTTTGACCACCTTATTCAAAAACAAATACAGAATTCCTCGGCCACATGCCAACGCTTTTCTGAATGATACAGTAATTTTTCAGAAGCAGTGCTATTGTTCCATCTCCAAAAGTTACTGCTTTATCCAATTTCTTAAATTACTTGCCACTTATTGACAACCAAACAATGCCAACAGATTATTGGACTAATACATTCAGCTCCATTTAGAAGAACAAAACGCCCAGAATCATTGAGAGTTGGGCGGCCTACAAGTTTGATAAATTATTATTGATTATAAATATGGTCATCCCAGTTTAAAACAACATTTTCCTGCTCCTTCCAGGTGTGTGGATCAATCCCCTTAATCCCCAGGCGCTAGGAGGACTGTGAAAGAGAAGTGATGAAATTCAAACATTTGGAAAGGGCTGCTTTATGGGAACACAGAGCGTTGGCAGCCAGTTCCATGAAATAGAAGTTTTAATTTAAACGAACAAAAACCCAGTGAGAAGTATCAAATCAGGAAACCCACCCAAGTAGAAGCTATTTCCGCCAAAATAGCTTAAAATGCCAAAACCCTGTCTGCTCAAAAAAGCCTTTACTTTCTGGGTGGAAGAACTGGCAAAAAAAAAACCCTCCAGGGTCTGGGAGCAGCAGCTGAGAAGGATCCTCTCTCATCTTTCACCAAACCCTCTCCCAGTAACCAAATTTAAAATCCAGGGGTGTTCTTGCAAAATATTATTTTTCATTCTATCTAATTCAGAATCATTTCTTGTTCCTCCCACTCCACCCCAAGTTATCATAACATTTCTAGACAGTTTTCTTGAACTCCCAGGACACAGGTAACTAACATGGACTTGAACTGCCATGCTCAAAAGCGACAGAATAATGAAGGAGATCCAGAACACTTAAAGTTGAGCAAAGGCCAACTCATGCCAAACGCTGATCTGAAACAGGATTAGGTGTCTTCAGTTTTTAGGATTAAAACTGTCCCTGACAACACCACCTAAATACCTAGCTAGGACATAAATTAAGAAGCTTCTGTTGTCTTAAGATACACTTATCCAGCTCACCTTTCAGGTAACAGATGAAACAGGGGATTCCCTTGACATATAACAACCCATGACCCAGCTTATTTCCAAGCATTTCCTAAAGCTACTCTCACTCAGATTGACTTGCATACGAGAATCTCCCAAATCTGGCCAAATCTGTCTAACGGGACAGGGGATCCAAATTCCGAACACCTATTTTGAGACAGTAAAGTCTTCGTCAGTTTGAATTTAACTCCTATGGACATATCCTAGGCAATACAAAGAAATACACTGTAATTTGCTTCTTGCCACGTAAGCCCCTTAAACAGCTGGCAGAGATTTGGCTGGGTTCTACATTTAATGTTAACTGTTTCATTTGGTGAAGGGGTACATACATTTTTCCAGTGTTTAAAAGCATATCTAAAGGAAAGGGAACCACAGCTTTCCGTGCAAATCTTTCATCCAGCAGGCTGAGTGCTCTGAAGCCAACAAACATATTTTTCTAATTTAGGAGGAGCGTTTGGAATCAATGCCCCTTTCTCCTTCCTTTGCAAGGAATCAAATGGAAGAGAGAAAAGCTCAGGGCTCTGAAATTACCAAGAATTATTTCCTTCCTGACCTTTGGGCTCAGCCAAGTTAAGATTTATAGTTCAGGGATCCACAGGAATTTATAACTGTCTGCACACGGTGAACGGAGTTTGCTTTCTGAGTATGTGCTGCCTTTCTCAAGGAAATGGTTCCCAGTATTTCGGTGCATGTTAACATTAGAAGGTAATACAGTCATCAAACGCATTATTGTTGAAGACCTTTGACAATTTTGAAGACGTCCTCAAACATTGAAACATGCGTGCATTGCTTGGAAGATGAGACACAGAACTCTCCCACAGAAAAGGATTAATAAATCTTTAGTGCTGGCTTACGACAATTGGGCAAAATAATCACTCAAGCTGTCCAGAAATTACAGGGAGGTTTTCATTTAAACCAAACAAACTAGGATAGCATTAAAAGAGGACCTGAATTTAACTCTCCCAGGTATAAACTGATCTGTTCCTTGTCGTGAATTGAGCACTGACATAAAGGATTTGTTGAACGCTGCCCTCTTCTGGCTACCCAATGTTTAGCATGGGCCAGACTGACTCCTTTCACTGCAGCGACTCAGAACAGCCTGTGCGTTCCTGGGCCTAAATACACCGCAGGACAGCAGGGGCAAAACTCATTCCCCTCATATTCTTGTATGCCGCCTGGAGTCACCATGAGTGAGTTGGGCGGCCATATACATTGTTTAAATAAATAAAATAAATACACTTACACTATTTGTGAAGCTCTATTTTCATATCCTATTGATTTAGCCTTTTTATGGATTGAAGAAGTCTCCTACTCTCAACGGACAGGAACCTGAGCGGTCTTGCAAGAAAACCTTCATGGGTTTCCCCAAAATGGAATAAAATCAGTAGTGCTGGGTTGCTTTGAGCATGTTCTGTTAGGATCCCCCGTCCCACCTCCAGCTTTTCTCAAAGCAATTCTGGAGCAAGTGGTTATGGTCCTAAAGCCTGGACAAGCCTGAGCTATACAGGCAGTCCTTGTTTAAGGACTGGCAACTTGGTTGTTAAGTGAAGCAGTCACTAAGTGAAACCGTGACTGTGCTTACAATCTTACTTCAGCTTTCCTTTGCTTTACAGACCTGTGAAGGTCATAAATGTGAGGATTGGTCACAAAGTTACTCTTTCATCATCGTCGTAACTGTGAACAGTCACTAAATGAGGCAGTCACTAAATAAGGACTACCTATAAGGGGTAGCTGATCACAGAAGAGCCATCAACTAATTTGGTGGTAACAAGGAGTGATGCAACCATCAATTGGCTGCCATTAGTTTGGGCAGATCTTTGTTTGAGAGCACCTGGATCTTCTATGGAGAAAAGAGACAGAGCTGTCCCACCCAACAGGGCATCAACATGGAAAACTGCTGGGGGGATTCCCAAGAGGGCTGCTTGTAAGGATACAAAAAAATAAGAGGATATAAATAAATAAGTTTATGGCTGTTAAAAGTTCAACAGACAAGCAATGCCTTTCTCTACTTCCCTGAAGAGGAGAAGCAAAAGACAAAGCTTTAACCTTAATTGCAAAACTTAACCTAAAAATAATCCTATGATTATCCAGATCCCAATCAGCTGAAATGGAGCATACCTAGATCGTACGCCATGAAGTCTGAAGAGAAGCATTTTGCCCCCTGACTCATTGAGGTATCATTATGGGTGTTTCCTCCAAAAACCAGCATGGTCCCACTGATAATCACAGCCGAATGCAAATACCGGGAAAACCTGCTCTCTTTCAGAATTGTCCTAGAGAAATAAAAGAAACAGGATTTCAAAAACCATCCCTGGCTCTTCTAGGCATCCCCGTAACTAAAAAACCAAACAGTGTTTTTTGGTGAGATGCATCGAAGGATCCGAAAGGGAAAAAAAATGAAATTGAATCAGGGAATCACCAACCCCAACAAAGTGAGTTAAAAGTCCAGCGAGAGAGCCAAGAAATGCCTTTATTTGATATTATTCCCCCCCTAAATCTTTCTGCGATGTTCTTCTCCCAGCTGTTGCTCCAAAATTGCAAGTAATTCCCCCCCCCATAAGAAAACCGGTTGGGGGGAAGCAGTGGTCAGGTTCAGAGGGGACCCTGGGACAGATTCTGGCCTGCTCCTTGCTGGCTCTTTTCTCCTTTATACTCCCCTATTCTCTCATAACCATTTTATTGAGATTTGTCTCTAGTCAGACTCTAAATATGATTTAATCTTTGATACAAATGAGATAATCTTCTGTCTGATTAATCACATGCATATTTAAGTGGGATGCCACAATTTAAAATGCACAAGCATTGAATACTTCCAAGAAAATGCATATTCTACAATTTTACATATTCCGCTGGTTTAAACAAAGACTACCTGTTTTAAAAAATGCACTGATTGCTTCTCTCCCTTCAGCTTGAACCAAATATCTTAACTAAACCAATCACTCCCCAAACATTTGTTGGTTAATTATCCATGGCATTTCTTTGTTTCTATATCACATTAGGATCAGCCTATTTCCGAGCCGCATCACTTCTGCACATGTTCATTCATGAGTTGATCCCGTCTTGTTTCTGCATAAATCGGCAATATGTTCTTTTAAAAAGGCAAAAAAATGCATTTTTGATGCACGTTACTCAAAGTATCAAAGCAATTCTCATGGGCACATTCTTGCATGCATTTGGGTAGGGTTTTGAAACGTAGAGACTTGTAAAAACGGAAGGAGATCTGCATTCATTGAACTAAGCCATCCAGAGTTCTCACTCGAGGCACAAATCCTCCTTCAGACTGGAGAAAATTTATCTATGTGGTCACTAAGAGTTGACCCTGACTTGATGGCACATAATCAATCAATCAATCAATCAATCAATCAGTTATGTACTCTGTGTTAATGAAAAATTAATGAATAACCTGAGGCCCTTGGAATCCTCTCTGACTATCACACCAAAAAGCATAGCTTCTCCCCATTTGGGGGTTGAAAAGAAGAAAACTGTAGTATAAGCCCTAAAGTAGAACAATCACCATTTTTTAAAAAAGCAAACCCTAAAACTGCCTTTTAAAAACCAAGCCCCACCAAAATATTTGACATCACAACCTTCAATCTCCCCCTCAAAGTGCGGCCTTTAACAATGAAAACGTTGCTCATCCTTGCTGTGGTGCGTTCAAGGTGTGTCAAGTAAGAATCAACAGAGGATTCTGCTAGAGCAGGTTTTCTCAACCTTGGTGACTTGAAGATGTGTGGACTTCAACTCCCAGAATTCCCCAGCCAGCATGGCTGGCTGGGGAATTCTGGGAGTTGAAGTCCACACATCTTTAAGTCACCAAGGTTGAGAAACCCTGTGTTAGAGAGAACTCCCATTCAGGCATTCCAAGAGACTTGCTAAGGGCCCAAAATATACAGTGATTTCATTGATGCCAACATTTCCCCCACATTTTAGATCTTTCAATCGTCACAGGCTTGAGTGCAAGAGGACAAGCTACATAAGCTCTAGAAGGGCATAAATCCATCCAGTGATTTGCCTGAACACCCAACCTGTGGACTGTGGAGAGAATGGGGCCATGAGTGCTGCCCTTCCCCGAGTCTCTTCAACCTCACATTTGGGCAGCGTGCCCAAAGGGGAACTGCATCTGCGTTGGCTCAAACTGAAGCATGTGTCTATGCCCAGAGAGAGAATTTATATACTGCTTCAATCCTAAAAGGGCTCTGAGTGGAGTAAGGAATAAGAAACACCAATAATACAAGAACAGTGCAATGTAGAGAATGAAAGCTGATCTGTTAACCTCCTCACATACCCTTATCTGGCACTAAGAACTCCACAGCTCTTCAGTTTTAGCATCCTTCCAGATGGCCATGAGAGCAGGAACCATCCTTGCCTTGGTGGGCAAGCTGATCCAGGAGAGAAGGACCTACAGAGACTGCCTGCCCCTGGGCCTCCTCCCATCCCTCCTCTTGACAGGTGGGGGCCCTCAGCAGGCTTTCCCTGCCTGGCCAGACTAGGAGGGCAGAATCCATCTGGGGAAGGCCTGCCACGTAGGGTTTGATAAGGGAGAACCAGCACTTTGAACTCCACTTGGAAACACATTAGAAAATCCAGCTCTTGTGTTGTATTGCACTATTAAGACTGTCCAGTGAACATACGGATGGACCATTGCATTTTGCACCAATTAAAGTCTCCAGGTAGTCTTCAAGGACAGCTCCATGTAAAGCAAAATACAGTATACTAATAAAGAGATGACAAGGGCATGGGTGACCATCTTCAGGGCCTCTGGTTCTAGGTGAGCCCACACAGCTGAACTAGCTGAAGCTGGGCAAAGGTTCTCATGGCCATGGCCTCCATCTACTCTTGCAGGAGGAGTTGTAAATCTAAGAGAACCTCAGGTTGCAGGCTACTCTCCAAGGGGGAACACAACCCCATCAAAGGCTAAGCACACAAACCACCACCCCCAGCTCCACAACTTAATAAATATACCTACCACTTGTACTTGTGAACTTCATATTTGTACAGATCATCTGTTAGCCTGTATTTGTTAGCACTAAATGCCTTGTAACCTCCATGTGTATAGATGGACTTGGAGTTTGGGTCATACACGCTGCTGTGGCCATACCCTCCTTGGACCAGGGCTCCTTTTGTTTGTAAAATGCTCCATGTGTTTGTTGCTAAGAGAGAAGGAAAGGCAGATATGAACAAGCTATGCTTAACTTTCAGATACCACAGATGCTCAACCAGACAACTGTAACTTGTTCTCCAAAGATGACTAGATTTCAATTCCTACAATCCTCAGTTATGGCAATGTTTTAGCTAGTTGACTGGAGATCATGGAAGTTGAAGTCCAATTTTAGGTTTGAGAAGGCTGTAACAATATAATCATTTCTAACAATACAATTTATCTTCCTTAGTACCAATATCCCTCCTTGTTTTCAAGTACAAGTAGTCCTCACTTAACAACTGTTTGTTTAATGACAGTTCAAAGTTACGATGGCCTCAGAAAGGGTGCTTTACAGCCTGTAATGCACTTCTGGCCGTCATAAAATGTTGCACTGCCCCCCTGCGGTCACACGACTTCCATTTACGACCGATTGCCAAGAGTCCCACGGTCATGTGATCACCATTGGCAATCTTCTCTGCCGGCTTCCCCAGAAAGTCAGTGGGGAAGCCGGCAGGGAAGACTGCAAGCAGAGGGGATGGAGAGGAGCTGAAATCCTTCTGCAGGCTGCAGGAAAAGAGCTCAAATCTTCAGGTTTTGAGCTCCATTCCTCCAGCCCCATGAAGGATTTCATCTCCGTGCATGCAGCTCTTTTGCTCTGTCCACTTAACGACCTGGGAGATCATTTAACAACCGCAAGTGGGAGTGCCCGGGTTGCAGTTGTTAAGCGAAGCAGTCATGTGGGCATCTTGCTTAACAACCATGTCACTCAACAATCGAGATTCCAGTCTCAATTGTGGTTGTTAAGCGAGGACTACCTGTAAGTAATTTCTCAGTAATTGCTTCCTAGCTAGAGAACACATCAATGTCTACATATGGATGCTAAACAGAAGTTCTATTCCTACACACACACACACACCCAAGCTAAA
The DNA here is from genome assembly GCF_059951505.1 of Python bivittatus. NCBI lineage: Eukaryota > Metazoa > Chordata > Lepidosauria > Squamata > Pythonidae > Python > Python bivittatus. Next base: position 55,744,278 of record NW_028277034.1, on the reverse strand, counting down.
CTGGATGTTAAAGAGCTAACATGTAAATTTAACACATACCATCATTAAGATTTGTGTTATGTACATACAGTATATATGAATGGTTATCTACCCTGAGGCTAGGAGATTCAAGGACAAAATTCAACAGTAGTTTGAATGTACACAAAGAACAGACATCAGCTCTGCTCAAGAGGATTTAGAGTCCATATCAGATCAAGGAGACCGAGATGGAAACAATGAGACCTGGAAAAGGCAAAGGAGTACTAAAGATCTGATATGGAAATGTCCACAAGGTGAGGCTAAGGGGTCAAAGGAGAAGCCATAAAAGAAATTCAACTGAGGACGTCCAAAGGAAGCATGCAAAATAATAAATTAGGGGATTTGGCCTTGTAGGTGAGAGAAGGCAACAAACAAGGAGGGAAAGAGGAAGAGAGCCAAGCCACGAATAATATGATGGGAAAATAATGGAGTCTAGATGAAGGAAGCATCATCAATAGCTGTCAAAATGGTCAAGGAGGACTTCTGAGGAGGCAATAGGACAAGCTGTAGGAGGAAGGGGATTTTGTATGTAAAAGAAAAGGTAGCTCCTGTGAATATCACAGGTCTTCACAAGAGTGAAAGTCATGCCAAGACAAGACTCACCTAGATTGTATTCTTGCACATTGCTGATGTATCCATAAAGAGGGCAATGACCAAAGAGGACGAGCATCACCACCGCACCATCCTCCAGGGTGACAATGTGGGCTGAGTGGCCAACCACAGCATATTGCTCCTTGGCCTTTGGGATCACAGGAACCCAGGACTGGTTTGCGATGTGGAACACCCAGAGCTCACTAGTTACATTACCAGATTCATCTACCTTGCCTCCATACATGTAGATTTTGTTCTAGAGACAACAGAACGGAGAGGTTATTTATGTTAGATTTATATCCTGCCTAATCACCAGGACTTCAAGGGGTTATACAGAGCATTCCATCCTCCACTTCTCCCACACTACCATTTGAGGAAGCTGGCCTGGTAGAGAATGACTGGCCCCAAATCACCCAGTAAACTTCCACGGCTAAGTCTGGACTTGTACCTGGATCTTCCAAGTCCTAGTCCAACCCATTAAGCATTCCATCACATTCTTTCTGAAAATGAATTCAGAAGCTCATTGCAATGAAAAAGCTACTCCTGCATACACAATGGTAACTATTAATACAATCCTTTCATAATTGCCAATACATATGAAGAACCACTTAAGGCCAAATAAATAATCCAGATTCAACCTCATTTCCCTCCTTACGAATAAATATTGGCATTTAATAGAGAGGCTGAAAAATGTCAATATTAAGGAGGACAAGAACCTATTCAGGTATTTCTGTTCCTATTGCAAGTTTATTTAAAAGGATGAAAAAGAATTAAGTTATTCACAAAACCTAAAATTCTCATCTTTAATGCTGGGTAGAGAGCAGAAACTGATCTCTACAGGAAATAAAAGGTTGGAGAAACAAAATTATATCCTGTTCTAGGTGGTGTTTGAGGCCCTGCAACAGTAATTCAAGGACAAACTTCTTCCTGCCCCACCCCTGTGATGGACCAACAGCTACCTCTGTTAATTATAGAAGTCTTTATTTTTTTCCCATTTCTGTCTTAGGTTCAATCAGATCTGTAGCTTCCCTTCCTTATCCGTTATCCACCTCACTCCCTTATATAAGGACTGCTTTCCACCAAACTTTTCCCACCTTAGTTCTTCAACCACCTGGAAAGGAAACAGCAAAAGGTTCTTGTGATTACAGATACCACTGCCTTCTCGCTTTTACCCAAGACAGGATTCAGATCCAAGCCAAACTAGAAGAAGAGTCCCAAGAACGTAAACAAAAGCCACTTACTTCATGTAAGGCTATTGAATGCCCATATCTGATCCCAACGGTGTTCACAATACTATTCAGGGTCATCCATTCTCTGGACTCAAGATTATACCTGCGCAATAGAAAGGACAAAACACACTGGGGTCTCCTTTTGCACTTAAGAACAAAGCTGTTGTTCTCACCACACCAACAGAGAAAACAGGGGAAGCCAAGTGAAAAAGCCAAGAGGTATTTATGGATGAGCCTACTATATCAATAAAACCAAAGCTGATTTAGGCATTAGCTATTCTGCTCCTTACAGCAAGGCAATGGTTTGCTCTAATACTCAAACTATTCATGGAGGGAACAATGGAAACAGGAGGACAGCTTTACTCCATTTGTTTAACCCACTTGGAAATCATTCAAGGTAGCAAATGAATAAGCAGCATCTTCTCTAGAAGTATTTTGTTCTTGGATTCAGTGGTCTTAAACCACTATACGCAGAAGCACATGGACTGCACCTCAAAGACAATAGTATCAGTTTTATAAAACCCTACAGAGCCAGGAAACCGAAGTTGTCAAACATTCACATGATTTATTTTTTAAAAGAACATTATTCCCCCTTTCTCCTCCAAAAACAAATGACTGCAGTTCACCAAAACAAAACAAAACAAAAAAACCCTACCAGGGACAAAATAATCAATGATCCATCTTCAGATTACCATATTCAGCACCAATGAGGTAGAACACAAGAGCCAAAAAAACACATGTTGGATGAGAAAAATCTTCACCTGCTGGCAGAAATGGTGGGAAAGACAGCCTGGTCTCTTAAAGAAAGGAGTGCCACAACAGAAGCACCAGAGCAGAGACAGCTGTTTTGGGGGCCATCACCTGGACTGCTTCGGAAGGCAAAATTGTGCAAAAAAGAAAGGGGGGATTCATTCCTATGAGAGTTACAGATGAAAATGAGGATTAGTAGTTGGTTGCAAGGAATATGCCAGAAAACCCACTGAGGATCAGAGAGAAGAATAGTGAGAAACTTTCTCCAACCAGATGTTCCTTCCACCTCCAGACTCCTTAGCATATACTGCTCTTGGGATTCTGGGAGCTGAAGTCCAACTCAACTAGAAGACACCAAAATGGAGAAGGGTTCAAGATAGGATCATATTCTCCACCAACATTTTAGACTGGCCAGTTTATTTTACCTTTTGCAGCTACTTGATGATGGCTTGAGGGATTTTTGATATTGAAAACTTCTGTTTATATGCGCACACACAAGGACAACTGCTATGAATTGCTAAAAATGATCACAATCTTATCCCTTGTCAAGAGTGAAGTCTACATTGCTAACAAGAGTGAGCCCATAGAATGAATGGGAAGGAATCCCACGCCAAGAGGTTCAGGTAGTAAAAGAGTTAACAAAGAATCAAGTTGACCTGTCAGTTCAGGTAATGGGCAGAGACAATGGAGTCTCTAGTTCTTTTACTCTGGAGATACATAATAAAGACTTACATTCTTAATGAATCAGCGATGCTCATTCTGGAAAAAAGAGATCAGCCTCCTGTCTGGTTGTCTACTGAATCATTTGCCTCCTCTCAAGGAAACCAGGGCAGAGAAGGATTTTTCTGGGGAAAAGTAGCTGGGGACAGCATCACCAAGGTGTTTCTTCATAGGATCCCGTGTAATAGGATTGTGGGTAGAGGGTTTGGATACCTCTAATGGGAGGCCCTGGGGCCCAACCATCATATCCCATGTGTGTGTGTGTGTTTCTACACCCCATTACACTCCAGCCTCAAGGAAAAGGCCTCCATACTCAGCTCTAGAGTCACTATCAGCCTGGAGATCAACAGTAACACCAACTATGCCTGATGTCAACCACAGATTCCAGATGACGACAGTCACATCTCATACCAACCACTGGTCAACTCAAAATTTGTTAGCTTGACTAAAGGATTGCCCAGGAATGAGTTCTTGTTCATTAGTAAAAGCAGCAACAGGCCCAGATAAAAAATCATAGCCATTGGAGCCCTTATAAACTTGGATTTTAATATTTACCATAAAGAAGGCCATGCTTCCATGTGGATGGTTGAAAAGAGGAAAGCATGTTGAAGTCCCCTGTCCTGTCAATGTTTGATAGTGGTTAAAAAAAATCTAACAACTGACATATAGTTGACATATAAATTCGAATAATCAATCAATCTTCGAAGAAGCCCCTCATTCATACTATTGCTGAAAAAACCACATGACAACAGTGACCGCATGTCACCAGGAATTCTTTACTTTTCTAACTTTTACGAGCCAAAGCCTTCCCAAAGGGGACAGAAATTCACACTAAAACCAGTAGTGATACAAAAACTCATTACTAGTGTATAGAGTTTACTAGATTAATCTACAGAAATTCAATTATTCCTCACTTAAAAGTTGTCTTTAACAAACTCATTTTACTCACGCCAAAACCATTTGAGAGTCCGTATGATTGAACATGTAGCCACCAACCACCCACATGACATCATCTTGGACCACGGCTTTGTGAGATGCTCTTGGAAGTTTGGGGATATAGAATTCCTCCCGAGTCCAAAAGGAGTGATTTGCTGGAACAGGAACTGAGCAGTCTACACCTATGATGGGCAAAACACATCATCCATTACAGCCTCAGACATCTAAATATAGCACTGTACTTTGCTAGCTCACTTTTAGAAACAGTTAAAACATTTTTAATAAAGAGTTGAACACGAGTTCAAATGATCATATACTGAATCCAAATACAGGTAAACCTCGCTTACCAACTGCCTTGTGCAGCGACCAAAAGTTACGTTCAAAGTTACGACGGTGCTGAAAAAATAACTTTGTGACCAAGTCATGCGTTCACAACCTTCACAACACCTCTCTCTCAGTCACATGTTTGCCATTATAGTCAGTACATGTTATCCTGTGCCTGACCCATTTTTTTTCTTTTTCCCCCCTTGCAGAGCAGAGAGATTGGAGAGGAAGGAATTATAAGAGACTAAGCGGGCACCCAATGAGGAATACACATTGAAAGGAATGTGCTAGTGCTGGCAGCCACAAACGCGCTAGGCAAACAGCCAGTATATCCCCCATTGGGTGCCTGCTTACTCTCTTGTAATCCCTTCCTTTCCAAACTCTCTGTGGTGGGGGGGGGAAGGTTCAGGCACAGGAGAGACTGCCTAAAGAGACTGCTTGTTTGGAATGGCACCAGGGCATTCCTTTCTATGTGTATTCCCCACTGGGTGCCTGCTTACTCTCTTGTAATCCTTTCCTCTCCAAAGAATACAAATACAAACATTAATTTCCTTCTTGCTAATTATCCCAGCACTGGAGGTTGGCATTCCAAAGGGCAGGGGAGTGGGGGAAATCCAAAGTTTCAGATCCCTATAGATAATCCGCATTTAGCGACTGAGTTGCCAGTCCCAACTGTGGTCGCTAAACGAGGACTAACTGTAGCGAGCTGAAACTTTGGATTCGAGTCTCTGTAGTCTAGGAATTACTGGTGGTCAATGTCCAGAAGGAATCTGGTATCTCCTTTTCAGCTCAGTTCAGCTGACTTCATCAGATACACAGAGGGGCTGGACTGATGTAGGATTTCCATGCATCTGGTAAAGTGAGCTGAGCTCCCAAAACCTCCTGCCTTTTAATAAATTGGGTTAGTCTGAAAAAGTGCTACCAGACTCCTGATTTTTGGCTGCCATAGGCTAAGCATCTGAAGGCATCAAATTTATCACAAGGGAGCATTTACCTACCTTGCCAACCAGAATAACATATACAGCCCTGAGTTCCATTCTCACTGCACTGCCCCCTTTCAGGGAAGCCACAGTCTTCTGGGCAGTTGGGAATATCGCAGGCCTCTCCTTTCCAATGCTCCAAACATTCACATTCAACCGCTTGGCTGCCGTTCACAGGCCGGCATTCCCCTCTGCCGGAGCAGTTATGGGGGCACACGTTAAAGCTGCAAACAGAATTCCAAGATTCAAATCAATGGTTTATTTACAAGCCTCTGGCAGGATAGCTGGGCCTGCAGCATAAGAGTTACTCCTTAATTCCAGTTAATCATGTGATTATACACAGATGGTTAAAGAGTTCAAAAAACTTCCTTTCCAACAGGGTTTCCAAATGCTGTGTAAACAAAAATACAAGCTGCAGCTACCTAGATTTTGTTTAAATATAAAGAAAAAACTTTCTGACAATAAGATCGGTACCACAGTGGAACAATCTACCTCACAGGCTGTGGGTCCTCCATCTCTTGGGTTCTTTAAGAGGCTAGAGAGCCACCGCTTGTGAATGACTTAAATGATTCTCCTGTGTAGGGCAGAGGGCTGGACTAGATGATCTTTAGAGCTCCTTCCAGCTCCACAATTCTAAGGTCTTATGAAAATATTCACTCTTCAAGGTTCCGGATGTATGCCTAGAAAAAGTGGCATGCATGGGGCAGCAAAATAGGTAAAAAGCATGCCACCACATCAAGGGCTTTCTGATATAGGGAATCCACTAACCTCCATGAGATAATAAGATCATAAGAACTTAAGCAGTGCCCTGCTGGACTGGACCCCTGGCCTATCTAGTCTAGCAGTCTGCTCTCACAGTGGCCAACCAACTGCACAAGGATATCCTCTAGTCTCCCAGCAGATGACCTTCAGAGGAAGTCCCACTGCCATCAAGGTTAACTCCCACTGATCCCCAAGACTTCCATGAATTGGTCCAACCCTTTTTTGAAACCAGCCAGGCTGGAAGCCAGCACCATATCTTGCGATAAGCAGATTTTCAGAAGAAACTGTAAATTAAGTCCCCTCCCATGCATTTACCCATCCTATTTCAGAAGGCAATGAAACACTCCCATGAAATATTCTGGACTGAAGCCACCCAGAACTTCTCAGGAGCAGCGCTATGACCGGAAATAAATAAGAGGCCACCTGTGTGCAAAGCCCCAAAGAAGGAAGTAGTCCATGAGATAGGCAGCCCACTATATTTGGAACAATTTCTGAGCACTCTTTCAAAGGCAGTCTGGGGAGAGGCAACTTCAGGCGCTCCAACGTTGCCGAAGTAGAAACTCCTGTTTTCCCAGCCAGAATGACTGATGGTGAGAAATATTCAGAGTTTGATTTCAGCATCTTCTAAAGGACCAGAGTGTCTGCTGCAAGGCTAGTGCAATCTGGATGGCCTTAAAGCAACTGGGATTAGATCCAGAGTTGGGGATCAGTAGGAACTTCTAGAACAGTGTTTCTCAACCTTAATCATTTTAAGATGTGTGGACTTCAACACATCTTGGCTTGGGGATTCTGGAGTTGACGTCCACACATCTTAAAATGGCTGAGGTTGAGAAACACTGTTCTAGAGATCCACCATGTCCAGAGAGACTCTTCCCTCAACCTTGTTGAGTCAGGAGAGTTCAGGCAGCAGCTATAAGTGGATTTATTTCAATCAAAGCAAAGAAGTCTAGCTTGTGCCTTGGCAGCAGAAACTGTTGCTTGCAGTTCCCAAGAATTTCAATTAAGACGATTTCAGTTGCAATTTCAGTTCTGCCAGCCAAGGGAGACATTTCTGGCCCAGATGGAGAAACTCTCCATGTCCTCTGGACATGGTGGACCTCTAGAACAGTGTTCCTCAACCTTGGCTATGCCGAATTACTTTGATTGTGACATTCTGACCGCCACCACAAGGTGGTGCTGCTGTTCCTACAATTTCAGATGCTGGCAGGGTTTCCCCGTTGCATACCCACAACACAAAGGGCAGTTGCATTTCCTTATTTGAGTTTGAATTCCCCTTCTCGCTTAAATCAAGTCCAGTCACACAGAGTGACACCAGGATATCCTGTGTTCCAGGACTGGTGCAAGGCTTGTCAAGTTCTGTATTATTTCTGGGTTTCAGAGGGGAATATCCAAATCACCTTCCCTCTGTTTTCTGAGAGCTGGGCTGAAGGGAAAAGGGCCAGGAAGAAGGTTAAGAACCCCTCTTTGGACAGGCTGGGGGTGGCAGACGCATGGGGAAACCCTGAAAAGAGGGGGTCTGCCAAGAAAGGTTTTCAGTTATATCCCTCCTCCCAGGCTGTAACAGGGGAACAAAACTGGCTGAAGATGAAGAAGGAAAGAGAGAGTGAGGCAGAAAAAATAAAAAATAAAATAAAATAAATCAAATCAAATCCTAGGAAAATAGTTCCTTTCTTCTTGTTTTTAAGCAGGAATGGCCTCTCTCGCCCATAAATCCTGTGCCTCTTTGGATCATATAAATCTTTTGCCTTTTTTTCAACAGCTCCTACTCTCAGCAACATTCACAGGTAATTATTTGGGGAAAGGCCTCTCTTCTTATCATCACCTGCTGCATTTAGCAGACAACCAGCAAGCAGCAACAGGATCTGCAGCCGAATATCCAAATCCTTGCGGAGTGGTAGCTATTTTGGTACCACCAGTTATTCAAATTCCCCCCCAAACCCAAAGGAATTGCCCTCCAAAGTGCTAAAAGTAAACTCAAATGATCTAGGTGGCTTCCACGAATAAATAAAGCACGCAGATGCACCCATCTGTGACTCTTCTCTTTCCCAGCCGCGTGAGCTTTTCTGATTCTGATGAGCATCTTTCCACGCCCTGGCCAGAGTGTCACCTACGAGAACACTATCCATGCAATTTTAAAATCTTTCCTATAACGCTCTTTGGGTGCAGGAGCGCCAGCTTACTTGTAGGTGATGTTGAACCCCGTCAGGTTGTAAGCTGCGTCACTGAAGAAGTGCAGAAGAGCGTAGCCAGAGGTGGCTGCAACTTCAGGGACGGACTCGTTGCTCTCCCGCTCAGGGACAATCAAGCCGCTGGAAGAAACAAGATCACGATAATGAAAATAATAATTTGGTTACATTTATATGCTGCCTGACTCCCAGCAGCTTTGGGTGGTTTACAACTGCTAAAGCATTTAAAACAAAGAATGACAGGGGGAAAAAACACAGAACCACAACAATGGCGAAGGAAACAAACCCAGAGCAGAACAGAAAGGATAAAGGCGGCGTCCATCGCCCTCTCCAAGACCTGGGGGAAGAGCCAGGTCTTTAAGGCCCTTCGAGATACCAGTAGGGTGGGCGCCATTCGAATTTTGGGGGAACCACCAAAATTGATACTGATACTGCACTGAGGGGAGGAAGAATCATTAAGACTTGGCCCCCAAGGCGTATTTATCTTCACCACCGAGGAACAGCTAGAAATCAAGATGTATGTTTATGCAGTTTGGGGGCTGGGTGCCTTCATACAGCCTTGTTAGTCCCTGCTTTTTATCAATGCCATAAAGTATGACTTAATGGCAACCATTTACACAACCGAGTGATCCCCCTGGTTCAAGATCTGAGACCTCAGCTGAAACGTGCCAGAAAAAAAGATCGCCCCTTAGCATCCCAGAGAAGCAAGTACACTCAATCGTCGTTGTCCGTGGGGGTTACGCTCTTGAAAACCCCCGCAGAAACAAAAACCGTGGTTATTGAGGCGTGAGAACCTGCGATCTATTATCAGAACCACGGGGAGACTTGCTAACCCAACAAGAACAAGAACGCCGTTTCCCTTGGTGTAGTTCGTGTCGACGTTGCGGGGTAAGGTTCTCAGACATTTTTCCCTACTGTGCATGGCCGCGTATAGCTGCGTTGAGACCACGTTGGATGAAAAACGGGTTACCCTTTTTAGAAGCGTGTAAGCGAACCCGTGGAAACAGAAAGCGTGGATAAGGCGGACTGAGTGTATATCTTGACATTTTAAAACTGTGTTAAGACTTATAAATAGGAACCCCAAGTACCTGTCTTGCTCGAAAGAGTGAATCAAGACTATAGTTACGGTTCGGCAAAATATGTAATCTGGGGAAGTATGACGAAGCCCAACACAAGTAGAGAGCATCTTCCAATACAGGACTGTTCTGCTTGTAACGCCATGAGCAATACATATGCACAAAGCCTGAATGATTAATTCAGGCTGATTTACCCTGGCTGCAAATTTTCGGCTTATCCAAGCTTATCGCTGTTACAATTATTAGAATATGAGAGTGGTTTGGAGTCCAAATTACCATGCGATCTAAAAAGCTGTATCCAGACCTTCAATTGGCACTAATGTTATCAATCCAGTTCAAAAATGTTTTTATGCAACTCCCTTCGATTTCTTGGTGAACAGAGGAGGGTGGGAGTCAAATTTCTTGCAGGTGTTAGTACTGCTCCTTCTCTGCTGTATATAGTTTAAAAAGCATGTTTCAAGCTTAATCTCTAGATCAGTGTTTCTCAACCTCAGCAACTTTAAGATGTGTGGACTTCAACTCCCAGAATTCCCCAGCCAGCCTTCTGGGAGTTGAAGTCCACACATCTAGAAAGTTGTGTGAAGGTGTCTGATAAGACAAGAAAGAGTAACATGCAATTTCTCTGAAGAAAAAACACAGCAAAAGCAGTGGCAGAAAAAGAGGTTTAAAGGAGAAACCTGGGGAGCTGAGGTACAGTAGCGTGGGATGAAATTGGAACATGGTTAAATGTTAACATTGATATAGCTTTCAGCTGAAAGCCTTTTGTTTTAACATTCCTTTGACAATAGCAGTTACTGTGTGCCCATTTTACCGATGGGGAAAGAGAGAGGTCTCTAGCAGCTTCCAAGCTGAAGTGACTGCAGAATGACTCGGGTGAAGAAAAGCACTGTTTTAAAAGCGAAGTTGGAATAACTGTGATTGTTTATTTTCTTCTGGCACTCAACGCTTCCTACAGAGACCGCCTGATCAATTTAGAAGCTCTCCTAAAAAACACAAGTGCCCTGAAATCACCCACACAATTGGTAAATCCCAGGCTCAAATCCCGGGCTTTGCTATGTTCGTGCCCGACCACAAGTGGGCTGTTTATTTAATTAAAGTGATTTTGCTGTATTCTCGTAAAACAACATTTGGTTGTTTGGACTTGGATGATCTGGTCTTGGGCTGCTATAAAATGTCAGTTTGTGTATTTGCTCGTTCTACTGCACTGCCGTCAGCAGCTTCCATTTCAGTTGAGATTTCAGCAAGATTAGAGGTAGAATCCCAGCGCAAGGGAGACCATCTAGCTTGTCTTGGCTGATTTCAGAAAGAGCTGAGTGGAGTCAAACCAATTAGGATTTAGATGGGAGACCCCTGTGAAACCCCAAGGTTGAAGGTTAGATTGGAAAGGACCAATCCATGCAGAATGCAACGGCAAGCTACTTCATTCTAATGCCAATTAAACGACACGGCTGTGTCCAGAGAGCCAACAGAGTGTTTCCATTTTTTTCAGGGGCAGAAAGGAATCCAAGGTGCCCTAGAAGATGCCCATTTGAAGAGCTCACCTTTAGAAATGGGTACAGTACTGCAACAGACACACACTAATGGCTTGCTTGACTACAGAGAAACGCACACCTGTATTTCCTAGGAAAGGAAAACCTAAAGCAACATGAGAACATGATCTCTCTCTCGTCAGTTCTGGGCTAAGGACAGAATGTTCGCCCTACTTATATAAAATCCCCTTGAAAAATAATATGGACTTTTCACGAACCAAAGGAATGTTCCACTTAAATCACAAAAAACAAAAATAAAGAGATCCATGCCAAACGCTGGATAGGCGGCTCCTCTTTCGAGCCACTGGTGACGTCTCAGGGTTGCTCCAGGCAAGGGAGCAGAAGCAGACAAAGGCAAGGTCTCCTCCCAGTCAAGGGACCTCATGGACCCACCTATGGCGCTTTTCTTGAAAAAAAGGGAGTGCTCTACCACTGCCTTCTTTGGGGCTTTTTTCTGACTCTCCAGCCTAGCCTTGAGAGAGCTGAATGTTGGTCTCCCATCCAAATACTCATCAGGTCTGAATCCGACTGGCTTCTTGGAGAGCAACCAAGGTTGGCTAATTGTTGCCACTTGCTGAGGAAAGGAGAAGCAAATACCGGTTTCAAATGTTGGGTACGCATGGGTTTCTACCTAATCATGTGTGAATGGATGACTCAGCTTCCTATATAAGGCAGGTCCCCTTTCTTTCAATGGGAGGGCAGTGTCCTTGGAAACATGAGAATGCTTCCTCCAGCTGCTACCTTCTACTCTGAAGTCTGTAAGGAACAAAAGCTGTAAAGCAGTGTTGTCCAAACTTGGCCACTTTAAGATGAGTGGACTTCAACTCCCATGCTGGCTGGGGAATTCTGGGAGTTGAAGTCCACTCATCTTAAAGTGGCCAAGTTTGGACAACACTGCTGTAAAGCAACCATCCAAACGTGCTGGAACTCCTAGAAGATCCTAGCCAACAGAAAGGAGTAGAAAAGGGCTGAGGAAAGCAAACCCTATTACAGTTTAACAGCTACTTCTTGGCTTTCTGTCGGATCCCTCAGTTTTTCTTCCCCTTGCTCAGACACCTCAAAGCAAACCTCACCAGGTAAGAAAATATTGATGATGAATTAGTACAAGGGAGGCCACAGACATGCAAAACTCAAAGAAAACTGACAGGCCATCTCCATACAAGAGGCCTCCACTTTTCCACCTGCAACTGCTGGGGAGGAACGCAGGCATGCCTAACTGTCACACGATTCCCATTTAGAATAAGCAACATCACACCTGCATAGAAGCACAGAAAAGGATTCAGAAATAGGAAGCCAGAGAAATTAAAGACATAAGAAAGTGAAATGTAGCTACATCAGATTTCCACCAACTCCAACCACTTTGCCTCTCTGCTCCCTTCTAGCCTTACAAACCACCCGTGGTTCCATCATGCTTCATAGGTTGCCTTTTATTCTTTCAACTTCTCAACTCTTCTGATGGGGTCTCATCGACTCTATCCAACCATGCTTTTCCTGTTCCTCTCAGCCCATTCATTCTTCCTTCATACATTTTTTGAGCAATTTGATCCTCCTTCATTCTCTCTATATGACCAAACCATCTCAATGAACTTCTCCCATGCTGGTCACTCACTTTTGTGTCCACATTCATTCATTCTTGATCCTCTCTCTTCTTATATACTAAATACTCCTCTTTAATATCCCATTCCCTCTGCGTTTAGCTTACGTGTAACGTTCCTCCAGTGGTACCTAAGTCTCACCTCTGCACACAGCCATTTTGACTTCTTTCAACTTCATTCCTTCTTCAGGCTTCATTCCTGACATCAGACCATATCTGCCCACCACCTTATACCAGCATTTGCACATTTCAGAACTTTTCCATCCATCTTCCCATCCTTAGAAAATGCTCCACCAACATTTTCAAAGCTGCCTGCCATTCTGATGTAAATCTGGGTACGTGTTTTCTGATTATTTTTTTTAAAAAATCTTAATGGCAGGAACTTTCGTACTTGCAGGATCCCCGCCTGAAATCCCTTCCCCCAACGGCAAAGCTTCTTCTGCTCCACACATGTATATTAATTTTTTTTAATCACAGGAAGCTAATTCTGGTGGAGGTCATCCCGCTAAAGCAGCACAGTGTATTTGCAGCACTCTGTGCCTGCTACTTGAAAGTCAAAACTTCATCACAGCTTAATGAAAAGGGAGCCCAACTGTTCAATCTAGGGAGAAACGAGAACAGCAAGTACTTTGTTTTCACATCACAGTGCAGCTCCTAAAGCGTCTGCACTGCGTTTAAGTCACTCTCCACAGACAAACCCATTGTGCTCACAAAGTTAACCAGCAGAATGCTGGCAGCTAGATTTCCAGTATGAATTCACACCATACTAGCAAAGGATTGAGAGGGGAAATTCCTGGAAGCACTGATTTTGCTATTTTAAAGAGCCACAAAAGTGTTCAAGAGCCAATGTGCTGTGGGTAGCTTTGGACCTCTGAGAGGAAGTGTGAGGACTAATGGTGAGGTGAGGAGAAGCAAGAACAAGAGATTTCAAGCCACCTTAAACATCACAGCCTTCACTCTGGCTCCAACCAGGATTGCCTCTGATGCCACAATGTTGGTTACCCATTAGGAGCTGCAACTGAACCAGCTGTGTCAGAACTATGAGCTGACTGCTACTGTGGGATCGCCATCCCATTACAACAGGGTAGGTTTCTTGTCTCCTCTTCCGTCTGTTTAGCATTGTGTGCACTGACCTTTACAGTAATTGTTTCATTCATCCTTAGAAAGCCTGAATTAATATGGCAACATCACAGAACTACTACCCATAAGGAACAGAAACCACAATGGCATGAGGGAAATAGAGAATGGAGGTTCAGAAATGGCCAACAGCACCACAGTCAGGGTTCCATCTGGGATACCTTGGTGGAACAACTACAACAGAAATTAGATGAGGGAAATACAACCCTGCTGATGCTCCTTGCCCTCTTGCCAACCATGGTATTCTTCTGTGTTACCTGGGCAGCTCCAGCTTTGGGGATATTGTTTCATAATGGTTCCAATCCTTCCTGCCAGGAGATGCCCTGAAGATGGTGCTGGTGACTACTGCTCCTCCAGGTCATTGAGCTAAGGAGTCCCCCTCTTGTCCCCTAAGATATTTAGTTACGGTTATTCAGAGCATTGGGAGTGATGCCAGCCAGCTCTATCATCTCACCATCTAATTCCAAGAAAGTAATCGATACCCTTGAATGTTGCTTAAGTTCCATAATGGGCTGGATGTAACTGGGAGGTGCCTGAAATCTCCGAGGGGTTGGCATACAAATTTTACCGAATTACAGTATTAAATAACTGAGAAGAAGCTCATATTAAATTCACACAAGATGGAAGTGCTGCTGGACTCAGGAGTTGAGATGAAGCCTGTTCTGAGTAGAGCTGCACAGAAAGGAGGTTGGAAGTTTGGTCATGCTCCTGGACACTTGAGTGTCACCAGAATGTAACGGGGGGCTGTGACAAGCAGCACCTTCACACAACTAATGACCTTTCCTGAATGGTTGGATTAAGGCAATAATTATCCATCCTGTAGTTACAATGAATCCCGACTTCTCCAATGCACTTAGTGTGGGGCTACCTTTGAAAAAGTCTCAACATTGCAGATAATGCAAAATGTGTCAGCCAGGTTGTTGATCAGTGCAAGGCAGAGGGATCCTAGATTCCCATACTAAAGTACCTGCCCTACCTATCTTCCACCGAAGATGTGGGGGTTAACCTTTAAAACCCTAGGGAGTTCAAGGCTTGACTGTCACAGGGCTTGCTGTCCCATTATAAACTTGCCCAGTTTCTTCACTCAACAGGAGAGGCCCTTCTGAAGGCATCCCCATTGCCGGAAGAGAAGATGGCCTTCTCTCTGCAGCACGCTAGGGAAATTTTGCAACTGGGCCCTTCTTTACCAGTACTGAGGAAAACAACAAAACCACATCTCTTACCCCAAGTTTTTAGCTGTTCATTGATTTTCATAATATTGATTTTCCTGTCTTGTTTTATTGTTGTTTTATACTTTCCACAGGGTTTCATTACTGTAAGCCTATGATGGACTGCTTATATAAGCAGAAAGGCAGGGTATATATCGAATACTAAAATTTCCAGCCATGTTCACTATCCCCACTACCCCTTATCCTTTACTTCTCAAATCCCCTCTTTTGCCCTGTTGAGCATCATGGCCCTCCCCAACCTGGTGCCCTCCAAAGATGCTAGGCTGGGTTGGTTGAATATTCTGGGAATGGCAGCGCATCTGGAGATCTCAGGTTGGAGGAAAGCTATTTAGACAAATCCTCTTAAAAAGCGTTTAATTTCCTAAGGATCGGATTCAGAGTCCACTTTACACCTTTAAGACCTGCGCATCCAGGCACTTGGATCTTTAAAGCTTATCTACCTGTAGGACAGAAAGCTTATGAATTCATTCAGCAAGGGCTTGAATTAAAAATACTCTCTGCTGACATATGTTGATGAAGATTCTTAGTCATCCAGGTGGAATTATCTGGAGGTTGAGTCATGGCAACTGGCAACTTTTCTTTTGGTTAGATACGTTTCACTGCTTCTCCAAGCAGCTTCTTCAGTCTAGAAAGTTTGCTAGGGGCGTGCAGCCACCCCAGAAGACATTTATGGGGTCCCCCCCCAGCCAACTTTCTAGATTAAAGAAGCTGCTTGGATAAGCAGCGAAATGTATCTAACCAAAAGAAAAGAAGTCCAGTTGCCATGACTCAACCTCCAGATCTCTGCTGCCATCTTGGCTTTGTTCAGCCCTAAATTAACTTTATTTAGATTTGTTCCATTTTATCTGGCAGATGTCAAAGTGAACGAGCTCAGGCAGCCAACCTCTCAAACAGCAAGTAAGAAACTACTTTTGAATACCAAGAACGTGCTTACCCCGAGGCAATAACTACCTTCCAATTTGTACAAAGTTTAAAATAGTTTGGTAGATGCTTGAATTACTCAGGGGGCCAATTAAATTCTCATTAATCAGTGAAGTAAATAAAAACAGCCAAGCTGTATCAGGTTCATTATACCTGTACAGATGAAAATGCAACTCTAAACATCTGCAAGACTTTTGCTCGTACCTAAAAAGAAATGCCTACTTTATTCTGTCGGACAAACCCCATGCCATTTCTGAGCAAATAAACTATGTCCAGGCACTTAACATCTCCCTTAAAACATAAAAATAACATCAAGCTGAACCCGAATGCATGCCTTTGACCCAATCTTTGACACAGGAAGTGTCTACACACAACTAACTGGCGAGGGGAAGAAATTTCAAGGGCCTTCTCATAAAGATGAGCTTATGGTGAGTTAATCACATGCACCAACTGCTACCCCATTAGAATAGCCAGCTAATTTTGGGATGAACCTGGGTTTCCAAGGTAAGCTAGCAGCTAACTTCTTGGTCCAGCAGCTGATGGACATGACAAGCTCACCACAGGGTGAAGGGTATCAGAAGGAGCTTTCTTCAGCCTGGAACCACCGGATGTGTTGACCTATACCACTCAGAATGTCAACTGAGCTATGGCTACCACTCAGAACGTCAAGGGTAGCTCTGGCTACCCTTTCACGGTGCCTGGAGGCTGTAGGGGCCTAGATGGGGGACAACAGGCTTCAACTGAACCCTGGTAAGGCAGAGTGGCTGTGGGTACAGGGAGCCTCAAGATCTAGGAGTTTATCATCTTTGGTTCTTGATGGGGTTGCACTACCCCAGACAGACCCGGTGCATAATCTGGGGGTCCTGCTAGACTCACGATTCCTGTTCAAAGAGCAGGTGGCAATTGTGGCTAGTAGGGCCTTTGTGCGACTTTGTATTGTGCATCAGTTACACCCCTTCCTGGATCGGGAGGCTCTCCACACGGTCACTCATGCCCTGGTCACCTCCCGGTTGGATTACTGCAATGCGCTCTACATGGGGCTACTTTGAAGAGTATCCGGAAGCTACAGCTGGCGCAAAATGCAGTGGTGAGGACAGTTCTGAATGCCCCTGGGGGGCCCATATAATACTTCTGCTACACGAGCTGCATTGGTTGCCAGTTTGCTTCCGGGTCCAATTCAAGGTGTTGGTCATCACCTTTAAAGCCCTTCATAGTACAGGACCAGGTTATCTGAGGAGCCATCTCGCCCTGTTACACCAGCAGAAGGGGCACACTGCGGACCCCACCGGCCAAGGAATTTCAACTGGTGGGGTCTAGGAAGAAGGCCTTTTATGCCGTGGCCCCCGCTCTGTGGAACAACTTACCACCTGAGGTGCAGTGTGCCCCCACTCTCATGGCCTTCAGGAAGAGCGTGAAATCTTGGCTATGCCAGATGGCCCTGGGGCCACATGGGGGCTAGCACCAGTGGAAGTGTGAGGTAATTGATTGTATACACACACCCCAGCATCTTGAATGTTTTTAGTCTTTTTATGTATAGGATCGTTTTATGTATAGGATCGTTTACTTTTTAACTAATTAATGTGGGTATTTATATTTTTAACTGTTTTCAGGTTTTACTTTAATTGTGAGCCGCCCAGAGTCACCTCCTGGGGAGATGGGTGGCATACAAATTTAATAAATAAATAATACATACATACATAAATAAATAAGATGAAAGCATCAAAATCCTGCAGATACTGCTATCCAAGAGGAATTGTAACAGTCACAGTCTACCGTGCGGTCATGCTGATTGCCACATGTTGTGTTATCAGAGATAAAAGCTAATGGACAGAGGGATCTACCACAAAATGTACCCCTTTAGGCTCTTCTTTCTTTTTCTGTTAATGTTGTCCCCCTTTCCTTATGCCAAATTAAGATTGAACATATTTAACAAACCTAACTTTGGTTTATTTGGGCAAATTTCATTCACATTTGTAGGAGAACAACTATTCCAGAACCAGACTCTTGTTTATGCTGCCCTTTGCAACTCTGTTTTATTTTTTGTTATTTGTCGTTTTTAGGCACCATCAGTTTTATTGTGATGCTTTTATTTAAGACTGTTTTCTCTGTCAGCCTTCTCTCATAGATCACTCGGGGCTCCTCTGAGACTTGAGCAGGACAGAAATACGAATCAAATAAAAAACAAATACAAATAAAATAATACCAACCCACTCTCACAACTCTTTCTCAGCTTCCATGACCCAACATTTAGTGAAACACCCCTGTTCCCATGGCAATGCTAGTCTCCAACTATGATAAACCATCAGAGCATTTCAAAGATGAAAAGGCACCACCAACAGCTCCTTCCGGTGGACACAAAGCAGGCAGCTTCTTAACAATTAACCAGTAAGTATCAGCTTCCTAGAATACAAAAAGAAGCTGTGACCTTCTAAGAGAAAACTTAGGGATTTGCATGAAACGAGTCCTGGTTTTGCACTGGGCTCTAAGGCTTACCTAAAAGCAGCCAGTAACGGAGCATAGATTGAATCCCCATCGTAGACGTACAGATGATCCCAGCTGCATTCTGTTGCAAAATGATTAAAACGGAGCCTCAAGACTGTGTTAGGCCTAGAAGGAAGGAAATACATGAAACAGCCTTTCCAAAAACTGCATCAGCACACTCTTCAGTTTGCACAGCATTTTGCAGGCAAGGCTTACGGCGAGTTCCAATATTTGAGTTTTATTTATGTCACGGCACGGCTGCAAGGGCACATCTCATTGCAGTTGTTAGCGTATGTGATCTGAGAGCGTTGCTTCTGAGTTAGTCCCCATCCTGTGTGATTTTCAAGTAAGCCACCCAGATGTGATAGATTGGGGGAGCTGAATCAATCAATCAATCAATCAGTCAATCAATCAATCAATCAATTTGCCAACTAGCCAAAGCTAAAATTATGAAGTTGATGTTTCAACACACAGAGTTCCAGAACTGTGGGAAATATTTTTTAAGGAAAAGATGTTATCATGCCTTCCTGCCATGGTGATCAACCTTAGAACAACCCATCACTGATTGTATGAGGGCTGAAACAAAATTCAGGTGAAGTGACAACATCTTTGTGTGGATCATCTTATTAAAACTATATACAAAACATCTTAAGAGTTGGAACTTTATCCCCACAGAAAGTCTTTCACACCAAAAAGGTTGTATGAAGTAGCAGGGCTGTCAGAAAATAATTTATTTTAAATATCATGGTTTCCCAGTTCACACACAGTTCAGCTTTCTTCTTTTGTATCACAAACTTCAATGAGTTTTCCTGAGTAAATGATGGGCCTTGCACACACCAGCACTGCTAAAAGCAGGTCACACCTGTTTAGCAGAGTCTGACTCTTCAACCATGGGAAGCCTTATGTCGAAATGCCATTCATATGAGGGCTGTGAATGCTTTGAAACAATTTGGAAGACCTTTGGAGCTCACACAAGAATGGCCTCTTTATTCCTCATTCCTGGGCAAACTTAAGGTTTGGGAAGAGAAACAGCTCCAGACAACATTTAGAGCTAAAAGTTATATTCTTCAGCCTTGGAAAGAGAAACGGATGGCCCCCAACTTCTCCACTGAGCCAAATTTATGTTTTCTGACCAGACATTGTCATAGTGCCCTACTCTGAACCTCCAGTGCTGACAGCTTCACCTTTCTAAGATAGTCAGGTTCCTGCTTTAAAGGGTCTGGTCCCCTGCCTTACCCATGTCCATGTGCTGAACATGTGAAGATGGGGCAAACAGCTTCACTGCTTCAGCCTTGAAAAAAGGCACAATTGCTTTAAGAATTACATTAACATGCTAACCTTTGTTGGGGAAAAAGTAGCTTCTCCCAAGGAAAATACAACAAGAATTAAACTACATTCATTTAAACTATGATCTTTGCCGCCCCCAACCTGCCCCCCAGGAAAAGGCATTTAGAACAGAATATATATTTCAGCACACATACTCATTTAACTAATGTTCATGTAATTAATAAAGAAGAGCAAATAAGATTACATCACAAACGTGTGCAATTGTTTCTTTGAGAAGATTCCTTACATCTGCAATTTACTCTCATGCTTTTTCTCTGCAAATAACCCATCCTGGCCAACTTATGACTCAGGTAGTCAGGCCAAGTTCATCAGTTAATTAGAGTTTACAAAAGAAGATTTCTTCAAGGCTGCTTGAAGTGTATTTCCTGCTATTCTCTGCACATTTTGCTTGCCTTGTATTCTCCCTATTCAGCCAAGCTCCCCCCCCATTTCAAAAGCTGACTCATTAAAGCGACAGCATTTTTTTTCAGGCAACGGCGGAAGCCTGAATGAAGACAGGATCCTATAATATAAAGAGGGGCAACACTTTTGTGGGTTCCAAAGTAACACTTCCAGCTAATTTTGAAAATATTCCCAGGCTTACTTCAGAACAATTGTGTGTTATGCAGCATCCTGCCAAAACCTTTTACAAATAGGAGCAGGCATAAACAAAAATATCATTTCTCAAGCATCTTAAAGTATAGGTTAGGTTTGTCAGCATTCATCCTAGGAAATCCACAAAACACCATAACTTAACATTAGTGGATGCACCCTTCAGACAAATGGTACTAAAAGCTGCTAGGGAAGATCAACTAGCAAATATGTGTAGCTCAGGGTTGAACTGTGGAGTCCTTGGGGTTCTCTGAGCTTGGCTGTTTTCTTGCAAACGTTCCATTACCCAGCTAGATAACATCTTCAGTGCACAGAGCACCTAGCCGGGTAATGAAACGTTTGCAAGAAAACAACCAAGCTCAGAGAACCCCAAGGACTCCAAAGTTCAACTAGCAAGGTAGTTAACAAAATCTCTCCCTTCATAGCTTGAAGGACTTTTCTCAAAGATTCATAGCCCCTTTGATGGATTGCCTGGATAAATGTAAATCTGGAACAACATAAAAAAAAAATCCATCATTTCTTTAGAAAAATGCTTCACGTACAGAAAAGCAACGTTTAGGAACATCTAGGGAATCTACTAGCCCTCCCCCTCAAGAAGCAGAAAAACTAATACCGCACCCAACCATCCAATTACTGAAATTTTTCAACTTTGTAGCCAGATCTTTCTTCTTCAAGATCTTTCCTCCTGTAAGTAGAAAAGTTCTTTTAGGGCTTAATTTTCATTTCTTTGGATCAGGACACAAGCCCAGATCCCCAGCAAGATATAAATAGGGTGCACGAACCATGGCACACCACTTGCTGTTTGGGTATATAAAATTCTTCATGCTCACTTGAAACCTGTTCAATTTTTCGAAAGTTACGGCTGGGCCCAGCTTCAGCCATGGCTATCTAAAAGTGAATCACTCCCAGTATACAAACTATATGCACATACATACAGAGAAAAAAGTAAACTAACTGAGCAAGGATGTAATTGTATGCAGATAAAATTCTGGACAATTCAAATTCCATAAAAATAGTAACATGTTACTCACTTTCCTTCTATGAGCCACGTGCATTTCGTTTTGTATTTGTAATTTCCTGGCCCGTCTGTTACGTATCCTGAAGGTCCAGTAAGCCTGTGAAGAGAAACGAAACCTGTAGCACTCCGTTATGATTTACAATTTATTCCATCAACAATGCACTAAAAGGGATGCAAAATAAATTATCAGGATTATTACCCCTTCTGACAAACTGATAACACAGTTATACTTGGAATACAGTGCAGAGTCCTGGCCACTGCAACTCAAAAAGAAGACTGGGAAATGTGCAGAAGAACAGCAAAAATGATCAAAAGGCTGAAGCAAAGAAATAATCGGGGGGGGAGGGAGAGTGGGGGGCTGTTGCCAAACTTTGAATTAAGCCTAACGACGGGAGGTTCATGCAAGTGCATATTGCAATTATAGAATTTGCTATCAGGAGATGCAGTGACAGCCATCAACTCCATGGGCTTTAAAAGGAGAATGAGTTTAGAAGGTAAGACCATCTATCGCCACCACTACCTTGGCTAACAGGAAGAACAGAGCTACTGCATTCATCTTCTGCCTGGGAGCATCCTAGAGTCAGCTATTCCACCATAAAAAGAGAATCCTGGGGTGGTGACAAGGCCTTTAATTTCATTTATCAGGGCTTCTCTTATAGCCTCATGCCATGCAAGGCCAATAGTAGACTTCTGTTTTGAAGGCCAATGTGCAAACTCTTTCAAACACTTGAGATCCAGTGAAATGCTTCCATCCTGAATAACCAGTTAACAGCTCTATTCAAAAGCATACACCGTGTCCCTCAGTGCTGCCATTGGGGCTACACAAACACCCCTCAAAACATGACTCAACCTACCCACCCACCTTGCTCCAATCCAAGTCCAAGTCCACCAGAACCCTGAGCTTCTCTTCCTTCCTAGCAATAAACATAAAATACTAATAAATTAACTGTTCACACTACCCAAATTCAGTTGATTGGCCAGGATGCTCCATTTTGCCAATGACAGCAATGGCAGTTACAAAGTGATACCGGACTTTACAGAGAAAACATACTATGGAGTACCATTACCCGAAATCTACTCAACTACAGCTGGATGCCATACAAGGTTCTGAATCTCAGCAAGTGGCAGTGCCTAGTCAACCTCATCAGCACTCAGAAGCTAAGCAGAATCCTAACTGGTTAATATTTGAATGAAAGGCCACCGACAAAGCCAAGGCTGTAAGCGAGAACTGGGAGGGTAAAAAAATATATATCCTGGAAGCTGAAAATGACAAACCACTTCTATATGGCTGCCTGCCAAGAAAACTCCATGGATGTGCCACTAGCAAAGGAACTCTACTTGAAAGAGGTTTACCTGTAGGGCCACATGAGCAGCGTTTCTCAACCTTGGCAACTTGAAGATGCGTGGACTTTATTTCCCAGAATTCTGGGAGTTGAAATCCAAACATCTTAAAGTTGCCAAGGTTGAGAAACACTGCACACAAGCATCATTTCACATTCTGTTTCTCATTGTGGAAAAGCTTGCTAAGTCACTAGACTTCTTTGCCTTCACCATTCCCAAACTGGAAGACACAGAAAGCCAGCAGTTGAACGTGCTGGGACATGTCACCAGAAACATCTGAAGGGTTAGAAAGCTGAAGACCGGAATCACTGAACAACCACAGAAACAGTCTAGTAGTTGGTAAGGAAAGTTTACTCTGGGATGTGGATAGTACAGGGATGAAAGAAAATCATAATATTGTTTAGAATGGGCTTTGATTCACAGCCCAAAATATGTTTCGTTTGACGGTATAAACCATGGTACATTGCTGGTCCCCTCCAACCCATGACTTTTCTCATTCTTTGCCAGCTTACATTGCTGAGGGAAGTCCATTCATTTGGTACCACATTTCCTGGCATGAGATAAAATTATCACACCAAAGGATAAAATCAGATTCTGGATGGTTCCGCACCACCGCAGAACTTCATCAGAGTATTTAGAAGAACATAGTTCTTTTAGCTGAAACAGAAGAAGCCGAATACTCAACAGCCCTGAAAAAAAAATCAATACAAGAATGCACATGACTAAATGCAGATTCAGATGCTTAATTTGGTCTTGTTTTCTCTAATGTCTGACCTTTTGAGAACAGTCCACATCTTGGAATTGAAATGCACAAGAGCACCCGAGTATCAATTCAGCCGGTGCCCTGCTGGTAATTGATAGCAAACAAACAGACTTTAGTAGCTCAAACAAACCTTGTCTGTACAAGAAAAGCTATTGGGCGATGTGCCTTCCTCTCAAACAATGTTACACAGAAATCATTAGAGCCACCCTATACCCAAAGCAATTACTGCTGCTTACACAGGAGAAATAGCATCACAGAATATCTCCAGCCCTCAAGGAGACAACCTAGTGCTACAGAGAACATTCAACTTCTAAACATATTTCACCTGTTCAGACAAAAGGACAAACATACCCTTGTAAGCAATCAAGCACAAGTAAATTTCATCAGGCTATAAAAGATTTTCTCACCTTTGTGTTGCTTACAATAGTTTCCCCCAACCTGATCCCCCACAGCTAGGTTGGGTCAATGTCTTTTCAGCTATGTTGGTAGATGGTAGATGATCTAACTCCTCTGGAGGGCATTAAGATTGGGGAAGACTTTGTAGATTGTGCTAATGCAAGCTACTAATTGAAGTTTTTTTTTAAGAAGTGGATGAACAATCAATCCTTTAACCAAGCTAACATATGGAACTGCTTCTCAGCCTCAACGAAGTGGCCAGCTGTCTTCTCTTGGATAAATTATCTCAAGCCACAAATAACTGTTCCGTCTGCAGCTACCTCACATCAAATTTAGTACAAGGTACAACAACAAAGGAGTCTGCTGCATTGCTGAAGTTCTCTGAGCTTCATTTTTGAGTTACAGATGTTTTATGACCCTGCTAGGTAACATAACCAGGGCAGGAGTTCTGGAGAAGTGAGGCTGGTTGGTTGATGGGGTTGATCAGGCTGATCATCTCAGGATGACCAGAGGACTAGGAAAAAAACTTGCCTTGTTAACAAAAATCAGGAAGAGTCTGGTAGCACCTTAAAAGAGACATAAAGTTTGTGAGCTGCAACTCAAAAAGAAGAGTATAGAGCTCAAAAATGTGCTGCGGCTTACAAAGGTTTCTGCCTTATAATAAAGTTTGATAGTCGAAAAAGATGCTAGCAGACTTCTGATTTTTGGTTACCATAGACTAACATAGCTCTCTTTCTCCAAGTAAGAGAGGCTGGAGGGATTGGAAGGGTTTAGCCTTGAAAAGCAAAGAGGGGGATATGAAGCAAGTATCTAAAAGAATGTCACGTAGGTGATGATCAAGATCTGTCCTCCATAACTTTAGAGGGTAGGAAAAATGGATTTAACTTAACAGGAAGGCAGATTCTGACTGAGTAGCAGAAAAAGCTTCCTAGTAGCTAGAACAGTTTGACAATGGAATCAGTGACCCAAGAGGTAGTGAGTGAGTCTCCTTCATTTCCATGCATTCAACAGAAGCCGGACAGTCATCTCTCAGGGGTGCTTTCATTTAGATTCCTGCAATCAGCAGAGAGTTGGACTTGATGGCTCAAACCAGGGGGTTTCAAACTTTTTCAGACTGTGGAATCTATTAGTTTTAAGATAAAAATTACCTGAACCCCTGATCAAGAGGCAAAGTTCTAGATATAGAAAACAGAAAATTCCCTGTGATCTTCTATTATTGTTGTTATTATTGCCCTTTGTCTCTCACAGAACCCCATCAAAATCCTGGTTCAAATAACCCCTTCTGAACTCCATGGTAAAAAAGGCCTTGGGAACAGCACTCGTTCTTAAACTGGGGACTACCTGTGCTACTGAAGCCCACTGAAGCACATGGATGCAGCCCAGAAATTTGTTTGGAAAAGGGGGTGGGGGGTGGGATGGCAGGTGACTCCCAGAGAAGGGCCTCTGTTGACTACAGATAGTCCTCGAATTACAACGACTCATTCAGCGACTGTTCAAAGTTACAATGGCACTGTATGAGCAGTACTTACAACAGGTCCTCAAAGTTCCAGCTGTCACAGCACCCCCACAGCCACATGATTGTGATTTGGGCACTTGGCAACTGGCTCGCCCATTCAATGGTTGCAGTGTCCCACAGTCACCTGATCACCATTTGCGACCTTCCCTGTCAGTTTCCCACAAGCAAAGTCAATGGGGAAGCCAGCAGGGAAGGTAAGTCACTCCCGCCACTTTTTCTCCCAAGGAGCCCCACTATGGAGTACAAGATCCCAAGGATCTCGCACTCCGTAGCACACCCCCACCCACACTCCACAGCACATGCACACCCACAGCAACTCCCCCACCTGCCCACACTTCTTAGCATCTGCCCATGGCCCTCACTGGCCCACCCACAACCCCCACCAGCTGACCCACACTCCCTGGCATCCGCCGGTGGCACCCCCCACTCCCCACAGCACCCATGCATCCCCCCACATTCCTTGCCTGGGACTCCCCCTCTTCCCACTTAACAATCCATGTGGTCATGGGGTTACAACAGCAACTGGGACTACTGAGATTGCCATCGTAACTTGAGGACTACCTGTATTCTGCATTTCACAGAATCACAGGGCTGGAAGGACCTTGGAGGTCTCCTAGCCCAATTCCCTGCCCAAGGTAGCCCCAGCCTCCCAGACAAATGGCTGTCCAACCTTTGGGGGAAAACTGCTTCACAGTTCTCACATTCAACAAATTCCTCCTTATTCTGATTTTGGATGTCCCTCTATAAATCTTCACCCACTGGTTCCTGTCCTGCTCTTAGGTACTATGGAGAATAAATCCACATCCTCTTACCTGGGGCAAACTGCACTGGCTCTTTTGGCAGCTGCAACACACTGCTGGCTCATGCTTTACCTGTGGTTTACCCGTGTTTGATTGTTTATTCCAAGGGTGATGTTTTAATCCTGCTACTATATATTGGAGTGTAAGTTGCTCAGAGTAATTTTTGGCTGGAGCAGCATATAGGCCCCAGTAAAAAAATTAAAAAATACAATACCTTCATTAAAAAATAAAATAAAAAATCTCAGCAATCATTCTTTTTTTACTCCCTGAACTTTAAAACAGGGAGTAAAACAAATGTTCTCAAAACAATATACTAATGGCATACCTCCTGTCTAATTAACTTATTCTGGGTGCACAACATCGAGTCATAACCTATATGACAACACCCACAACATTCTCTGAAAATCCCAGTAGCCCAAAAATGCTGTCTCTCCCCGAACTTTAAAACAGGTACTAAAAACAAATGTTCTCAAAACAACATATTAATGGCATACCTCCTGTCTAATTAACTTGTTCTAAAAATAATTGCTGAGGTTAGGATATACAAACACTCTGGCATACTATTATTATTGAGTGAAGCCAGGAATGTACACGCATCACACATCAATTATTTTCAGTGTTTTCTTATCAACAACTCTCCACACCATTTTCTTTCTTTCTTTCTTTCTTTCTTTCTTTCTTTCTTTCTTTCTTTCTTTCTTTCTTTCTTTCTTTCTTTCTTCTTTCTTTCTTTCTTTCTTTCTTTCTTTCTTTCTTTCTTTCTTTCTTTCTTTCTTTCTTTTTCTTTTTCTTTCTCTCTCTCTCTCTCTCTCTCCCCCTCCTTCCCTCCTTCCCTCCTTCCTTCCTTCCTTCCCTCCTTCCTTCCTTCCTTCCTTCCTGAAACAACTAATCTGCAAGGAGTTTTCACTAGTGTTGCAGCATTTAAATCAACACAGTTACACTTCTAAATCCATTTCAGATGTCTATGTATCTCTTCCAGTGATCTAGGCAAAAGGGTTTTGGTTTTGTTTTAAAAAAAATTAAATGTTAACTACATCTTGTTTTAAAAAGCATTTCCTTGTCATTAATACAAGATGGACTGTTCCTTCTAAAATGCATTTCTGGCATAAAATAGCAACCAAGATTGCTTTTGGCTTCCAAATAAGGTTTTACTTATTTACAAATACAATTATTGAGTAAAACTCAGCACAAACTGATAAAGTTTCTTTAGACAAATGACAACCCTTATTTGCACGTTAAATTATGGGATGTCATAATTCATAATTACATCCTGTTAGTAAAGCAATGCCCAGATAAAGTGACTAGTCATATTCTGAAATAAGCATTTATTTGCTATTTATCTTTCCCCCTCTGCAAGATATAGTTGTTCAGCTGAAACTCTGCTGCAGATTATTAAGCCATGTGGGGGGTTCAGTAAGATTTAGCTCACTGAGACACCTGCATTCCTTTTGCACAACCCATGACTGGCCCAGACACAATTGAAGTCCAGAGCCCTGTTCAGTGTGTATTTTTTCCCCAATGTTAAGCTTCTGAGATCTGGCCAACTAGAGACTGCACTTTCATCTGACCATCAAATGCACAAAGGGGTATGAATGAGCAAACAGATATACAGTGAAAAGGAGAGGCTGAAATAAAACATCCAGAACCCATCATGAAATAAAGTCCTTATGATCAACTGAGAATTAAGTGCAGTACAAAGACACCAAAGTTTCCCCTGAGCTGAGCTCAATTCTTGGTGACTCACAGGGCCACAGGGCCACAACACAGACATCATTTTCCATTGCTCTCTTCAGTTGTTTTTTTTTTAACTTCCTAGGCTAGCCCACAGTCTTTCTTTAGTGGCCTCCCATCTGAGTGCTAACAAGGGCTGATCCAGTTTAGCTTCTAGACTACATCAGCCAGGTCCCACAAGGTCCCACAAAACTGCAAGAGCTGTGTTGCTCACCAGTGTCTTTTGAAACGCAATTCAAGGTGCTAGTGATAACCTATAAAGTCCTGCCTGACTTGGGGGTGTTATCCGGGAGACCACTTACTCCAAAGAGAATCTTCCCCAAGGTGCGTCCACTGCAAATGCATGCAGGGAGTTCCTCCCTTGGCATGAGAAAGTCCAAGACGAGCCTTCTCTGAGGGACCTTCCCTCCTGTAGAATATCCTACCACCAGAAATAAGAATGGCACCCTTATTCCTTACATTCAGACCATTTTGGAAAAGCAGGCTTTTTTGGAGAGCATTTGGTGGCTCACTAGGGCATATGTTTGGGGTGGATGACGGCACTTGATGATTATGACATGCTTGACTGTGATCTCCTTTAGCTACTCGTGCATTTTCTGTTTTTCTAAGTCACTTAGATTTGGACCACTGAACCAACATAAAAGGACTGGCAAATAAATATGCAAACAGGAAACAAATTCTTCTGTAACACAGACCACAGACAGTCCTTGATCAACAACCAAAGGATGCATAGACCTAGTTGAATATAAAATCCATGGCTTAACTTAGATACACACGGACTTATCACAATCTCTTCTCCCTTTCTTCCTATCTTCATATGCAAGAAGAGAAACAAGTAACTTCCATTCCTCCCCAAACCTGCATTTTCTGTCAGTTCAAATCTTAATTTAATACTATAGAGGCCTGTTGTCTGCAGCTCCAGTAACCATCAGCCTCTTGGACTTTTTCTTTTTGGAAATGTTTTGTATAGTTTTTAGGTTTTATATATTTATTGTTCTAATGGATCTTGTGAGCCACTCAGAGTCCCCCATTAGGGGGAGATGGGCAGAGATAAATCAAATAAATAAAATAAAATAAAAATAAATATTTTGGTTGATGTAGCCACTGTGACCTACTTCACATACAATGCTAAACTGTAACAGGTGCACATGGATATCACATTAAGCCCAAAACAAGCAAACCACAATATGGTTTAGTACTGTGTGTGAACCAGGTCACTATTTTGTGACCAACACATCTTCCATGAATTACCATTTCTCATAATAAACAATACAGAAATTTCTCATGTCCTTCCCTTGTGTGAAAAAAAATTGCCAGCTTGTGTGCCAAATCATGTTCTGTTACAACAACTGGGGTAGGCCAAGTTTATTATGGGTTTACACTGCCACAATTCACTAAGGATTGTCACTCTGAAGTCAGAGACAATTGTTCTGGGATGGCAACAGCTTCTAGTAACACTGATCATTTCTACTGTGCAAGACTATGCAAATGGACAATAGATTTCAGGCATATAACAAAAACAGGAAAAGATACCATTCCATGTCCTTGGAGTAATTCAATAGGGACAAAGATGAGCCAAGTTTCAAACATCATTTTAACTGTTGCTCTACAGCAGACTGGCTGGCTTTAACACCTCATTTTTGCCTGGCAAAAAAAAAAGGCAATTAACTGACAAGAGTTAATTTGGCACGGAAAATTGCTGCAACTTCTCCAAGACCAAGCCGCCCTCTACCAAGACTTTTTAAACGAATACAAAGGAACTCCTTGTCTATTCTTTCTGTAGAGAAGAGAACGCAGAGGAAGGGGCGGGGGGGGGGGGAAGGAAGGGAAATCAGCCTAAGCTAAATCAACTAGATTCATAAGTTCAACCTTTTTCTTCTATCATTTTCTGAGTTGGTGGCAATCAGTAGTATTGATAGTACCACTCTACACCACATCGGTGAGGCCACATTTGGAATACTGGGTCCAGTTCTGGTCACCATAATACAAAAAAGATGCTGAAGCCCTAGAAAGAGGGCAGGGGAGAGCAGCAAAGATGATAAAGGGCCTGGGGGCTAAGTCCTATGAAGAACAGCTAAAGGAACTAGGTATGTTCAGCTTAACAAGAGAAAACTGAGGGGAGACATGATAGCAGTCTTCCAATACTTGAAGGGCTGCCATAGGGAAGAAGGTATCGATTTATTCTCCATGGCACCAGAGAGTAGGACAAGAAGCCATGAGTGGAAGCTTGTCAGAGGGAGAGGAGATCCAACTTGGAAATAAGGAAGAATTTCCTGGCAGTAAGAACTATTAAGCAGTGGAACAGCTTGCCTCCCAAAGCTATGGTTGCTCCATCACTGGAGGTTTTCAAGAAAAGATTGGACAACCCTTTGTCCGAGATGGTATGAAGACTAGAAGTCCTCCAAGATCCCTTCCAACCTTATGACTCTATGATTCTAAGTGTTCATGCTGTTGATCACATTTATTGCAAAACACATTATAGCCTTTGAGACAGTTGTCATACAGAAGCTTGTAAGTGATACCCAGTTGGTCATCGCCTCATCTTGTTCACATGGGAACCATTTGTGATTCCTAGAACCACTTGTGCTTGTATCTTCATAGAAATCCTTATTCCAGTATTTTCTCACATATTTCTGTTGCCACATCTTTGAATGGGTCTCATGCATGCACTTTTCATTCATGTCCATTCGCACTTCAATACAAGGCACAAGATGTGGCTGTGTGCATGTTTATATATATGTATGTATATGTATATAAGGGTAAGTATATGTATACACACACAAACATCTATGAACCAAACACAGGAAGTCAATATATATGATAACTGCATAACTACTGGTTGCAATATGGTGACATAGACAGCATACCATGTAGATCTTGTTTGTATTTCTCTAACTTGTCAGAGAAAATAGAACTGGAGTTAGTAGACCAAAAATCATATTAGGCAATTGATGGGCAGATAAACCCTGTTGAAAATTCGCACATCAACTTTCATAGTAGTGGTATCAAGTTCTGTGACTGACATCAGTTCCTGGTCAGTCTGGATAAATTTTCATGATGAATAAATCATACCTACTACTAACTGATGCAACTACTAGCAGTGGTAGTTTTAATCATCTCCCATTGCCTCAAGAGGCAAAAAGCAGAAACATTTCAGGGTTTACTTTGTTTTGGAAGAGAAAGGCATAGAACAATGGACATTCTCTTTCATCCTTCCCATCTTACCGCCATGCATCAGATTCAGCACAAAGGCCTTAGTAGAAGTAAATCAGGGCTCTGTACAACACCCAAAGATGAAACACTGTCTTAATATTGGATAATACTAAAACATGATAACCTTTAAAAAACATCTTAGAAACAGTGAGTATACAAGCATACCAAAGTGGAAGCAAACTAAAAATAGAAAGAAAAATCAATTATTTGTATCAGATGCCCAGACAGCGTACAGTATATAAAACCAGAGTCAGTTTTCTGCTGATCAGTTTCCAAACTTGAACTGCAGTACCACCATTAATCTGCCTTTTATAGTTACTGAATGGTGTAACTTTCCAGAGAACCTAAAAACAGTCATATAGAGTCAAGCTGAGCCCCATCCTAGTTTGGTGCTTCGTTTCTAACAGAGGCCAACCAGATGCCTCTAGGGTGCTCCCTATAGCAGGAGATGGAGATATTTTTTTTTCCCCTGATGCTCATCTCCTATTAGGACACATACTTTCTCTAACCCAGAAGTAACACTGAGTCTTCAAGACTAATAGACCTCAAGAGACTTGTTTTCCATGAATTTCTCTAATCCCCTTTTAAAGCCAATCAAGTTAGCAGACATCACCATGTCTTGGAGTAGATTCCACAGGTTAATTACACTCTGTGTAAATAATTTTCTTTTGCTGTTTAAATCTCCTTCTAATAAGCTCTGCTGGATGAACCTTGGTCCCAGTGTTCTGGGCGTGGGGGAATCCCCCGTCTGCTTTCATCACATCATCCACAATTTTATACACTTTGATAGCTTTCCCTACACGCACACACACACACACATTTTTCTAAGCCGAAAACTCCAAAGGTTCTAGTCTGTTAAATAATATTTTGTCTGCCCTTTCAGAACTTTTTACAGCTCTGTGATTGATTTTTTTTCAAATACAGCAACTAGCACTGTACAGAGTTTTCCAGATGTGGATGTACCACTAACGTCTATAAAGGCTTTACAATGTTGGCAGTTTTATTTTCCATTCCTTTCTAAGGATGTTTTTTTCACACCAGCCACACACTGAGTCACCAGCAGAGTTGGCCTAGGACAGTGATGGCAAAACATTTGGGCTCAGCCTGTCAAAAATTCAGAAAATGCCTAACTTAACTCTGCTGGCGGGTCTCTCTCTCTCACACGCACACACACCCCTGAACAAAAGAGAAACAATTCTTTACATATTCATTTATTTAAAAAAAATACAGTCCAATCATGTGTGGTGCTATGTATTACATAAAGAAACGTCAAATAATTACAAAAATGAAATATGAGTAAAATAAACTCAGTTTCTTTGGTAACTCAAACAGAATAGTTGTTGTTGGGTGTTGGTGAACACTGGTGTGTCACCCAAAACATCATGGCGTGTCACCTTTGACATGTGTGTCACAGGCTCACCATCACTGGCCTAGGAACAGGAAGGACCCCGCAGCCACGGAAACCCCCCGGGTGGCTTTGGGCCAGCCCTTCATTCCGTCAGCCCAGGTCTCACAGGCTGGTTGTTGTGGGAAATATGGGGGGGGGGGGGGGATGCTATGGACACTGCCTTGAGTCCTGAATGAAAGGCTGGGTAAGAACTCTAATAAGTAAGTCATGGAACAATTTATTAGGACCCTCACAAGCACTTCTGATTGTCAGCAACCTGAATAGTTTGGTATCATTCACAAACATGTCGAGCTCACTGATAACCCCTACATCAAGATCATTTATGGAGAAGTTAAAAGCACCAGTCCCAAACAAATCCTTGCAGATTTTCACTTCTTACTTCCCTCCCTTGAGAAAACTGCCTGCTTATTCCTCTTCTTTGCTTTCTATTTTCTAATATTTAGCAATCCAGAAAAGAACAGATCCTCTTATTCCATGAGTACTAAGTTTACTCAAGAGCCTCTGAACAAGAACTTTGTCAAAGGCTTCAGGAAAATCCAAGTACAGGTAGTCCTCAGCTACCGACCACAAGTGGGACCAACAACTCTGTTGCTAAGCAGCATGGTTGTTAAGTGAAACATCACATGACCCCGCCAACTTATGATGTCAGTTCCAGCTCTGATCATGAAGTGAATCACCCATGGTTATTAAGTGCAACATCATGTGACTGTGACTTGCACCTTCCTGCCAGTTTCCCCACTGACTTTGCTTGTCGAAAGCTGGCTGGGAAGGTCGCAAATGGTGATTGCGTGACTGCAGGATGCTGCAACCATTGTAAATGTGCACTGGTTGCAAGCATCTGAATTGTGATCATGTGACCAGGGGGATGCTGCAACAGACACAACTTTGAGGACCAGTTGTAAGTCTCCTTTTTCAGCGCTGTCATAACTTTGAATGGTCACTGAACAAACAGTCGGTAAGTGAGGACTACCTGTACATGATGTTGACTAGATCACCTCCACCCATGTGGCTGTTGACTCTCTTAAAAAAAAACTCTAAAAAGGTGAAGGAGGCTTTCTCTTTGTGGAATCCATGCTGATTTTCCTTCAGAGGCAGGAGAGAAGACTTCTAATCATTAGTTCCCATTCAAAGAACTTCAACCAACCATTCTATTAGCCAACAATTAGATCAAACGAAGGATATCCAATTGCCACTAAAAATTTTATAACTTCTCCAGCTTCAACTCATATTGATGTTATTACTGCCAGTTCATAAAATGCAGGACTTTCACACACAAAATATCTTCCCTTCAAACTTCTCACTTAATTCACTCTCTGGAAACAAACACAGCAAAATAAAAATTAACCTTGAGCATTACTATTTGGCATATATTTACTTTGTGTCATTAAGGCATACAACACTCTATAGGGTAAGCACAAGAACCTTACTTGAAGAAACTATCAAGATTTCACATCAGGATGACAGAGAACGGGGAAAAGACAAAGTTAAAGGTTGTGAGGAATATGCATATGGAGCCTGACAGACTGCAAACTGTCAGACTTTCTAAATCTTTATGTAATCTTTGTTCCATTCCCAGAGTCCATTGCAATTATACATTATAAGCAGAAAGCATGAACTGCCTCCTAATGCAACAGCTACATTACAGAATTAGAAATTTACAATATGCCAAGAATGAATGATCTTGGCATAACACTATGTAATCCTACATTATTCTGTAAGATTATTTAATATATTTAATTTAAATATACACATTAAGTTTTTTTTTAATTAAATATTTGCAAGATTATCACAAATTCTGTAAGTTTATTTCAAATAGGAAGTCCTCGGGTTACAACAGCAATTGGGACCAGGATTGCCATCACTAAGCAATGTGGTCGTAAAGGGCAACGTCACATGGCCACTTTGCTTAGCAACGGCAATGCCAGCAGCTGTCGTAACCCCAGAACCACGTGGATCCTTAAGAGAGGTGGCAGGGGTCCCAGGTAAGGAGCGGAATAGGGGTGTTGCGGGCAGGCGCTGGGGAGTGCGGGCAGGGGAGGCGCTACGGAGTACGGGGTCCCTGGGAAAAAAGGAGTGGGAGCGATTTATGGGAGCAACTTCCAACCTTCCCTGCTGGCTTCACCATTGACTTTGCTTGTGGGAAGTCAGCAGGAAAGGTCGCAAATGGCAATCGCATGACTGTGGCTCACTCCGACGTCATAACTGCGAGCCAAGATGCCCAGATTGTGATCACGTGACTGCAGGGACACTGCAACGGCCCCAACGTGACTGCAACCCGTGCAATTAAGGTTCAAAAGCATTCAGGAGTGTTCTCACAAACTGCATATGATCAAAAAGTGTGACCATGGAAATGGCTGTTTACCTCCACTGCAATTTAAAAATTTTTTTATAGCTCTGCCGTAATTTAGAGAAGCATCTGAAAGAGTCAAAGATCCACATTTGTCAATCCACCTTATATTGCTACAATTTTCCTTCACAGTTCAGACTAAAGTGTTAATAAAATATGTTCAAGGGAGACCCGCCATGTATCAACTTCAAGCCAGCTTCTGAAGTTGCAAATGAATACCCTGAAATGATGTTACAATACGAAGAATGGGGGGGGGGGAAGGTTATGGATAAACGGACCTCAAGGATTCATAGAAGCATCTAAATTATATTACCCCAAAGCAGCAATCAATCAAAAACAAACAGCTAAAAAACAGCAAGCAATTAAGGATTAGAATAACAAACTGGTACAAAAAGGCAACAAAAATAAGGGGCTTTGAGAATTGTCATCAGATCAATACATCAATGTTTTTAATTTGCACAAGCAATCCTGCAGAAGTTAAAAAACGCAGCAGCAGAATTTAGAGCTGCTACACAGCTTATTAAAAAGCCCACACAAGCCATGAGATTTTCACTCTCGTGGAGCTTAAAAAGTACTCCTGAAACAAAGGAAAAATATCAATCCGGTAATCAGGTAAGCTGCAGGATTTGGAACGCTAAACCATATTAACAAAGGTGTCTCTGTCATGAGCTTTGCAAGGATGATGTGCTAATCTTTCAGTTCGTATTAATAAAAGAACAATCAGTTATGAGCTTAGCCACCTACGGCAAGATTATGAACGCGAATCAATAGGATGGCATGTCTCCTCACTGGACAACAACCCACAGAAGATTCGAGGAAGGCCTCTGATATAGCAATTTTAAAAATTACAAAGTCCCAATTATAACGTTACTGTCCAAAAAAGAACCTATGCCTAGAACCTGAAAGGCAAAGAATTCAATACTACTTTGATCTCCATTTGGACCACAGATTCATAGAGGCTTTTTTAAGTCTGTGCAAGTTTGATGGAAGTTTTCATTCATGTCGAATGTGGTCCCATTCAGCGTGATATAAAGAGTTCTTCAAGCTTGATTCTAGGACTTTCTACAACTCATATAATGCCAAGTCTACCGAGAACCCAATATGGAAGACACCAACAGTTCTCGTCCTTGTCCTGCGTTGCCAAAAGAACAATCAGACCACTGGAATTAACAGGAACTTAATTTCAAGGGATTTTGACTTCCTAGGTCTTTTTCTAAATACCTAAAAAAGACCTAGGAAGTCAAAATCCCTCAAAATTTAACCAAATCCTTCCCCCCACCTTCCTCCAAATATAATCACTGACTGTCTGGAAGTCCCAGTTTTATTTTCCATATTCCTTCTCAGCATAAGAAATGCTCCGTAAGTCACCTCAATTTTACTGTCTTCCCCAAAGTCAATATCTTTGAACCTTGGTTTCCAAACTTCAGTTGGAACAGTGTGTTCGAACCTTGGTTTCCAAACTTCAATTTGACTACAAACATGTAGGATCCGACAAACGTGTAAGACTTCAACTCCTCTATAAGGGGATGCATGTAATCTGAAGACCCAGTTAGGGAACAGCATCTAAATGTATGTGGGCCCTCTCTTTTTAGGGAATGTGGCTTCTGGCACACCCATGCCCTCCCCAGCAACGCTTAATTGGGGGGAGGGGATTGCCAAGGTTGTGTTCAGCTAGAGTTGGCAACCCTAGTGGGGAAGCTGGGCACTGTGCGGGATTTTTCTCTCCTGCCTGTATATCTCTTTCACCTTGTATATGTACGTATACGCAAAATAGATACAAACACATCTGTCCACTTCTCCTATTTGCATTTGTAATGAGGATCATCTTAAATCTGCGATCTTCCTTGGAGGTACTGTAAATATGACAAAGTCTAGTGAAAGAGTATTTAAATATTCCTCAGGGGGTCCTGACCCCAACAAAGGCCTTTACAACTTGGCACAAAACCTATCAAGTCGCTTATTTGTAAACCACTGCATTCAAGTGACTTTCAGCAGTTTTACAAAGATATAAGCACAAAACATGCATGATATGATATTGCGACAATCACCAAAATTAAAAGCAGCAACCTGGAGGAATGGAAACATCTATGTAGTATTCCCACAACAAGAATACAATATACATATTCACGTCCTCTGGACGAGCTCCATTCCAACTTGCCAACAGCAGGACAATAACTCTGGGGCCACCTGGCTTCTCAGGCTTTCCCTCTGGCCTCATCCCCTTCTAGCTTCCCAGAAATGGGGAACTACAAGTAATTTTTCACGAGACATTCTTACTGGGTGGGCCAATTCTAGCTGAAGTAGGCCACCTTGAAAGATCCTTGCCATCAAGCCACACAACTGTTACCACTGTTAGAATCACAATGCAACTGGTATTTAAGATGTCAGATTCCCAAAGAAAATACATGTTATGCGTTCATGTGAGCTGTTCTTTAAATCACAAGATAACCAAAGAAGAAAATTATTCTTTCAATTCTTTGAAAAGGCTGTTGATATGTAAAATGTAAAAGCTTTTAGGACATATTTTGGAGCATACATATTTTAGTACATTTATACTACTTAATTGTAGGGTTGACACAATACGTAGGCTAGGCTAAAATTGGGTTAGGTAGATCGTGGTTCGGAGTACTGTAAAAAGTCTTGGCGTAGTCTCAGCATGTGCTCTCAGGCAGACCTTTACATTAACCCATCATATAGTTTGTCTGGGGACAGAACATATATGAACACAAGAGTTTGTGCTTTATTAATTCAGATTCAGGGCAAGGTGTATAGCACGAACTGAAGCAACAGATACATACAAAATTGGAGCCATATAAATCTCCTTTAAGGAGAATCATCTAAAATGCTTCTTTTGGCTGTTCTTGCTTTGGATGCCAATATAAAGAGCACATTAAAGTCTGTAAGGTGTGGGATCTAATGAAGGACAGTAGCCTAAGACAAATTATAACTCTGCCACATCAAGCAACTGGTCAAGCTACCAATGTTGGAAACCACCGTAAGATGGTGGGCAATTTCTGAAGAAATAACTATTCCATGTCACATGAAGAAGATTAGGTCCTCTAGCCCACTAAGATGTCTCTCTGTCAGATGCTTCTATAAGCAACACAAGTAAGGTGTCACCATCCTTCATGTCTCAGCTGTTAAGAGGTATGCTGGTGACAGCAACCACCTGTTACCCCTTCTGTGCATTTCTCCAGTCACCAAACTGGAACATTTTTCCCCACCATAGTTCCATTTTTACATGATCCAGATCTTACTTGACAAACTCAGCATGTGCTGAATTACAACTCCCATGATCCTCAGCCATCGTGCCCAAGGGTTGTGGTAAGCAGGTGTGACCAGAGTTGCAGTCCACCATGTGCAGAAGCTACTAGGTCGGTAAAACTTTCATCCATTCAGAATGTCCAATTGCTCTCAACCTCACAATCTGATTCCTGCTGTGAGGACTGAATTCCTACATACCAACATTCCCGTAGAAATCAGTGGCTGCAACACACACCGGAATGAGTTTTGCAAAGCAGAAGATTGTGCCTGTAGCCTCACAATCTGAATTCCATAGGAATAAATCAGCTACTAATCACCACGCTGTTTAGAAAGGCTTGTCAGATACATATATAAAACAGCAATTTGAACTTATTTATGACAAAACAGATTATTTCATTATGTATTTCACAGAGCATAAATTCTGTAGAAATAATAAGTCTTTAGTGGAAGTAGAATGCAAAATATGATGAGCCTCCAACAAAAAGAGTAAATTGAATGTTCATTCAATAAGCAGTGGAGTTGGAAGTAGTATACACATTTGTATTTCCAAGAAGAGAGGTTAAATTTAGAGACATAAAAGATGGAACTTCACTTAAAAACATTTGAGGAATGGTTGGAGGCACTCAGAGTGCTTGGCCTGTGGAAGAGAAAACGGCAGGGCGATATGATAGATGTCTTCAAGTATCTGAAGAGCTGCATGCAGAATTGTTACAGAAGACTAGAAGCGGTGAGTTTAAATTATAAAGAAGATGATTTCAACTAGTCATTAGAAATGTTATACTAGTTTGAACCTGATGATCTCCAAGAAAGGGCCTATTAGATTGGCCTGCCCTAGGTGCCTGATAGATTTCAGAGGGAGCTTGGAGTTCTCTCCAATGATCTGGTGGGCAGTCCAGCTAATACCTTGGCTGCAGCCTGAAATGGGTGAGTGGCATTGGATTTTATTGCCCTTATGCAGCCTTTCCCATTGCACCAATCCCAGGGTGTGGCTTGGTTTTCTGAGCAGCTTCAGGAGATGAAGCATAAGAGATGCCTAGAGTGCCGCTGGAAGAAGACAAAGAACAAATCCAACCCAATATGAGTAATAATCTTTATTAGGGATTACATCATGGTGATTGTGTGTGTGTGCACATGAAATGATGTTATTTCTCCACTCTTATTGACTCTGCCAATAGACACCCAGATTTTAAGGTGACCTAGTCCCTGCTGGGGATGGACGGATCCCAGGACCATATGTGGGGCCGCTGTGAGGAATAGTCTTACTATTTGGTAGATAAACTTGCTCAGATTTGTACTTTGACTGGACAGGTCCAGATGAGGTGTCCAAAATACAACCTTGTAGGGTTATCTGGAGTTTGACTCTATGACTCCTGAGGAAGTGGACAGAATCCTCCAGTACGTGAATTTGACCACCTGTTTGTTAGACAAAGGCTCCTCCTAGATGGTTAAGGCCACCTAGGAGGTGACCTGCAGTTGAGTCTATGCAGAGGTATCTGCTCCTATGTGGGAATTGGTGATCCCGAGAAACCATCACTGGACCCAATGGCCCTGGAGCACTATCATCCAGTCTCCAACCTTTCCTTTTTAGGGAAGGGGGTGGAAAGGATGGTCAGGCTTCAGCTCCAGAGGACTCTGAAAGAAGTGGATTATTTAGACCCGTTTCATTCAGGTTTCAGGCCAGAGATCAGTACAGAGACAACATTGGTTGCCCTTGTCAATGACATGTGGTAGAGATGGGAATTGAATGGCACACCCATCCTGGTACTTCTTGATTTCTCAGCAGCTTTTGATACCATCAACCACAATATCCTATTGGGCCAGCTTCAGGGGTTGGGAGTTGGGGGCATTGTTTTGCAGGGGTTCAATTTCTTGGGGGCTGGTTTCAATCAGTATTGACAGGGGAGTGAAAGACTGCACCCATGGCCTCTCATTTGTGAGGTGCTGCAGGGATCGACTCTCTCCCCTTTTGTTTAACATCTACATGAAACCACTGGGTGAGGTCATCTGTTGGTTTGGGTTTAGTATCATCAGTCCGCTGATGATACCCAATTATACAGTACATCTTGACCCTGGGCCAACCAGGTAATGCTGTTGAAGTCCTGACCCAGTGCCTGGAGGCTGTGCAGGCCTGGATGGGGAGGAACAGGCTCAGGCTCAATCCTGACAAGACCAAGTGGCTATGTTCATTTGCCCCCACCCCTCACTCCAGTTTCAGGGACATTCCATCTTTAACTTTTAATAGGGTTGCACTTCCCATGTGAGACCTATATGCAATCTGGAGATCCTTTTCAATTCAATTCAATTCATAGTGGCAGCTATGGCCAAGAGGGGCTTTGCATAGGTTCATCTGGAGCACCAGTTGCACCCATTCCTGGACCAGGCAACCCTTGAAATAATGTTTTAAAGATGCTGAAAGCTACTGTTGCTGCACTTCATGATAATGAATTGCATATTTTAACAATGTGCAATGGGAATAAGTAGTTCCTTTCATCAGTCCTGAAGCTCCCACCTTTCAGCTTTGTTAGATGGTCCCACTGGGCTCACCTATTACCAGAGTAGCTTAGAAACAAGATACCAGGAAGAGTTGCAACAACCCGGGTTCCCTGAAGCATTATTTTACAATGAACGCACTATGGAAGAAGTCCATACAGTTGCCTCATATCTCAAGGAGTTCATCTGTAATGTGTGAAATCACAATTAATCAATGAGAAAAGTAGACACAGCTGTCACAGAACCCTCAGATAAATGCTCATCAGTGGATCAGGTAGAAATGCTCCCACCTGAGGTCTCCGTTCCAACCCCTGAGATCTCAGAGGTAGAATCTATTCTACCCACTGCTTTGGAACATGCAACCCAGACAGCCTGATCCATTTCACAACCTTCAAGACCATGCTAGTGATAGGACTATCATAACAACGAACAGAACAGCACCAGGAATTTATCCTGAGATGACCATGCTTTCCTAAGGACTACTGAGCAGCAGATAAACCAGCTACTAAAAACAATGTCAGCTGCAGCCCACCATATGCTTCTAATATCTAAACGTTTGCTGAACTCAGATCCTGAACTTTGCTCCTCAGCTACTCTCTATGCTACTCTTCTGAATCTCTGGCATTGCCTCTGTTGAACTGAACCCCAGATTGAATTTGAACTGTCCCTGTTTTCCTATTCATGGTTAAGGAGACTTCTGTGCTCCACGACTTCAGCCTGCCAGACTTTGCTCCCATAGACAGAACTCAAGTAATATACAACCATACTTCCTACTAAAAATTAATCTACCCAAGCTTTTATTCTAGCACCTTCCTTGACCTTCAACACAGCCCCCAATTCATAGCACAATAGACTAAACTCAAGAAGGACTAACATCTACCTGATCACCTTCTTCAATCCCATCACACCA
This sequence comes from Python bivittatus, assembly GCF_059951505.1. NCBI lineage: Eukaryota > Metazoa > Chordata > Lepidosauria > Squamata > Pythonidae > Python > Python bivittatus. Next base: position 55,702,680 of record NW_028277034.1, on the reverse strand, counting down.
CAGCAGGAGGAGGAGAAGTGGGAGGCAAAGCCAGTCTGTTGGCTCTTCCTCTCCCAAAACAGCTTCCCTTCCAACAGGGAAAGGAATATGGATTATGTAACTTTAAGAAATGGTGCCATGTTTATCTGTGCCCCTTTGCAGGCAGCTGCTGTCTTGCTTTGCTGATCTACCAGACCATGAAACTAGACATCCAGTTTATTACTGTTTTAGAAAGGAGCTGCTTAGGTGACTTTTTTTTTTACCAAAATCTCAGTCAGGATAAAAAGTCCAATATCTTCAAAGTCCTACACAAAGCACAGCATGAAAGCCAGCTGGGTGACTTTGGGCCAGTCACCCTCTCTCAGCCCAATTCACCTCAGAGGGTTGTTGTTGTGGGGAAAATAGGAGGAGGAAGGCGGATTAGGTATGCTCGCCACCTTGAGTTATTTATAAAAAATAATAAAGGTGGGATAAAAAAAGAATTAAAAAAAACTTTGAATCTTGAAGAAAACAAGCCTGATGTAACTCTCCTTCCCCTGGCTAGAAATTTAAATGTTGGAGGTCGGTACGGCTCTGAGCCCGCTGGCCTTTAGGAGGGCCTGAGAGACCTGACTCTTCCTATGGTGGCCATGTGTAAACCTGAATCTGCTAATTCTGGTACACTGCAGCGTGTTTCTCCTTCTCGGCACAGATGCTTTCATATTGCTGTTTTTTTATCTGTTCTGATCTGTTTTTAATCCTCCGTAAGACACCAAGAGCGGTTGGCAAGTGGGCAGCCTCAGGAATTAAGATAAATATGTTCTGAGCACAGTGTGTCAACAGGAGCGCTGACTATGCAAACTGACTATGTTCAATGGTTGTCCTTCATAGACCCCAGCCTTTGTTCCAACTCTAACTACTATGGGAATACCACTGCCCTGAGAAATACTGGAAAAAACTCAAGGCCGAGTACCACGGTGGCAATTCCTGTTATCACAAGGCTTCTAAGAGCACGGTCCTGTTATTCCCAACCAGGTACCCTTCAGAATGATCAGCAACTCCCATCATTCCCAACATCTGGTCTGTGGGAACTCTGGTCCAGCACAGCTGGAAAGCTCCCACCTGTGAAAGGCTTGTACAGCCAAACCTTCCTTAGTGCCGTCTTCCGTTTCCAGCATGGGGATACCAATATTAACTCAGCAGAAACCAGAACTGAATTCAGATCAGAACTGGAACGGATACATTTATCAAACGTGCTATTCATTCTACAAGCCTCGGGGTTAAGCTTCAAAAGGAAGAAAGCGTCAGCCCTGAGTGCAGTTTCTGTGAAAAAGGGCACCCAGCATCATCCTGATTCCCCAAAAATGCCCCTTGGTTTCCAAAGCTTTCTTAGAAAATAAAAATGACAAGTTGCTGCAGCCTACGGCTTGTTCTGAAAATGTGCCCTCTGCCCAGAAAAAGGACAAAGGCAGAAGAATCGTAAAATGCAGCTGGGGGGGTGGGGGGGAAGAAAGAGTGCCAGACAAGCTGCATTCTAGTAAATCGGTGCTTTTGAAGAGAGATTATTTTCTCTCAAGAGCACCCGTGACATTTTCCACAAAAGCCCCCAACCCTAAAGGCTGGGGATCCCCATTCTGGGTGCTCAGAGATCCCATGGCCTACGCCAATGACAAATCCAGCTTTTCCTGCCCTGTTCCTTCAATGTGTTTACTACTAAACCCAGATTGGAAAATCATCTGAGCCTCTCAAAATCTGAAAATAAAGAAATTTAGAACCGTTGCCCAACTTTTAGAATGCTGGGGCCAAAGGTGAGGCTGTCTGCTCAAACGTCAACCTTTTCTCCATCAAATGCACAAGGTGTGAAGAGTTCGGATGAAACACGGTTTATTTTCTCTAAGATCCTCCTCTGCAGAAAAGCCTGTCAAATGCAAAATAATCCCTAGGCTATGGAGTCCTCGGGGTTCTCTGAGCTTGGTTGTTTTCTTGCAAACGTTTCGTTACCTGGCTAGGTAACATCTTCAGTGCTAGCCCTAGACTAATTAATTTGTTCCTTGATTTTCCCAGACATTTTTAAAAACATTGGAGATAAGGGCAAGAAGCCATTATGCTTAAGTTACTGCCCTGTTACAAACCATTATCTTTAATCTAATCTAATTAGGATGAATTCTCATTTCAGAATTGCTCCCAGCTTTCATTATAAATCTTTATTAAGACTGCTAACAGAGTACAAAATAGTTTTCTGCTTTCGTTCCAAGGTTTAGAAGGAGTTCCCGCCTGGAAATTATAACTTAAGGAACTAGTCAGTGTTATTCTTACAGTATACAGACATGATGTATCCAAGATAGTCTGCAAAGAGAGAAAGGTATGGGTAGGAAGGAGTTAATGGTATTGGTATAAACTGGATCTAGCCAGGTTTCCTGGCTTTTTTTTAAAAAAAACTCAGGCCTTTCATTTAATGGCTTAGGACTTTTTACGACTTTTCTGCACTCACCCCAAAAGGGAACACTGTCATGGGTACGTAACAAGCATCAAGAAGTTCAGGGAAACCTGGCAGAGTCGCGCACCGTACCAGCCGTCTAAAAATAGACGCCTGCATTTTGAGAGTGAAAGTATCGTATTACCAGGGCTCATCGGTTCAAAAAGTAACAGCACAAAATGGAAAATTCCGATTTTGCTTGCTTCAGGTGGGAGACAACTCCAAAGCAGATGCTTTCAAAATACAGCAAGCAGAACTAGCGTGATTAGGACTCAATCCTGTTGCAAAGGAGTAACGTGTGGTATTTGGATCTGAAGTGGGCAGAGGCGCTTTGGATCCAGCGTGAACAGAGAGGGTGTTCGTGCCAGATTCAAAGCTCCCTTGCCCACTTCACTCCTGAATATTACAGGTCTCTATGGAAGCGTATCATGCCATGGGAGTGCAGGGCTGAGTACCAGGAACAGAACTGGTTATCCTGAGAATCTCTGTTTTAGGTCTGTTTTTTTCTTTAAATGCTTGGAACTGATACACGGGGGGGGGGGGGGGGGGGAATGCCTCAGATCTTGCTAAATCCCGGATAGCGAATACAACAGCTCAGGTGGCAGAGCGGAATCTGCCCCACAATCCAGGAAGTTCTGTGAAAGATGGGCTGCTCAAAGATGCTTCAGTAGGCAGGCATCGCTCCAGGAAAAACAGGTCCGTAAAACTGAAAGATCTACCTTCTGAGCAAACCAGCCACTCCTTGGAGCTGAAGCAGTGGGGAAACAGCTCCAACCAGTAAGCCACCAACCAGATCCCAATGCATCACAGACAATGATGCAACTGAAGCCGCATCATGTACTGCCTTCTTCATCCCAGGAAGATGGGATGTGAAGTGGCCCTACCCTAGCCTATCTTCCCTCCTGGCCAGAATACTTCTGCCGGTCTTTTCTTCTTTGCGGGAATCCTTTGCCAACAACAACTGAGAAAAAATGAAAAACCCTGTAATAAGTCCAGATAAGGTTCTCCCCTTGCCCTTTGTGGTATACAACTCAGCACTTACACAACACAGTGCACTTCCGTAGATGTCTGCAGAATTCAGGACTGAAAGATTCCTGGAGTCCTGATAAAGGAAACCAGTAAGATGATCTGAGATGGTCACTAAGGAGTGGAATCAAACCCTTGGTCTTCCCACTCTCAGAGACTGACTGACGTTGTCCATCAGGGAGGCTTAATGGATTCTTTTCTCTACTACCAATTTGTAAAGACTCGCTTTGCACAAAATGCCTCTGCCTAGCTGTTTCAAACTTGGTAGATTTATTCCCATGGCATGCCTGCCAATGTTGATGCTGAGAGAAATGAAGATGACCTTGACAGAGATAAGCCAGATCCATCCCCAGAGGGCTGAGGAGAAAAGTGAAACTCAAGCCCAAAACAATCTGAGGAAAGGAGCAAAAGTCTCAGGCAGACCCCGCCTTACTTTCACAGGAGTATTTAGGAGGGGGTGGGGAGTAAAGCACAATCAGACTTGCAAGACTCTGTTCTAAGAGCCAATATCATAAAGTAGTTTTAACTTTCCTTTGGAGTTACTTTCTTGATCGGGCCAACAATTCCTGAATTCTGCCCCCCAAAAAACAATGCAAGCATTTTCCCTAAAAATCACACAGCACCTACCTCTGAAAGTCTGACATCTGTTTCTCCGAGCTTTGATAGTCCTCATTCCTTTAAAGTTCCCGCAAATTTCATTTTGTCCTTTGAAAAGGCCTAGCCATTGGTGTTTTCCCCTGCTGATCAATGGGAGGAATGAACCTGGCTTCAATTCTGTGGAGCCAAGGAGGGCAACCTCTGACTCATCAAGGGACAGAGCCAACTTTAGCTCTGAACAAACCAGATCTAGAACCAGATCTTGCAATCCCTGCACATCACCCCTGCTGTGGTATGATGGGAAGCGGGGCAATCTTACAAGTGGGACCCACAAGGCTGCTAGAGGTCTACTTTTTCACAAATAACCCTGCTCAACTTTGGTACCTAATGGTCCTGTCAGGTATTAGGTTGAAGGCCAACACAGAAACAGATTCTTCCTCTGGCTGTTCAAATTAGGGACTCTCCTCCACCAGAGCTCCATCTCCTTCCTTTCAAGAAATAATTTAAGTCTATTCAGTTTACATACAACTGCTGATTCTGCTATTTCCATATTCAGGTTTTAGGGAATATGCTTTTTCAAGCTCTACATTCATACCCGTTTGCTAATCATTTCTAAAGCTTCACATAGATAGAAATACGGGATATGTTTTAAATCAGAAATTCAATACACATATACATCGCTCTCCCCAACCTACTGCTGAAAATCGCCAAGAATCAAATAAAACATGGAAGCATGCTGCATACAATTGATCTGATGAAAAATATTTAGATCAGCCATCCCCTACCTAAAATTGGACTACAGAAGCATTGGGCCAACTCCCAGCCATACCAACCGGAATGATACTCCAACATATTTAGGAATCGCAAGGTTGTAGGTGACCACTTTATGAATCAGACTGAAACGTTCAACCCAACCATCAATTCCCAAACAATATACAGTATTTACTGAAGTTATGATGTTTACCCCTCACTTCAGCCAAAGGAATCCAGAGCAGTTTATCTACAGCCAGTGTGATGGAATGGAATTATGAAGGCCAGGCTCAGGGAGATAAGCATTTTCTTAGCTCGCCGCAGGAGCGTGGAAACTACAAGAGGATGAGACTGGGACCTCCCTGAGGAATTCACACTGTTGTGACTGGCTGACTTTGGGAATTGGGGTTTCAGTCTGGGAAGATTCTTGCTAGAGGTTGTAGCTAATAAACATAGCTGAATAGCTGAACTGATTTTGCATTGTCTCTTGGAGTTCCTTGGGCTAGGCCTGACAAGAATCTTCCCAGACTGAAACCCCAGCTCCCAAGTAAGCCAGCCACAACAGTGTGAATTCCTCAAGGAGGTGCCAGTCTCATCCTCTTGTAGTTCCCACGCTCGTGCGGCGAGCTAAGAAAATGCTTATCTCCCTGAGCCTGGCCTTCATAATTCCATTCCATCACAGCCAGTAACAAAATCATCTCAGCCTCCATATCTAAATAACAATGATACTGGGGGGAAAACAAAGAAAACTAAATTCAGGCACTAATACTTTGCTGAGTAGGAGTTCTTATAATCAGTGGAATCTGGTTTATCCTTAATTTAACTAGTCCAGTTGCAGGTGTTTCAAGAATACTGCTGGTTCATTAGCAGCTCATGCTTCACAGGTGTTTCTCCCCTAACACTTAGGACTTCCTTGGTCACCTAAGGAACAAATGCAAAAATATTTCCTTAACTGGAATCACTGATGTTGGTAAGGATAGTCAAACTTTGGGAGCTGGAGAGCACTTTTTTTTTCATTTTTATTTATTTTGATAGCCTAATCCTCACCAACTGGCTCCTATTTTGGAGCATTCCTGCCCATCTCCTTTAGCTCCACATAAGCGTGGCTATTTTTCCTGACTTTTTTGTCACTGGACTTACCATCACCATCTGAGTCAGGGATTCTCAAACTGTGGGGATGACGAGCAAACATGAGATGGGGTCACAGCTGCCAGAGCTAGGATTTGAACATAATTTATCCTTCAGCTCTTGTCCAGGGGCTGGGTTTCCTACCTCCTTCCTCTGTCCTCCTTAACATCACCCCAAATATTTGGCAGGGAGGCTGAGCCTGCCTCTGCTTGAGAATAAACTCACACAGGTCCAAGTGGCCCTACACCACCTGTCCTCACACCACTTGGACTGCTTGGATGGGCATGTTCTGGTGGCATTCAGGGAACCTGATGGGCCAAATGGCAAAAGGTGGATCTAAGAGAAGATTAAAGAAGGAGTCTGGGATTATACTTGCTTGATTTTTCTTTGCTAGCGTGATCTCCTTGCCTCTACAATAATTCCAACAACTTTCCAAATAATTACGATGATAATGACAATGACAGTATGTAGAAGACAGTCAAGACAACAAGGTCTTAACAGCCAGATTAAAAAGGTTGGCAGTGAAGAGTTGGCAGTGAAGAGTTCTCCTTCTTCCTGCCACCCCACTCCAACCTTTAACTGGGCTTTGCCTAGGGATGTGGAGGACAGGAGTGGGGGAGTGGGAAAAAGTCTCTCCTGCCCCAGTTTGCCTGAAGACTATTTATGCCTCTAAAGAAGAAAGAGTACAACTCTTTCTGCTTTGTCTCCATCAGCCCCATTTATTAACAAGTTTACAGATTATTTTTATTAGTATTTACATCATTATCTGCCTACCTTCCAACATAATGCTGATGAAAATACATTTTTGCATGCATATTTTTTTTTAATCCATTCCTGTTGACCCTTTCTTTGGGGTCTTTGTTCACATCAGCCTGTCTGACAGACAACCAGATTACTTTCTCCCAACTCTGCTGCTGCTCACGAAAGCTTCTTCCTTTTAATAAAATCTGTTAGTCAGAGAAAGCTCTACCAGACTCCTCCTGATTGTTTGTCACCATAGACTTACATGGCTCTCTGACCACAACATCTACATAATGGGGAAGACAATCAAAAGTGAGAAAATGAAACGCTCAAACAATTACACTTAACTAAATAATCCTCGACATAACTTAAAAGCCACACATATATGGAGAGAGGAGAGAAAAAATGAGAAAAACACAATAACCTTCAAAATAGCAATAGCTACAGAATGGAACCAAACCCTTCTAGAGGTTTCTGGAGACAAATCAGCTAAGCAGAGGGAAGTGTTCTCCTCGTCTGACCTACCAAGGCAACTGGAGAAAAGAAGCATTATTAAACCAGTCCCCCAGGCTGTACCAAATGGGAAACGCCACAACGCATACCTAACAATCTCAACTTCCAGTACTGGACTTGGGCAGAAGCGCTCTTGCACAGGAGGGACGCACACTTTTAAGATTCCAATGGGATTTTCAATGCTTGATCACACCTTCAATTACCTAGTTTTTCAAGTATTAAAGGTACCATATTAATCTAAAAAAAAAAAAAAAAACATAGGGAGCAAATCCTTGGCATGATAAGCATGTTATTTTAGACACCTTCATGCAAAACTGGAGGACATTTATTCACAGAATCATAGAAATAAGATGGAAGTCCGTTAGTCCAATTTTGCAATGCAAATAGAAACATCCAGTCTCTGCTGATCAACCTGAACTAAAGAGAGCTTTATGTACCCATGAAGCCAAAAATAAAAAGCCATACTGATTTTTTTTCTCAGCAAGCTACAAATATAAACACAAGGTAAAACAGATAATAGCATGTACATAAATTGTGATCTATTGATAGACAACTAGGTGATTTACAGTAATTAGCAAGGATGACTAATTCCCAGTTGCATCTTCCCAAATCACTGAGAATCTTACAACTCCTTGAAGACTAACCACTCATCGCAGTTATTTACAGGGGAATTTAATTCTTTCAACTTCATCAATTGCAAAGGTAGCTATTAAATATTCATCAACAATCAAGTAAACAGTAGGGAAAGCAGGAAAATGGAATTTACAACTAACAAATTAGCTTAAAATTTGGAAATCCCAAAGGGTTACTTAATTCTACTCTTGAAAAAAAAGTGTTAATTCATAAAACGAATCCCTTAAAGTATTTTTGAAGTCCAGATGGAGTGGCTTCACTGTGACACAGCCTCCTAAAGCTCCTTCTCTTTTCACACCATCCGTCTCTTTCTAAATTGTATTTAGCATTCTGCACAATATCCCCACCTTGGAAGTGAGGGCAGAGGTCAAAAAAATAATGACTTTCCTGCAATGAGTTTGTGGCAGACCTTGGAAATAGATAGTTTATGTGTATAGTTCGGCTTTCACCATTACGCTTGCTAGCTCTCAAACAGGCACATCTGGGCTGCGAAGAAGACTGTCAGGGCAGAGCCCCATGAAGTCATTCCAACGACGCAAGGACAATTCAATCATGCTGAACCCAGCCCTTGAGGTCAGAGGACTGACCTTGGCATTTCTGTCCTCTCCAAATTCTGCTGCAGGTCTCGCTATCCGCAGTCACAAAATCTCTCTGGAGGACACAATTAGGACCACCCAAGGAGCAGATGCAGAGCCGCAGCAGTAAAAACCGTTCATGCAAATTAGATCTTAACCAAAGCAGAATTAAAGGCGCTGTGAAATACTTCGGCCACAAAGCATGGAATTAGCAGCCAACGGGAGGAGGCGTCAGCAGGAATTCTAATTAGCAGCCTAGAAAAGGATGATTAATAGAATGTCTCATACAGGCAAAATTTATTCCCAAACAACCACATTGTTTAAATAAACTAATGTTCTCCCCACTCATAGATTTAAATTTACATACTGCAAAGCTTTAATAAATGCCTAATTTCACAATCCTGAAGCAATTCATTTTAAAATATGCAATATAAAAATATTAATATCTAATACTAAGTCCATCTTCAACTGGTTTTCTTCACTGCCTTAATTCAGGGTTACCTTCCTGTCAAATAAATAAGGTCAGATTTATATTTGGATTCAAGTTTAAGAAAGCATTTCTGAACCATGGTCACCGTGGTTTTGTAAAATAAAATAAGTTTTCTTAAGTCTACATCTGAGAAAAACAAAGACAGGAAAGTGACTCACCAGTTTTTCTATTTCCTTATGCACAGAGGGGCTACATACACAGCTCCATTTTAATTGCATCTCATTTGCTAGAGGCGGGGAACTCAAATATCTCAAAAGATGCAGGAATCTGCATGCACCCCAATTATCATTTAATATCATTCAAACCAAAGTCATCATTTTTCATAGAAGGCAAGCTGCTTCCGAGGTACACCAAGACAGAACAAAAAGTCCATGAGCGCATGGTAAAAGAAATTAACACAATTAACATAATTAATTATGTTGCTAGGGTCAAAAGCAATCCTTGGTAGATGTTTGTCAAGGCACCCCTTCATTTGGACCATTTTACAGCCTTTGAGGATTACTAGGACAATGCAAAGCATCCAGAAGCTACAACTTGCAAAGTGTGTTAACCCATATGAAGTACCTCTCTGAAATCATTAAAGTACCCATGTCATCTGGGAGGCTTATGCAGCTACCTTGAAGACTGTCCTATCTTTCTGTATACATGTCTGCATATAGACAATGCTTCCACTTGATTAGCCAGCAAAGCAAAGCAGGTGACCACAGAAGCTTCAAAGCAGCTACATGAGCATTCAAAAGGACATGGCTGCTTTAATGAGAAGCATCTTTCTCAAATACTCTGCAGTACCCTAATGATTATCACATCACGTTAAGGAGGGGGAATGAGCAAGACACAAGCCATCAGTGCCACCTGGAGGTTTCATCTATCAATGGAAGGGATTCTCCCAGCGCTTAATTGTTATTACTCAGTATGTACATCTTATTCACATATATTATTGGCAAATGGGGTGAGGTCATCAACTTCAACTGCTCCCCCTATACTTTTTGCAAGCTGTTTGTTTGTGCTGAAGATACCTATGATCTACAGTAACGCAATTCTTGTATTCCCTTGTGCAAAAAAAGATAAAAAATAAACCAATTACTGAAAATAGGCACTAGTGCCTATTTCTACATTTGCAGGTAGTGCGATTTAGAAAGAAGTCAAAACAGGTTAAGGAAAAATGTGACAACTATACTGAAGAACACTATGAAAAGTTATAATTCAGTGAAGGGAGGGATACTGACCTTCCCCTTCAGTATCTTTTGTTACTTCCAACTTCATCACATTATCATGCTATAGGGTAAACCAAAACCAATTATGAAAGTTATTTAGTAAGTATTTCAGAGATATCTATCTATCTATCTATCTATCTATCTATCTATCTATCTATTAAATTTTTCAACCGCCCATCTCCTCCCAATGGGGGAACTCTGGGCAATTCACAACAAACATTAAAAACATAAAATATATAAATACATAAAACCTTAATTAAAAACATTACTAAAAAGGAGAAGGAGAGTCCAAGAGGATGAAAAATCTGAGGCTGAAGGCAGAAGGCCTCTATGGGGCTAGCCATCCCCATGCTTAAGGTATTCCCTCCCCACCCCAGGCCAGGTGGTAGAACCAGGTCTTCAAAGCCTTACGGAAGGCCAGGAGTGAGGGGGCCAATCGCACCTCCAGGGGCAGAATGTTCCAAAGGGCGGGGGCTACCGCAGAGAAGGCCCGCCTTCTGGACCCCACCAGTCGAAGTTCTTTCACCGAGGTAGTCTGAAGCACGCCCTCTCTGTGTAATCAGGTGGGACAGGTTGAAGTCATAGGGGAGAGGCGGTCCCTTAGATAACCTGGTCCCATGCCATGTAGGGCTTTAAAGGTGATAACCAACACCTTGAATTGGACCCAGAAGCAAACTGGCACCCAATGGAGCTCGCGGAGCAGAGGCATTACATGGGCCCTCCTTGGGGCTCCAACAATAGCCTGCATTCTGCATTCAGAACAGCGGCTGCATTCTGGACCAGCTGTAGCTTCCGGATACTCTTCAAGGGTAGCCCCATGTAGAGCGCATTGCAGTAGTCTATCTGGGAGATAACAAGGGCGTGAGTGACTGTTCGAAGGCATCCCGATCCAGGAAAGTCATATGAAAATGTCATGGGGAAAAAAAGGGTAAAAACCTCCCATCAGCTTACAATTACCAGTGTTTTTTTCCTTCAGATATGGAATGCTAGCAAACACTGCGCACCAACACTTATATTTATGTTTAAAGGATACTTATTAACACCTTATTCACATTAAAATATAAGGGAACAAAGGTAGGCATAAAAAGCTGAATCAAAGGGATGCAAAGAAATATAGAATATAGGTTGAAAGGCAGATGGTATCAGGTGGAGATTACAAATCCAGTTTGAGAATGTGGCGATGCTAAACTCACAGTGACAACAGATGCAGCAGGGAAATAAATAAGCAATTCTGAGAGAGAGCATTTCACTAAAATCGGCCTAGCAGCCTCCTTAAATGCAACTGTAATTTCATATCCAAGAGGCTGATCAGAAAAGGCAAGAAGACAGAAGCAGAAAGCAAACAATATAGCTCTGGAATTTGTGGTTGCTCTTTAATTGTAAAAACCCACAAGATTTACTTTTGTTTTCTTTCGTTCTTTCCATTTAGCAATTTGTATTAAGTGATTTCAAAAACAAGGCTTTCTATTATCAGGCCAATCTCCTGATAGTGTTCATACAACACACTCCATTTTGTGCATATTCAGAAATGTGGTTCACTAAATTCAACCAGTCTTAATCCCGTTAAGGGAAAAGAATTACAACCTTGTGAATTACTCCTTCTTAGCTCAGCATGTGAGTTTTCAATATTTGTTTAAAATCAGTTGTGGGTTAATATTCCACCAAGTCAAGACTATCTGGTCTGACATGAGTCATCTTTAACAGATGCAACATTGATTAAAGTTAGTGATTGTGGACATTTAAGAGTGAAAGTCAAGAGGCTATCAATGGAGTTCCCCAATCTTCATCATATAACCTTTTAATGGTATTTGTACAGTGATTCAGTTGTGTTAGGAATTCCCCTACCACCTGTTTTAAGAGAGACTAGAGACTTGGTCTGAATCATTGAGTGCAATAGAAACTGCATCAAAGCAATATTAGTCACCACAGAGGGGGAAAAAAACCCCAATGTGAAGGTGGCATATAGGAGAATTTAGTTGTACTCCATCACACATCTTCCAACTGATCTTATGTTTTTTAATGGAAAATTTTGTACAAAACTAAATACCTGCTAGAATGTTGAGAAGCTTTAAAGGAATGTCTGTTGGGTTGGCTGAACTTTGTTAAGAAATATTGTTGAATAATGATTTCATCTATAGAGGAACGGACAGTAAAAATTCAGAAGTTAATCAATGTTTTTCAGATGTACTGTGTTTTAATAAGCTATCCTGTCTGAATAAGGAAGGAACATCTTATTAAATAGTTAATATTTTTGCATGTATTACTGCGTAAGAAATTTGTGGGGGGGAATCTAGAAGGCTGGTTTCAAGAAAAAAAATTGACTTGTGCATAGGAAACCGAAATATTGGTATTAAAATACCTAATACCTAGGTTTTCTAATCTCACAAACCAGGATACAGAGCCTTCTTTTATTAACAAGGAAGTTATGCTATCATTTTTTCACTGTCTAGAAACAGTTCTTAAGCTGGGAAGTCTTCCTTGACAATCAAAAGTACAATTTTCTTGCCTAAATAACTACTCAGAAGATTGTTTACAGGTTGCACTTCGAAGCAAAATATATTTGACTATGCGACTCAATCAAGATGATTCTGTGTAGCAACTGGGCATTGCATGCTGAAACTATAAAGTGATGTAACACAGAAGATTAATTAGGAAGCAATAGAAACTGCAACAAATTATGACTGCCTAGTGTACAAACTAGTTTCCTTCTCCCTTACTCAGACATCTGAGGGGACATCTTATGGTCCTAAACTATTATTGCAATGCTGCCTAAACCAAGACATTTAGGTTTAAAAGCTTCCTACAAAGCAGAAGAAAATTCTGGTTTGAGGGCAGCACTTAACCCAAATGAGCATGAAACTGAGCAAGCTCAGGGAGGCAGTGAAGGACAGGAAGGACAGGCATGATATGGTTCATGGGGTCACGAAGAGTCGGACACGACTTAATGACTGAACAACAACAACAACTTAACCCAAAACATCTTCATTCAGATGTCTTGGGAAACTAAATAATAATAATAATAATGATGATGATGATGTTCTCAGCAATTAGAAATAACTAGAGTATACTAAAGTTATCGTTATTAGTTCATGTGATAAGCCATGACATGTTTGGAACAACTAAACAGAATATGAATGATACTCATAACAATTAATGGCCTGCAATGACAATTACTTTACCACTGTCTCATTACTTATATGCTGTAAAAACATACAGTAGAACTTTATAGTATTAGGTAACATTTTGTTATGTCAGCAAGAACAAATATTTCCATGCCAAGGGCCACACTCCTAAAAGGAGTGGTTGAGCCTGGACAAAACCTAATATGCTTAGTTTAACTTGCATTTAAATGAAATTAAAGTATTGATTATGTGCCATCAAGTCATTGTCGGCTTTTAGCAACCACATAGATAAAGATAAAATATATAGATAAATTAAAACACAGCTAGTATGATTACTCTCTGGACATGTATTTGATCATTTCCCCTTTCTGTAACATCAACACATTTGGAGCTATACTAGAGATGTCCGCAGGGCAAAAAAGCCATGACAGTAACCTCGATGGGGTGATCAAACCTCCACGCATTTTTATGTGCGTCACACCACTGTAACTGCCATCTTGACTTTTTTTACCACTCCCTGAGGGCATCCCTGAGCTGATGTAATGGGAAGAAGGAATAACCTTGAGGAACAGGAGGAAGAGCCATAACCAAGACAGTGGTCAGATAAAAGAAACCTAAGTCTGCGGCAGAAATGTAATTTGAGAAAGCGCCTCAGACAAGACCCTCCCTAGTTCTCACAAAGATAAAGAGGGGGAGGAGACCATTCTGTTAGCATAACCTTATAATAAAAGTAGTATTAGCTTGCATGTCTTTGGTTTCCAAGTTTGGTCTACCTTGGAAGGCTGCCAGCTATACATATAGCTTTGAGGGCTACAGTTTGCTCTCAGAGGTACTTTAGTCATGCTGGCTGGGGAACTCTGGGAGTTGAAGTCCACACATCTTAAAGTGGCCAAGTTTGAAAGCCACTGATGTGAATCCTCTGGAGAGCTGAAGAAGTGGAAGGCTAAGAGGGAAAAGGGCACCATTTCTAAGGGCGGCATGTGAACAACCGCAGTGGAGCACAAGGAGAAACAAGGAATACCAGGCCACAATCATAGCAGCTCTCAGCAATAAAATCTGAAGACAGTTACAGGAAGAGATATTGTATTCAGGATATGATAACAACAAAACAAGGTGGAGGGGCAGGAAATGCTAAGGACAAGGAATCTGTGTAATTGTGGAAGGAATGGACTACCCCAGTCAAAGTGGGAAACCAAAAAAAACCTCGGGAGCCTGAGTTGCAGAAAGGTTAGATTTTTACAATATTTCACAGGTGACAGAAGAAAAGCTGGGAATAAGCAAAGGCGATGTCACCGACTCCTTCTTAATGCAGCAAAAGAGGCAACGTTTAACTGCAAGAATTATTAGGAATTATTCCAAAAAAACTGTGCACTTGGGTTACTTCCTCTGGGGATCAGATGCCCTTTACAACAAACATAGTTTTAGATAGGTCTGCGAGCCTTTTTTTTTTTTTTTTTTTACTCCAAATGAGAAAGGAAATTGGCTTCCAATTTTCATTTGGAGGTTACAGGTTAAGGTAACGTTCCTATTTTGATTAAACAGAATTATGGTCTGCCTGAAGCTAAGGAGAAAATCAGAGTGCCCAGGTGAAGAAGAGAGGGTACAAACTGGTGACATAACAAACAGATTCCCTATGCAGTTCTGGGTACAAAAGAGCAGAGTTGATCTAAAGAAAGGGGGACATTTCTATTTTATCAACACTTAAAATGGGTTAAACTACAATTACCAGGGGAATGGATAGCTTTCCTTAAGAAAGACTTAAACTTTGAATCCACAGACCTTAGGAAAAGTCAGCTGGATGAAAACCATAAGATGCATGTAGGAGGACTGATTGACTGATTACGTGCCATCCATTTAGTGTCGACTCTTTGCGATCACATGGATAGATTTTCTCTGTGATCTGTCCCTAACCCGGTCTTTCAGGTCTTCCAACGGTGCACCCATCGCCCAAGTAACTAAGTCCATCCACCCATATAGAAAGGAGAGACGCATATTTTTTTTTTAAAAAAAGCAGCAGGTTTTCTAGCAAAAACAAAGAACATCTAAATCTCACCACTGCACACATACCATTAGAACAAGATGATTGCAACTCTTGCTCCCATAAACCACTTTTATCTGCAATCTCTACATTCACAGCTGTGGTACTCATGACCATCTTTCCTTGCTTAACTAGACATCATATTGCCTGAACAGCAGCCAGACCTAAATGCCTTGCATCAACATTCATAGTTTATTCCCCATCATAATGAAAACAGGGTAATATTGCAGGTTATAGACTGATGGTCTCATTCACAATACAATACCAGAAAATAGAACAAGAAATTGCAGAATAATACACAAAGAAGTCTGCACTTGGGTGTTTGCATCTTTCAGAAGTTTGGGGAATTTCTAGTCAATGAAGAGAGCACAAGAACAGAAAAAAAACAGATGGGATCAGAATTAGTTTCAGGCATCAAAGCCATAAAGTCACATGTAGCTGGGAGCAGCTGGTGACACAAGAAACCTGTTCGGAGGGCAGGAACTGTGAAACATTTTATTTGAAGCCATCTGCACAACAATCTGACACAGAGTGGTAATTAATACTCATAAGGATATTTTCCACCATTTAGCAGACCATTCTTTCACCTAGAATGTAACTATCTTATAGGAAGGAAAGAACAAGGAAATAGATGCACGTGTGGTCTTGTCACACCTCATCAGAATGAAACTTCCACAACTTGGCACCCACAACAAACCACTCACGGGCCCAATCACCAACCTGACACTGCAAAGGCATCTCCCTGACCAAAATTAGGACAACCCAGAACACACCAGCTACGTCTTGGTGAGCACAAAAGCTTTTGCTCTCCAAGGCTGCCGAAAGACGTGCATCAGAAGTAGCCTGGGTCGACCTCCATGTTAGTCCAGAAGTGAATGCATTCGTGCAGCCATAGGAATCAACATCTGCCAAAGAGAAAACAACACATCTGCATTTGCCTCCTCCAAGAGGAACTCTCTCATTATTGTCTTGCAACCTTCAAAGCGTTGAAAGTTAACCTCAGGTGATCCAAACAACGGGGACAAAACAGGCACTGGGTGAAAGCTGAGAGTCAGCTGAACAAAGACAGGCACTAAGGAAGCCCTGCGGTCGGTCGGTCGGTCATCGCTTGAGCCTCATCAAGTACGGCTTAGGACGCGGGGCATCTCCGAAGCAGCACAAATTACAGACGTTCCGCAAAAAAGATTTTCTGCCTCAAAGAACTCAAGCAATTTAAAAAGGTCACCGTGGCTCCTCGAAAAAATTAGAAGGGGCAAAGACTATTCACTTTTATGATTCAGAAAACAATATTTGAAAAAAACACACCGTAATTTCCTTCTTTTTTTAGAAAAAAGCAAAGTGCAGGGTTTTTTTAATGGTTTCTTACGCACATGACCAAATGTGCTTTAAATAAATATCAGATCATGCGCGATATGGGTGGGGGGGGGAGGGCAGGCTTCTTCTTTCTTTCCTTTTCTAAAATAGCAGTCCCATACCACTGTTTTTAACATCCTAGCAATAGAGTTAATAGATTGCAGTAGATTTTATGCTCCCCTGCCCAGAGCTGTGGAGTCAGAGTCATGGATTCAGAAGCAATTCTTGGGTTACTGGAGTCGGAGTCGGTAAAAAAGTACTGACTCTGACTCCTAATAAATTTAAATTGTATATAATATAAATAATATAATGTGTTAAAATTTCCTATTTCATAGATAATAATTCGATTAACCTATTTTTTTCAGGATATATTTTAATTTCAGGTTCTCTGAAAATTTCAAAATATTCACATTGGCAGTGATGAAAGGCCTTGTAGGTTGCGTGCTTGCAGTCGATACAGGAAATATATAATTAGTATATTTAAAATTTATTCCTTATATCGATATATAATTAAAGGAATCGGAGTTGGACTCGAAGGTTTTATGTGCCGACTCCACAGCCCGGCCTTGCCCTCTTCTCCTAACAGCTGGAAAGAAAGGAAGGCCAGGCGCCAGTTTTGATCACTTTCCTTCCACCTCCCCTCCTACCAGAAGAGGTAGGCATCGTTTTTGAGATTCCTATTAAAAAAAAAAGAATAAAACTGTTACATGACAAAGTTGTAAAGAGGCTTGTACGACTTTCACAGTTGTCTAAAGTTTTGCTGGTTTGGATTATAATATCTCTCAGTTACTTGCAGCCGATGCTAGAATCACTTTGTTCTGCTAACAGTGTGCTACTAAACCTAACTATTTTTAAAATCTTTTTTAAATATAGCACTCAACATTGGGGGGCTAGAGAAGCTGCGTGACAATCATCTGCATCTGTTTTCATCAACTTAATGAAAGGTCTTTCCCTTTCTTTTAAAGCAACGTCAAATTGCATACAGCTAAATCATTTCCCCTGTTCTCCCCAGGGTCTACTTGCATCTCCTTCGCAGGCGCCCTTCGTAAGAAAAGATGTGTTCGCACACAAAGAAAAGAAAAACAGTTTGAGCTATAGCATGAGCTCTTGTATATTTACTCGGAATGGGGGCTGCTCAAACCAGAGGGATTTAATCACTTAAGTGTTGCTGGATTGCAGCCTGAGGCACGCAGCGAGATTTATAAAGTGGGTATTTTGTAAGCATCAACGCCGCAGCAGCAGCAGCCATCCAACCCAAAGCATGTGACTAGCATTCAACTTCTTTCAAATCTCAAGCTGTCCCAAGATATAACCAAGTTGGGCTAAGGTTTGAAAACCACAGAAAAGAACAATGGCATGTGATTCTTTTCATTCAAAAGACCTTTGGTCACATGAAAGTAAGGGCATGTATGCAACCATGACAATTTCCATGCCCTTCTCATCAGATTCATCCATCTAAGACTGTATAGATAAGTGTTTCTCAACCCTGGCCACTTTAAGATGTGTGGACTTCAACTCCCAGAATTCCCCAGCCAGCCTTGCTGGCTGGGGAATTCTGGGAGTTGAAGTCCACACATCTTAAAGTGGCCAAGGCTGAGAAACACTGGTACAGATGAACCGACATTCCAGTTTCCTTCTCTATTTTTTTCTTTATTCCCATTTGTATGCCCCTTCAGTCATAACAACTCTGAGCAGACAACGACAAGCTCAGAAGAAAAACGACAAGAAAACAATGAAAGCAATCCAGTAACAGTGCCACAAGAGAAATATAGCCTTCATTCATCCCCTCCCAAAACCTTCCAGAAGAGTTGGTTGGCATCCAAACGGAATAAATAAAACGTAAAAATAGAACAAGGAGGGTATGGTCCAGAATTCCCAGTTCTCAGATTATAATCAATGTTCACACGAACGCAGCCTCTAACGATGGGCTTGATGTGCCTGCATGTATACGGAAGGTGACTGTGCTATAAAATCTATGTTTCGGGGTACAGTCAAAACAGTCAAGATGGCAGCAGTGCTGACATATTTATCAGCATCATGTGTGCAACGGGCATAAAAACAAATTGCATCGCCGTGGCCATCATCTTGCCTTTTTTAACCATACCCTGTGGAGATTCGTGCTGCATTTTATCCCTACACCAGCAGCGGCCCTGCTGAATAGTGGAAGATTTTTTATGACGTTCCTAAGTGCATTGAACTGTAAAGCAAAATATTACTACAGCAACCAGTTAATGTATCTGCTGGTTCAGGAATATTTCAGGGCAGAGTGTGAATGTAGATCGACTTGCCAAAAGTTTTTTAAAATTATTATTATTATTTTAAATTCTACCGATCTTTTCTGCTTAGATCCGACTTAGACTTCAGCAGCAGACAATCCTTGCCTACTTGTTTCATTGAGAGAGACATTTAAATACAGAGAGACACAAACCTTTATAAATATAATGCAGCGTTTCTCAGTCTTGCTGGCTCAGAAATTCTGGGAAATCATGCTGGCTGGGGAATTCTGGGAGCTGAAGTCCACACATCTTAAAACTGCCAAGATTGAGAAATAATGCCCTAATTTGTGACTATTTCAAGTTTAGATCTGAGTAGACAACAAAACAACAAATTCAAGTCTGCCTCCAAGTTTTAAAAGGTTCAACAGAGCTTTACGATTCATGGAAAGACCATAAAATAATATGCCTCCCTCAGAGTACAGAAATAATACACTTTAACACATCTCCTAAACTTTCAGGAGCTCTGCTACCATATGTAATAAAACAAAAACAATCCAGGTGAACCTTAATAGGGCTATAAGCAAGCTCCTGTAGCCAAATATAGTATATTAAAATCAAAACATCTCATTTTTTTTATTAGTCACTGCTATTAGTCACGCAGTTAGAAAGACACCTGCCATTTCTATCAACGCTAATCCCCATTCTCTTAAGGTTACCACCATAATAAAATTACTTCCAGAACCAAACTCAACTCTGCAACAGCCAAAACAGTCCATCATAAATCTCACTGAGTCGCCCACAACTAAGACTAGCAATTAGCTATAGCAAAACAACTTGTCCTCTCTGTGTACATCTACTTAGTGAATGACATTTCCGGAATCTAACAATTACCTGCACGGATATAACGTGCTTCCAAATAAGCAGGCCTATAACTGCCAATGTCTGGACTCCTAATGATTTTTTAAATCCCCTTCTTCCACTGCAGCTCGGTTGGCTCAGTCCCTGCCAGAGAACTTATTTCTTCATGCTGGAGAGGAGATAAAAAAACAGTCTAGCCAGACCACAGACCTCTACCTGGACGCGCCCATAAAAGTCCAGACAAGTAGTCGAGATGAGCAGAAGACAGCAGCTAACCCAGCCTGCTCTGTCCCTCCTGGTCTTCTCTCACAGCAAAACAGCGGGGCTTAGAGACAAAAGGCTAAACAAGTTGTTGCACTGAGCTGCGAGTTGGACTCTACAGCCCAAATGGTCCTGCCTTAGACTCAACTCTAGCATTCTGCAGCCCAGTTTGCAGAGCGGGTTTAACTAGGCCCCGGGAAGAAGCATGTCCTGCAAACTCTTTCAACTTGCAAAAACAACCAGTTCAACTAACCCAGAGAGGATTAAATTAAGCTCCAACCAGACTGGGTTTTCAAGCTCAAACTGTCCCAAGCATCACATAAAGACTAAGGGCCATAACACTGAAGACCTTCTCATGCATTGAGAAAAAATGTTTCTAGAGAGCAAAAAATGGAGAAAATCAGACCTCACCATGGTGGCTAGACCTGAGTTCCTCTCTTTTGCTCCCAGAGGCAGTCCAGCCTCTAAGGCCACCTTCCTCAGCCCAGCCTCACCTTCCCATTGACCCTACAGGACAGCCTGGCCCCACCTCAGAAAGGGTACCGCCACAGAGCCCGAGAGTGGGGAGGGCACTGCTTGGCATGAGAGGCCTTGAGGCACCGACTGTGCGGCCCTGTGAACCAGGTCTAGCTATTGCAGGGAAACTTGCCGAGTTGGGCCAAGGGCAGCCATTCTATTGTTCCTCTTCCTGGTGAACATCCCATGACCACCCTGTGCCTCAATGCAGCAATCAGAGCCCAGGCCTGGCAGAACACAGTCCTCATGCCTGCAAAGCACTTTCTGCAGTCAAGGACTGTGCCTAACCCCAACATAAAAGATGAGCAAAGAGCAGAGTAAAATAATATCAGTATGGGAAGAGTTAAGCAAGCATGCACACTCATCAGGCACCTGGAGTTTGGAAAATCTACTCAATTTCAGAAGGAATTTTTAAACAATAAGGAACTAACTCCAAAGTCTGCTGGAATGGGTGGCTGTAACCAATTTAAATATTCTAATATAGTAACAAACTTCGGTCACTGACCAATTTGGAAAACAAAAATAAATTCTGAAACATCAAGTAAAAACCGCAGTAAAACATAATTATAAAACTTGATGTGGCCAAAGCCAGGCATATTTTATAAACAGCAAAACAAAACTTAGCCAGATTTAGAGAAATAAAATGTCATTAATCAGATAATAACAAGACAATAAAACCGATCTAGATGGCCTGGAAATCTTTACCGATGGGGAGTTATAAGCTGCAGCTGGGCATCTTTATAATAAGGGCACGATACCAACATGTGGGTTAATGTTTCAGGAACTCCTTCACCGCAGGGGCAAAGTCTGTTTGAATGGGATGCCCCATAATTTCCTCTCAAAAACAGCTGTTGGAAGGGCAATTAAATCTTGCCAGAGTTAGAGCTCTTCTGAATTTGGGAACCATTATTTCACTTAACTATCTTGAAAAAAAGTGAGCAATTGCCCAAGCACACATCTCTGAGGTATTTTTAAACAAAGCAAACTTAGGTCTCTGCCCCACCATGGCAGTACCTGGCCTTTACATGCAGGATTATATCAGGAACCACGCTCTGCCTTGACCATTGCTAGCGGGTGGGATAAGAGCAGAACAACCAGGGCTGACAGTCAGGACCCAACGCTACAAGCGTAGACCTTTTCAATTCATACCTATTCCTCTGCCCGAAAAAGACCCAAATGTCAGAACTTCTATGCATAGACCCAATTCTTTCCAAGTATCCATTTTTGCTTTGCAATCTAATCCTGACCAAGGTGTCAGATTTTATCCTTCCTGATGGCACCGACCCCGAGAAACTTTTTAGGGTTGCTTACCAGAAAAAGGAGACTACCGAACGACTGCCGCCCACTGTTTGTTACCTTTACAGCAGTAGGTCAAGCTTGCTGACCCATCATCTCAGGTACAATGAAATGCAATTTAATAAAATTCAGTGGGTCCACTCAGGTTCAAATGGGGCTTCTCTACCAAGAGGATCACCACATTATGCTCTAACATTAGCTATCAGGTATTTCAATACAACCTTCTCTTATAACAGTGTTGGGGCACATTAAAAATTAATGTGCTTGTTTTATTGAGTTTTCATAAGACAATATATACTATATCAGATTATGTGTTAAGATTAGAGTTCCACGTAGCTCGAGATTTTCTGAAAAAGAATGGCCTGTGTGGTTCCTTTTCACCTGTAACACCCTTGTGTTATAAACCAACACGCTTGAGTCATAAACCCACTTGCCTGTGATTTCTTGGAACCTAAAATATTCCTGTCTTCTCGTACGCACCATCTTGACCTTACTACCAGTAACATTTTATTTTATTTATTTTATATTAGGTTATAGCCCACCTTTATTTTGTACAACTTAAGGCAGCATACATAATGCTCCCTTCTCCTATTTTCTCCACAACAGCAACCCTGTGAGGTGGGTTGGGCTGAGAGAGACGGATTGACCCAAAGTCACCCAGCCAGCTTTCATGCTGGGAGGACTAGAACTCATGGTCTCCTAGTTTCTCCTACTATCTAGTCCAACACCTTAACCACTATACCAAAGTGGCTCAGTTTCACATGCCTCTTACCTCAACCCGTACAAGAGAACTAAGTATTAAAGTCATCTGGCCCTCAAGTATTCATTCAGAATAAATCATATACCTTGCTATGCCAAACTATCCTTGAATCCTTTAATCCACCATTAAAAAGGTTCAATTTTCCATAGCAAGCTTTCTTTTACAAGGAAAGAAAAGCTTGTTAAAGACTGGCCATTGTATCTACTGAACAAACAGTTCAAGGAAATATATTAAGATTCCATGTTCAATTCACCATTTCCCTTTCACAGGTGAATCACAGTTATTCTTAATTATTCACAAAAAGACAACCCGGTCACTTTTTTACCATGTCTCAGGTTTAAAAACAAATCTACCACTGCAGAAAAGATAACTAATTCCATTCAAACAGTCTAATCTCCAGATGGTGCCAATCTTGTGAACACCCTCACCAAGCTTATTCTTTACCTTGTGCTAATTAATCAAACCACCCTTATTAAGTCATGATGATCTCTAGAATTACCACTTGAGTATCACTTCATTTCAGTATCCATCCCACAGCAATTGCAAAACTGACTTTCTGCATACAAGGTCTGGAATACTCCTGTTCAGGCTGCGGCTGTGATCAGAACCCTATCATTTTCATTCACCCTCCTAGTGTTAAGTAAATGCCACACGCTTGTTGACTCACATTGTTTAACCAAGCCAAGAAAATTATGCCCGCTGGATTATTCAACCCAATCCTTCGCCCCACCTCATCTGCACTACTCTGATGGAGAAAGGGCATGAAAGCTTCTTTAGTCATTGCCAGCTTAGACTATGTTCCTCTCTTGTTGCTTCATCCATCACTCACCTGTGCCAGCCACCTTCTAACATCT
This sequence comes from Python bivittatus, assembly GCF_059951505.1. Classification (NCBI taxonomy): domain Eukaryota; kingdom Metazoa; phylum Chordata; class Lepidosauria; order Squamata; family Pythonidae; genus Python; species Python bivittatus. Next base: position 55,679,305 of record NW_028277034.1, on the reverse strand, counting down.
CAATTAATTTTTCCCCCTCTAACTTCAAAAATAATGTACTTTCCTCTCTGCCAGATGAGGTCAGTTAAACAAAAAAAAACCCCACATCCCTTATCCATTCTACTAGCAGAGAGACCTTCAGAGAACTTCCCCATACCATAGAAACAAACGCCATTCGTCTTATTTTCATCCTTGTCATCTTTGCACACATTTCAGAAGGAGCTCACCTACGAGTCCTTCTCATCAACTGCCCCTTCTAGTCCACCGACCTCACTGAGCCAGTCAAACCATTCTAACGAGCAAATGCTGCTTAACCTCCCATCCATCAAGCAGCTACTAGCAAACAAACAGAAAGCCACCAGCTGCTCCTGCACTACCCGGCATTTTAACTTCTTCAAGGTGTCTCAGGATCTCACCAGGTGCAGGTCAATCAGCACCCCAGGTGAATTGTGGGAAATGAAGAGGAGTTGGAGTATCACCACGTGCCACCTCAAGATCAGCTCCTTCCCTGATGCTAGCACTCAGACCAGCAAGGTCGGGGGGCAAACAGACTCACCACTTTCCTTTGATTGCTTGGGGAAAAGAGAGCTGACACTGCTCCCAGCAGGACAAACGCAGTTTCACCAGCTTCGCTGCCCCCACAGATCTGACCCTGCCATTACTACCCTATCAGTTGAATCCTCCATTGGACGAGGTTTAGTGTGAAACCCTCACTGGCAAGATATTGCAGGATTTATTGACAAACCCAATTTCGCCCCTTAGCACTGGCCTACACCCCTGTGCCTCTTTTGTTAAGACTGCAGTCTGTGCAATAAGTGCTTCTTGGCAGCCTCTCCATATGTAATCCCAGATCTTCTGGGATGCCAGCCACACAGTAATGTAGCATAATGAATAGGAGCGCCAGCCTCTCCAAGGTTCCTCTTCCAAGCCTCACATCGTCGGTGAGATGAATTATACGAGCCACACTTTCCCGGCGTCTATGGCTGGCCTGGCTGACATTCTGGGGTGAGCATGATTCAGGCAAGGCGAGCTGCACATCGCACTGGGCCCGCTGCCCTCCATTCGCCAGGCCCAGGAGGGACGAGACCTCACAGCCCTTCGCCCAGGCCTGGCCCCTGGCACTGCTGGAGAGCGGAACCCGGCCTTCCCACGGCGTTCGCCGCGTTCTCTCCCTCCTGCCCCTGCTGAGCCGAGTGGGTGGCTGTGGTTTCTTAACACAGGTTCAGGTTTCTTTCCCGAGCGGCTGAGGGAGGGAACCGCAGCCGGTTTCAAAAGCAGAGCTCCGCCATCCCACACCCAGAACAGAAGCGGGAGATGGCAGCTGGCGGGGGGGGAGGGGGGGTGGCAGCCCAAAGCCCCGCTCGCCTGCGCCCGCCGCCTCACCCACCGGAAGCGCCCCCCGCAGTGCTGGCACTGGTCCCCGACCCAGCCGGGCTGGCACTCGCACTGGCCGGTGCTGGGCTGGCAGCGCCCTCCGTTGGCGCAGGGCTTCTCGCACGCCTTGCCCTCCGCCGAGCCCGACTCCGCGCCCCGCGCCGCCAGCAGCGGCACCAGCAGCAGCAGCAGCCGCCACGGCAGGACCGGCAGCCCCTCCAGCAGGCCGGCCGCCGCCCCCCGCCGCCGCCGCCGCCGGTGGTCCCACCGCTCCATCGCCGGGGCTGAGCCGCGCGGGCGCGGGGACCCGGACGGGGTGGCGAGGGTCACTCTTCGGACGACGACGACGCCTCCCCCTTCACGGCCGCCGCCGCCGCCTTCGCGCTCTCTCTCACTCCCCAAACAGTTCGGAGGAAGAGGCGGCCCGGAGCCGTCGCGCCGCCATCGCGCACGCGCCCGGCCGCGTCCCCTCACGATGACGTCACCCGCCCCGAGCTGGAGCCCCGGACGAACGCCGGAGAACGAACGAATGGCCATGGACGCGTCAGGAGGGCTAGAGCGGCGCGGGCCGCTCTGACCGCTCCAGAACGCCATGGAGAGGCTGGTCTCCAGGCAACAGCCTAAGCGAGGAGGAGGAGGAGGAGGAGGAGGGAGCGTGGCCCCTCCGCCCTCTGGCTTCTCCCGGCAGGCAGAAATCCAACTGGTGAACTCAGGAGGTTAAAAACTCAACGGATACAGCCCGCCGCGGCCCCCTGTCTCTGAAGAGCCGGGCTGGAGGAAGGTGAGGGAGGCTGCTTGCTCTGCAGCCCTGGGCAGCCCCAGCTGGTGCCGACGCCTTGGCTCTCAGGGCGCGCCTTGCACTAAGCCGCGCTTTGCCTACCGTGGGTGGCCGAGGACACAGTCAGTGGCTAGTTTCACGGGGCTGTTAAGCCTCAAGCGGGTGGACTCACGCCTGAAGGCGACCCGGCGGTTGCAGCTGGGGCAGAGCACCGGGGCTGCCCTGCCAGCGGAGAAGCCTGCCCTGGCGGAGCGAGGAGCGCCCGGGCCTGGTCAAAAGGCTGGCAGGACCTCGGGCACCATGGCCCGGGCGGCGCCCAGATCCTCCAGGGACTGCCTTTGCAAGCGGCCGGCTGCCCGGAGGGCCAGGCATGGCAGAGCCCGCCTGTGGAAGATGCCCTCAGAATACACCGGGCTGCGATCCGTCTGGTATTTCAGGAGGTGCTCAGAGCTGTCCCTTTGCAGCTGTGGCAACGGAGGAGGCCATACAGGCGGAAGCGGGCGTTGGGTATCAAAGTGGGTTTGGTGCCGCCTGGCCCACCACTCCAACCCTGGCACCGCTGCGGGGTAGCTGACAGTGGCCTCACTGAAATGCTTTGGGGGATGCCTTTACCTGGCACCCTCCCCGCGTGGGACAGAGGAAGGTCCTACGCCCTGAGCACTTCCTTGCTCAGCAGACTAGGAATGATAATGGTAATAACAACTGTGTTGGAAGAAGGAAAATGAAACTGCAGCATCGCATCCCAAACCTTGCAACTTTGCAGCATCTGGCCGGAGAAAGACAGCTTCCCTTTGTTTTTTGGAGGTGGCAGACAAAAGCACAGAGTATAATTTAAAGTATCCATTTTATTCAAAACAAAGAAGATTTCGTTTTAATTTTCAGAGATCAGATGCCTAAAAAGCCTTAAAGTGGGTGGAATAAAGTATTTCTCAGCCTGAAAGACCAGGTCAGGAAACAGATATCATCTGAACTACTGGAACTCTAATTATTATTATAAGGAATAATAACAGAATCTTGAAAGCCTGATGCACTACAGTGAATCAAGGCAGGGCAATCTGGAATCTTTTCCTCACCCCCTCCTCTCTATATGGGCTAAGTTGGTGTTTACATAACAGTAATTATAATCCTTTCTTCAAGGCAATCTCCATCCTGCTCTACAGCATTGAGCAGTGTAAAATCACAGATGTCTTACAGAATCAATCTTCTGTAAAATGCTGAGAGGGACGCTGGATACAGATGTGCAAGGGATGGGATGCATGGCTTAAAAAGCCTGCGATGGAAGAAAATTACATAAAGTGAGTTTGTACAAAATATAGTAATGTTCAGATACAAAAGTTAGTAGAGTTGCTTACTAGAAACCATCACACAAACACAGCTTCCACTAAGTTGGAACTTCCTAAGCTAAGTTCCACAGCTTCCACTATAAAATCCTGATGGGGCATCTGTGAGACTAGGCTGAAGCTGCCATAACTAAAGATGAAGCAGACATGTAAGCAGAGAGGAGAAAAGCCAGGAATCTTATCTAAAAGGTCCTTTGGAGGAGGTAGATAAGAAAGAAACAAGGTGTTAAGGAAACAAAGGAAAAAATGTTATCTTAACCAGACAAAGGAAGTTGGGCCTGAGCACCTGGAAACCTCCCCCCAGTCCCATCAACAGCTACCTGACTTGTAAATCAACAAGACAAGACTATCTGCCAGTCTTGGGAATCAACAAAGCAAGGACTTTGGGGGATAAAAGGGGTCCTGAAGCCCACCCATTCCCTGAGTCATCTTTGGATCCAGACTTGGCAGCTTCCATCCCCCTAGCTAGTGCCTGGCAGCTTAGTTGAGAAGGATGTAAGTGTGGGTGTGGATGTGTGTGCGTGTGTGTGTGAGACAGAGCAAATGTACATTGTGACCAGTAAAGTTTTGCTTTAAATTCACTGGGTCTCCAAAGTATTCCAAAGAACCTGTTGTGCCTCAGTGTGTGGTTGGAAGCAATTGGTGCAAGTCCCTAATTGCTTCCCTCCTGTTGCCCAGGGCTGTGTGTCTTGTCTGCTGTCTGGAAAGCCCAGGTAGAAAACAAGGGGGGCTTACAAGATCTGCATGCCTCAAGGGGCTGTGAGTGTGTGAGTGACCATAAGCTGAACCTGGGAGTCCCTGTGACACATCCTAAGGTACTGATCCCTGTTATTCTTTGATGCAGAACCATATTTACCTGGAAAAAAACTTCCTTTCCACAGTGATTGATTAAGTGATTGAATTTATATAGCCGCCCATCTCATGCATGTAACACCAGGTGGTGCACACACTTAAAACACAAAGCTAAATGATCAACATAATTAAAACAAAACCATTAAAATACAGTTAAAAACAGTTTAAAAAACTATACTAACAAAAACACAGGGGAAAGTGCATTGTAAACCTACATTCAGTGCAATCATTTTCATCTTTAAATAAAGGCCGGTTAGACCTCTTTTACTCAAGAGGCAAGGTGTCGATTGCTTGCCTGATATATTGATTGCTTGCCTGATATATTTGTACGTTGGCCATCTGGTTCAGTGGAGGGTTTGTTTGCAGACTGGTGAGAGAATGACACCTTGCCTTTTTGCTTGAGGGCTCTTGGCCCATTATGAAGAATTGAGGACAACCATTCAGCTTATAGGCTGACATTTTAAGGGGAGTTTTGGGTATTCTTGTGTGCCACCCAGAGTCCACCATTTGGGGCAATGGATAGCGGTAGGGTAAAATAAATAATACATAAATAAAATAATGCTAAGTCATGAGGTGGAGTTAGTTGAAACCACAGAGGCTGCCTTCAGGCAACAAGGTCAGCCAAAACCAAGTTATGGGGCGGCTCAGTGTGATGCCTGAAGCTTATCCATACTTAAACATGATTAATTTATCCAATCCATTGTTGGGAATCAACATACAGATTCATAAATTGATAATGAGGTCTGAGTTCATAGAATGAGCTACTGGGAAAAGGGAAATATAGGAAAAAGAAGGAAAGGCAACAATTACACAGAGAATTCCAAATCAATATGGCGTAACTAAACTAGATATTATCTCCTTGAACAGGATCTTGATATTCAACACAGGTCCAGAACTCACTGGAAAGAGGATGGCTGGGGAAAAAATCACTTGGCTGGGATTCCTGCTTAGATGGTGATAGGGAATTCTTCTTGTTTTTTCTTCCTTCTTTTTTGAACTCTATCTTCAGTTTTATAGAACAATGTTTCTCAATCTCAGCAACTTTAAGATGGCCAGCCTTCAGCTCCCGGAATACTAGCTGGGGATTTCTGGGAGTTGAGATTCACCCATTTTACAGCTGCTGAGGTTGAGAAACACTGCTACAGGATGCAGATATTAATTGGAAACCAGGATTTTCAGTGAGACTGATTGTTGCTTTGCTCAATCAAGGACAATGCTCTTGTCACTAATGTCCTGGGTCAAGCCAGCAAATCATCCAATGGCTAAACCCACCTTGCAAACAGTCTTTGGTGGCACAATGGAGGTGCAATCTGGTTTTCACCCGCTGTGTCACTGAGTTTACATAGGAGAGGCTGTTTTGGGAAACAAATGCTGTATTTCCTTTGCTGAGGTCTCCAACATGAGGTCAACTTATGGGATGCTCTAGAAGGCCTTGTTGGGGCATATTAAAAAAAAAAAATAGAGGTTTATCACCCTTTCTCTCTCTCATTTGCAGTGAAGGATATGGAATAATGGATTTAAGTTCCAGGCAGGCCAATTCCAATTAAATGTTAGAAGAAATGTCCTAACAGTAAGACCATTTTCTGGGTAGAACCAATGACCCAGAGAGATGCTGTGCTCTTCTTCCCTGAGTGTGTTCAGTTGGAGACTAACAGCATCTGTCAGGGAACCTTTAATTAGATTCTTGCACTCAGCAGGGGGTTGGATTTGATGGCCTAAATGGCTTCTTTCTTTTTCATGCTTTTGGTAGATAAAGACAAATGGTACCACTGTGGCGAGGTACAAACTAAAATAAATTATTTATTTGGTATTACTGCATTTCCCATTCCTGTTTGCAGCAGTTCGTGCTGGACACTGAAGATCTGCTCTCTCTTGCCATTACTAAGATAACAACCGTGTTCGCATGATAGCCCAAGCAGCATCAGCTGCTTTATGATCTCCTTAATAATCTTCTGGATGCAGATTTTCCTTTCATAGGTGTCCAGTAGAAGCCACAACAACATGATGCCCATCACAATGTAATTGCATAAATAGCACTAATTATGTAATTTGCATCACTGGCATCATAACATCACAATGCAAATGACATACTTACATACTTTGTGTCCTTTGCGTGGTAACGTAACATTACATGTGATGTTCTTTGCCCCTCCTGACAGACAACAATGTCTTCCTTTGTCTCTTTTTTTGAAGTTAGGGGCAATGTTTGTCCTGCAATCATCTAGCACTTCTCCAGTTCAGCTAGACCAATATTTCTCAGCCTTGGCAACTTTAAGATAGGTGGACTTCAACTCCTAGAATTTCCCGGCCAGCTTAAAGTTGCCAAGGTTGAGAATCACTGAGCTAGACCATCAGCAAATCCCTTAAGTACTCCAGAATGCAATTCATCTGGCCCTGGAGATGGTAAGCTCATTTAAAGTAAATTGATATCCCTTGATCATGCTTCTGCTGTTTTGCCCGCTTTGGACTTTGGGAGGTACTTACACACCCTTTCTTTCCACTCACATGACACCAAGTCCTAGCCAATATCCACCTTCCTGTCACTTCAATAACAAGATTTCTACTTCCCAGAGTCTGTAATGGGTATTTATTGGGTTCAGATTCCAGTTTATATTAATCAGAAATAGTGGCTGTTTCAGGTTTTGGTTACACTTGTGGTTAAAGAGCTGCATGAGACCAGAGGAAGGAATAACATGGCAGACACACATTCCTTTAGAAAACTGGGTTGTCCTGGGATGTCATGCAAGCCAGGCTGCTGGCTGTTGGGTAAAGCAAGACCTTGTGTGACTCCGGCCATTTGTTGTTTGTAAACCACAGTTTACTGATTAGTTTGATATCTGCACCAGGCCACATATTGACCCAAAGCTTCCTAGCTTTTTACTAAACACACAGGCATGATGTGAATGCATGGCTGGAATTTTCATTGGACAGGATCCACAACTTTCTCACATAGAACAAGCTTACACATTATATACGTGTCTATTCTACATTTTGTACCTCTCAATAGCTCTGTGCATGAACAATCATCCTGGTTACTGAACTGACCCAGTCTCTGAGTGCTCACAATCCTTAACACCAAACTCTCCAAACAGGATGGTTCACTCAACATAGTAAGCCTCCCAACCCTAAGCAAGCTTAGCCACTTCATTTTCAAGGAACCTGCTTAAATGTGTTGTGCAAATAGTGTTTTAAAAGAGTAAGGGTCCACCTAACGCCAATGCATTGCCAAGATCCTGGCAATTTTGTTTTAATGCTGGCAACTTTGGTAAATACCATGTACTCTGTGGACTACTTTAGCTTTTGGTCTGAAGTTGCCAGCATTTCTCACAAATAATTGCCTTCTCTAAGCAGCACCTGTTGCCTGAAGGACCAGGAAAACATGATGCAACCCTGGGAGCAATCAGCTGAACTGTTTCACTCAGAGGAAGGCTTTTCCAGTTATTCTTAACAAAGTTCAGCAGTTGGGTTGCCTTGATCAGCTTGTCATCATTCCAGACTCTCCATCATCTGGATATAGCCTAACAACTGATGTGTGGCTGGAGAAAATTCTATTTACGTTCAGGTAGGCGATGGACAAATTTGTGTTTATCTAAGAACTATTCTTAAAGAAGATGTATAAATCACAGTTTATTCATAATTCAGGACAAGGATTATGATTTGGGGCTATCAGACAAAGTTGCCTTTTTTTCCCTCTCTTTCTAGATGTCGGGTATGCTAATTCAATACACATTTGTTCATTCAGTGTGACCCAGTGGGCATCATTTTACCAGTCACTGCTTTTTGGAGCTCTTGTAAATTCATGTTGGAGTTAGTATTTGTCACCTTGTCACTGGTCAGCTTCATCTTCAACATAATTATTTGGGTTGAGTCAGTGCCTTTTGGGAGCACATGAAAAAAGGTCCAAATTGCATGGAGTTTCGAGTCTCAGCACATAATTATTTGTAGATTTAGTGGGTAGTCAATAGAACATTACAGATTAAAATGTTCTGCATTGCTTTGCAGGGCTGGAATTGATGTCAGGCTACCATATCTGGGCTGCAAAACTCTGGACAACCACTAGCCATCAGCAAAGATACATCTCTTTGGCCCACCTGGTGGTTGTCAAGAATGGTAGCCCTAATTGAAAGCCCTTGGGGTCTTCAAATTCCCACACTGCATGAAGGACTAAGGAAGGGGAGAACATTAGAGCTCTGTTTTTTTTCTCCAGGGCCGTAGCCAGACACACAGCCATCCTCTTTTCTTCTCCTGCACACACACAGTTAAAAAACAAAAATAAGAAACCAGAAACTCTTTCCTAATTGAATAACCACCAATTTTTAAAACTTCCACATGCCTTGTCTCCTTTTATGTTACGATAGGCCATGTGTCAACATGAGAGACCCAAGGGCTTTGTTTATATAGCAATATCCCTTTTCTCTGGGGAGCTGAATTTGATAACGGAGAACTGCTAAAAAGCATCAGTAAGTTGGCCATTAAAAGTAGAAATGCATTAAGAAGCTGCACACTTTGATTTTCTTCACATGGGGTTGGCTTAGATGGTGGTACCTAGGTGACCTTTTCTGAGCTTGAAAGCTAAGAAGGGTCAGCTCTGGTTAGTACTTGGATGGGATTCCTCCATGAAATATCAAGGGTGGGGAGTAGCCTGGAAAGGGACTTCAAGTGTGCAGTTGTGGCCACTATTTACTTTTTGTACCCCCCTACTGCAAAGTTCAAAAACATCCTGGAAGAAGACATTAGCAACCCAATCTTGGTGGAGCCTCTGTGAGCATGTGGATCTTACACTTGTTTTACAAAAAGATGTTAATGCATATACACAGTCTACCAGTCTTTCTAAGGTTCTCTGAGGTTCTAGGATATATAGAAAGTTGGAATGTTCCACAACAGAAAGCAGCACCTACTTACTGAATGCTGATGTCAATAACCTAACCAGGGTGAGATCTTGTTAGTACATGGATGGGAAACCACCAAAAAAATCCCTCGGTTGTAGACTAGTCTAAGAGATTTTCTAAAATTCCAGAAGGCAGGAGTGACTAATGATTTCCACATTGTGATTCCCACAATGCATGGCTCTTGAACCAAGCTGAAGTCTAAAGAGCAGCCATTTGGGATTTCTGGAAATGGGGACCTGTGTCCTCTGAAAAACCTGGAGTGCAAGTTGCAATTTCCAAAAACCTAGATTTTTTGTTCTTTCTGGTTTGGGGGACACAGTAGGTTGCCAAGCTTGGCCCAAGAGCTCCATGCAGGGTTGGAACAGGAATAGCTTTGGAGCTTAGCATGTTGCATATGCCGTATGTAGAAAGCCTGCTGCTGATCTTGGATTGCTTATCTTCAGCTACACAAGTGGGGCCTCTCTTCCATGGGGTCAAGGCCGATGGAGATTATTCAAGAACCAGCCTACAACAGTTGCTTTTAATCTACGCCAAGCTCAAGGACCCCCAAGGTCCCTTAGCAGTTAGCATACCAGCGGGGCTTTGACCAAAGAATTGGAAGAAACTTCAGTGCCTCCACAATGCTCAGATTGCCAGAGGACCCAGACTGACTAAACAACAACCAGAACTTCATTTCCCAGGCTTCTCCTTTCTTCTCTTCATTCCTTCTCCTACAGACCTAAAACTATTTAGCGCTGCCTCAGTCAAACTCCCAAAGAATGCTAATAAAGCATTATTGTCCTCCAAGCAGAAATGAAAGCATGTTTAGGGAAAAGAAGAAGCAGAGTTGCTCTCTCTTCTCCCCATGATGCTGCAGTGACGCCTGTTCGGCAAAAGGTCAAGTGAATAATTGATATCCTAAAGCTCCCAGTTCCACAATAAACAGACTCTTCTTTTGCAAGGATTCAGAGGGGAAAGAGAAAGGGAACAGCCACTCATAGACATGCCTGTGGGATGCCCTGCACGGGCGTGGAAGCGTTCTGATTAAAGTTGTTGAATTTGCACTCTTGAGCTGTCTCAGTGGCTCATCGACATTTCAGTCATGAGATACCCACAGTCTTTGGCCCAACAGTAGCCCTGTTTTTCCACCCAGAGTCACATTTAGCACATCGCACTTCCTCTCTCTTGCAACCAGACTGTCGGATCCCAGGAGCTGATCTGAAAACAAAGAGGGCGTTTACTCTTTTGGTCAAAGATAAAGCAGAAAAATAAAATAGGTACATGATATGCTATCAAGAGTACAAAGTTAAAAGTACTAGAAACAGTGTGTGAAAGGAGGATGACCTTTCCTCAGAACATGGAACACTCGGGAGTTCATATTGTCCATCTGGTTAACCAATATCGAGATCTCACAACCTGAAAGATCAACTGCTTTACTCTACGCTCCTCTTAAGCCAAAAATAAAGCAGGAAACCATTAAATGACTAGCTTTCTGTTTTATCTAAACAGGAAAGTAATGGTTACCAGCTTCAAAATAACCTAGGTAATTAAGCCATCTTCTTTTTTTTTAATATAATTTTTATTAAGAATTTTAATTACAATAGTAAAAACTAATACAAACTAAACTTAGAGAAAGAAAATAGAATGGAAAGAAAGAATAGAAAGTGCAGGAAAAAAGAAAAAGAAGAAAAAGAAAAAGAATAAAGAAAAATAAAAGGAATATATAAAGAAGTGACTTCATCACAACAAGTATAAACAAATGTAATAACTCTTCACCCCCTATAAGGTTAAACAAATATCTCTTCATCCCATATCCCATCCCTTATTTATAAGCAGATCTATAAAACATCAATTTTTCAATCCTGGTGCCAAAAAAAGTCCATAAAGAGTTGCCAGAACATTGCAAAAAAAAAAGGTTTTATTTTAACGTTGATCAAATAAACCAACTTAATATTCCTTTTACTTCTGTCTTAATTCAATCAAATTTGTTATAGGATTTGATTTATCTTCAATTCTTTATCCCAATGCACAGATTTCTTCAAGGCTATAAAAAGGCTCTTTTGTAGATCCAATAGGAAAACATTTTCCAGGTCATTCTCTTGGTTTACTGGCACTGACCTTGCCTGAGGTTGAAAAAGTTAAAACAGGGTCAGATCTGTTTGGAAGATGGATGGAAGGCACAAGAAATCCCAAGGTTGTAGGCTGCACTGGAAATTAGGGGAAAGGAGGAGAAGGAAACGGGGGCAATGGGAAACCACTTTCATATTGTTGCCAAAGAGAAGGACAGACATGTCCACGAAGTCACCATGAGTCAATGGAAAGCAGACGCTTCTTGAAAGGAAAACTCTTGGTTAGTTTCCAGGGTCAGTCCCAGAGATTTTAATATTCATGTAAGGACTAAGTTTGTTGAAATGGGAACTAGGCTGGAGAGAACCATTATGCAAACATCTCTGTACAGCCTCCCAAAGCTGTGAAGCAACCTGCCCACTGTCTGTTCATTTGGAAGAGCAAGAGGAAGAAGTCTAGAGAATGACCACTGAAGTTTCTCATTGCAGTTGGCAACCCCCAGCTGGGTCAAGCCCTTCCTTCCTCCTTGTCTGCAATTCAAGTTGTAATCGAGTCAAGTCACATTGGTTGGGGAGTCTTTGGCCATATCTTGTCAAGGGCTGAGTTAAGGGTTAAGAGTCTAGACTGCCAAGCCTGGGTGTGATGTCTAACAGTCCATGGCCCCAGTAGAAACATGCAGCCATGTAGTGGGCTTCAACTTCTGTCCTGTGGCTGGTAAAACCCGACCTTCTGAGTCACCTTGGAGAGCAATCAAGCTTGCACTAGAACGGATGCACAGATTGTGTGAGATATATTTGACACCTTCTGCAGATGTACAGAAAGATTAACTAGGCTTAAGGAAAGCAGGGTTTCCTTGTATGTAGATAGATCTCTTTTCTTACAAGGTTGATTTTTTTTCCTCTGATTAGTTCTAGAAGCTGACCTTGCTAAGACAATGCTGTAAATTACAGGAAGCTGCCCAAATTTAGGGAAACTCATTTTAGGTATTATCTGGTTTTGCTTGTTTGCTTCTGGTTTTGCTTGGTCTTTAGAAGCATCTCTCCTATTACCCATCTGTGTGAGTAGAAAAAAAGATTTAATTAAATGCTGGTGTGCCTGCGACAGTGATCGGAGACTCCAGTCCAACATTTCCCCAAACTGATGTCTTTCATTCCTGTTGCTTCCATCATCCCCAGCCTGCAGTCCTCCCTCATTTATAGGAAGCTGATGGGATATGACCTATGGCAGATCTACGTTCCTTATGAAAACGGATTTATCAGTCCTTTCTTTTTCCCAGGAAAACTTTGAAAGATCGCTATTCTGAAATGAAGGTTGGGGAGCTTTCTAGTTCATTCCTGGCACTTTGGACCTGGCAGGATTCTTTGGCGCCTGCCACCACCATTGTACAGTGCACACCCCATAGCATCCTCACAAGGCCCAGGTTTGCAAGCACCCTTGATCGAGTCAGATCAAGACCGGGAATCTTCATTTGCATGCGATGCTAAGCTTAGGGCTCCCCGTCCACATGGTTTACAGTTCAGTGTATTGTGCACTGTGCAGATCATGACAATGGATGAATTGTCAAATTAAGGGTGAACACGGTGAATGGATAACTCAGAGAATGTATGTAGAGAGCTGCACATTTCAGGCACAATAAGTCCTTGATTTGGGCCAACAGATCAAGAGGCAATAGATACGGCCTGTCCCCAGTCTGATGCCAATCCAGACGCTCTGCTACAAGAGGCTGCTTCCCTGAACCTAATTGGAGTGCCCTGGGCAGAAGCCAGATTGGGGACTGGCAAAGCCCCCAAAGAGGCAGGCTTCCAAATGGTGCTTGGGACAGACAACTCGAACAGAAGGTTGTAACACGTTCAGCTTGCTTTGCCATATGTCTTCTTTGAGAGCAGGCATTTCAAATGCTGAAGCAAGTTTAAGATATTAGATGTCAGGGTTTATGTATCACACTGTTTAATGTTAGCTTAGCATGTGGTGTGACTCCAGGCAATTATAACTTACTCAACAGACCATGGACAAGAAAGGCATGGCTTAGCACAAGTGGGCAACCTCCTTTTCTATGTAGTTTGGGGACTCCAGGACCTGCAGGGCATCTGGCAGTAACACAGGGGCCTCCCTAGAAAGAGGAAGGGCCAAAAAGGTTGAGCCTTTTTGGAGTAATTTAATGTTTAATGACATCATTCCTTTTTAAAATTTTAATCTCCTGTTCAGTCCTTATTTTTGGAAAGGAAAAAGAGGCAAAACATCACAGAGCTGAACATCAGTAATTTGCTGTTCAAATGCAGGAGCTGCCAGGACTACAAAACAGGACAGGGAGACCACATGCTATACACAGGTTGCCCACACCTGATGTAGGATAATATGTGAAACCAGCTATGGAAATCTTAGAACTGGAGGGGCCTTTACTGCTACCTACTCCAACTCCAGTGGGCTACAGGACTTCAAATTATAGCTGACCTAACAGATGGCTGCTCCATAAGTCTTCAAGATCTAGTCCTACCTTTTGGGGTGTCAAGAACAAGGCTTCCAGCTGATGGCCCTTCTGGGATTTACAGGGGTCAGTCACTGTCCTTCTTTCTTCTTATACTCGATTCCTTCAGCCTTTTTCCCCTAAACCTTGTTTTCTATTGCTCTACTGAGATCTCCACCTCAACAGCTTGAAACATTACATCTTCAAACAAAGGGTATGGGAGTAACCAAGATAAATGCTCAAGTGCACTGCTTCCTTGGTGCACTTTGCAAATATTGCAGTGGGGCTGGGGGGGGTGGGGTGGGGAAATGTCCTTGGGTCTCTGCTTTGGGAGGAATGCATGCTTGTGCCTGTATCTCCTGGTCTTACTTTCCTTGGGGAGGCTGGTTCACCACCAACTTCCCTGCTTCCTAATCATGAATCAGAAACAGAGCAGATAAAGGTGATATATCAGATTAATTGGAATGGCTTGCAAGCCCAAAGGCTTGAGTGGCGGGATTCACTGTCTTCCTTGTCCTCTTCTGAGCCCTTTCTGCTTCATTTAGATCCTTCTGAAGTGGGCAGCCCTTTTCTTGAAATATTGGAAGTGACATTTTTCCATCCTAAACAAGGCATACCTTTGAACACCCTCAGCATTTTGTCATTTCCAATTGAAATCTTCTGCCGCCGAACCCTCTCATTGAAGGTTCTCCTTCCTCCTCCCTTAAGCTGGGGGCTTATATGCAGACCTGCAGAAACCTCTTGAAGAAAAATAAGCAAACCTGACAATCTAACAAGGATATCTCAGACAAGGAAACTTAATTAGCAGATATTGCTTTTCCATCACTGAGAACATTTATATTTGCAAGTCACTTGCCCTGTTCAGCTCTTATGAATTTTGCATTACAGATTATCGCTGGGCTTGTAGGTCATACTTTCAAAACAACCCAAGCTTCTCAGATCAAGTAAAGGTCAGAAATGTGGGATGACTTCAAATCACCATAAACGCAACTGGCAGAAAGAAGAATTTGAACAAAGCAATTATACTGGCAGTTTGCAGAAAGGAAGCAAGCCATAACTCGCCAATTGTGCACCTGGTTTGCATGTAAATGGTGTCAGATCCATCCCTTAACCTTTGGGGATTAAAAAGTATTGTTGGATTGGAAGATTAAAATTGAACTTTATGTTAATTTGGAAGAAAATAAAGCTAGTCCGAGAACACACTAATATTGGCTTTGATGGAGCCACAAACTTGAACTGACAAAGTGTGACTAGGATGTCACAACAAACCAAGCTAAACTGGGCTTGGCTACTTTGTGGCTCAGTGTGAGGAGCAAAGATAAATGGGGTGAGGGAGGTGGGGTTAGGCCATTTTACAATCATCCCAACTAACTATGCTGAAGTTTAAGACTATATTTGCTCACATTCGTCTTTGGTTCCCTTCATCTCTGCTGGCTTTCCATATCTCTATCACTGATGATCCTTCCACTTTTCATCTCAACTATGTAATTATTTAGACTGTCATCACCATGCAGGCAGATACTGATTTTTTAACCTCATGCCATCATCATTTGTTTACAGTGTCAATATTGACTAAGGCTACATATCTGGGTTGCAAAAATCCAGATCACCAGGAGAGGACAACAGAGTTAGAGGTTTCTTTGTCTCTCTCTTGCCATCTAGTGGTCGTACAGTGTTTTGCAGGCCAGCTATAGCAGCCCTAATACATAGAGCACCCCGATTGCAATATTCTTTATCCGTGTACTCCTAAAACCACAGACCTAGCAGGCATGAGATCCAGGGTTACTGACAAGGCTACCCACCCCATCTCCCAGGAATGCCCTCATGGGGAGTTGGGGGGGACGGGCCATCCTGGCACTATTCATCAATTGATGCAGTTGCTCCAGGACAGTGTTTTCCAACCTTGCCAACTTTCAGATGGGTAGACGTCAACTCCCCGAATTCCCCAGGCAGCATATGGGGATTCCCCAGCCATTCGGGGATCCTGGCTGGGGAATTCGGGGAGTTGACGTCTACCCATCTGAAAGTTGGCAAGGTTGGGAAATACTGCCCCGGGGTTTGCTTTTCCTCTTCATTTTTTGCTCCTTTTACATCATGTTCATCAGACAATGTGCCTGTAGAGGCTGTCTTGTGTTTGTGCTTGGAAAATAAAGCTTGCATAAAGCTGTCATTTCAAATGATAAACATTTTTCTTGATAATAATCCGCAACACTATTTAATTACTACATTTAATATTTCACCTGCCCTAAATGAACTTACATGCAGGCCATCTTTTCCCAAGTTGGCGCCCTGCTGTGACATGTTGGAATGTATCTCCTGGAATTCCTGCACCTGGCTGTGAATTCTCGGATTTGTAGCTTAATGCACTGGAGCACACAAATTTGAGGAATATGGAGGTAAGCTTGGACCAAAACGAGAACTGTCCACTTTGGCAGTGCTACAGCTTCACCCTAATTCTATACCCCAGAACATTTTACAGCGTACAAAAAACAACCCCCAATATCAGATGCTCCATTTTTAAAGTCATGATTTGCTCAGTTATGTTGGGCTGAATAAGCTATATTAGCCTGGGCAAGACCATTAAACCATGTTTAAAAAGAAGTGGGTTCATATGATATATTATCAGCCCTACAAGGCAGACCGACCAAGAAATAGATTCCACAGAAGACTAAAAACTACATTTATTTGCAGGTAGTCCTCACTTAACAACCATTTGTTCAATGACCGTTCAAAGTTACAGTGGTGCTGAATAAATGGTAGTTATGACCAGTCCTCAAAGTTACAGCCATTGCAGTGCCCCCGCCATCACGTGATAAAAATTTGGGTGCTTGGCAGCCTGCCCACATTTACAACCGCAGCATGTGCTGCAACTCCCTCCACCCGCCTATCTCTCTCCCATCTCTGCCCTTTTGGCCGCCCTGCACTCCACTGCCCCTGCTGCCCCCCACTGCCCCAGCTGATCTTCACCATCTTCCTCCTCCTGCTGCTGACGAGGCTGGAGCAGCTGCTGGCCCTTACGTGGCATCACAGAGGCCTCAGAAAGCCATGCAAAGGCCTCACGTGGCGTCACAGAGGCCTTGCAAAGGGCCAGCAGCTGCCTTGGCCAGACACACCTCAGCAGCAGCAGGAGGAAGATGGCGAAGGTCAGCTGGGGTGGTGGGGGGCAGATCCTCGCCTAATGACCACAACCAGGACTACTGGGGTTGCCGTCACTAAGCAGGGCAGTCACATGATGTTTCACCTAACAACCATTTCACTTAGCAACCGAAATTCTGGTCCCAGTTAGAGTGGTTAAGTGAGGACTACCTGAGGTGAAGGAGAAAAACAAATACCTAAAACCTCCAGACTACAAGGCTCCTGAACTCAAGTAAGCCTCCTTAGTAGCTCGCTTAGACTTTTGCAGATGCTGCTCACGAGTTATGTTAAATCAGCACTTGTATTTTTAAACGGGAACTAGGAAGTAACTAACCCCAAAAACTGACTCGTGCCAATCTCTGCTTTATTATTTTGCTGATTTCTTATTATTTTGCTTATCTCATTTTAAGCAGAAAATCTAACCCATGTTGTGATTGGCATTTGACGTCATGACTGCTCAGCATTTTCCTCCTTCCTTAGCTTGGCTATAGTAGTATAATCTTGCAAGTCCTTGATGGTGCGTCCTGTGTTCCCTCTTTTATATCCATGTGAATTAGGGGGTGTCTCTGAGACTTTCTCATAATCCTCCCCCATCATTTGGACTTAAGCAAAGTTTCCCTTTTTGTTGCTTTTGGTAATGGATCTCCCCTCTCTCCATCAAAGTCATCTTCTTTATTCTCTGCACCAGTGTTTCTCAACCTTGACCACTTGAAGATGTGTGGACTTCAACTCCCAGAATGCCCCAGCCAGCAATGCTGGCTGGGGCATTCTGGGAGTTGAAGTCCACACATCTTCAAGTTGAGAAAGTCCACAGATCTTCAAGTTGTCCACACAACTTCCAAGAAGAAGAAGTCACACAAGAAGAAGTCAACACAAGAAGTCCACACATCTTCATGTTGAGAAACACAGCTCTACACATACGAAACCCGAATTAAACAAAACAAAATGCAGCTTCTTCAGCACTTCCTGATTTAAAAATTCTGGTTTAGCATGATGTATGAACCCAGTTCCTGACTTAGGCTCAGGTCGGCGAAATTTGCCTCTCTCGGGGAAACTAATGTTAGTGATTCTTTCCATCAGGCAAATGGACTGTCAGTTTCTCCTGCCTTCAAACACATTTTCAGATCACTGATGCACCCGACAGATCCTCCCACCATTACAGAAAACAAGGGTGTCATGGAATATGTACACAGGTTCAAAGGACTTGATTGTCAGACAGCATATAGCATTTCAGGTCTTTTCCCTTACTCTGTTTAACTGAAGAGACAATAAAAACTAGATTCGTTTCCCAACCTTCCAGCTATGCAAGTGATTTACAGGCCCCGCTTTTCATGTCACAGTAGAAAGCCTTCCCCACTTTCAGCACAACAAAAATATGGGAGAGGTTGTATTTCTTCCCCTGCACTCTTACTCTTAGCTTGCAACCATGCTAAGCAAGGATATCTTAGTAGGTTAGGCTATGAACTTAAGGTAGGTGTATCATCATGTATATACCTTTCTAGGTTGCTAATTACTGAAACTGTTCCTAACTAGAATTAAGGAAGGGGCCTAGAGAATCGATTGGCAATTTTTCATCTCCTTCTGGCAGCTGAACTGGCAGCTGGCCAGGATCCAGTTGGTGATCCGCTGGCAGGCAAGCCTTTGATCTTCTTGTCTTTCATTTATCATCTGGTAACTGACCGTGTCATCCACACTGGCTGCTGAATGGTCCCACAGCACAATGCTCTTCTTCAGTGGGTCTTCTTCAAGTCTCTTCCTCAGATATTTCATGGACTTGGGACCATTCACCGAGTAAGAAGTCTTCAGCTTCAGCCTTCAACCATCAGCCCATTCCAGGACCACTAGCCAGCCTTTCTCTGGATTAAAGCCAACAGTCCATCTTCAAGCTGTCCATGGGAGCCATTCCAGCCTCTAGCCTCTATCGGTAACCTTCTACTTCCCATCAACGTCCTGTGGGTTGTAAGACTCCCCCCTTTGCCAGCTCCTATCTGATGCACCCCCTTCCCCTCTTCTCCTATGAGCATTATGTCCTATGGGAATCTAAACGAGGGGCTCTTAATCTTTTAGTGTCATGGGCCCCTCTGAGAGTCTGCTGAAACCTCCAACCCCCTCCTTGGAAAAATGTATTTAAATGCAGAAAATAAAATACATAGCTACTGTATAGAATGTATTACGAAGGAAACCATTTATGTGCAAACACAGTTATCAAAATATTTAAAAAGAATCAATATGTAATATATTACTTATATGTCCTTCTTTATTAATCTGTTAAATCAATAAGACAACATCCATTTTTAGGATATAATAAATTCAGAAAGTGAGACTGATTGAAGTTAACAAACATTTTTGGAGCCTAGAGGCCATAAATTACTCTGTTGTCTCCCTTCCTTATTGAATGAAAAGATGAATTTCAGTTAGAAGGTACTGAAAATAAAGTTGTAAGTTTTCTTCCATTCAGGTTCATAGACCCCCTGAAGTCCATCCATGGAACTCCAAGGGATCCCAGCTTAAGAACCCCTGATCAAAATTATCTTGTATTCCCAGCTCCTTATCAGCAAACCCTAGCACAGAATCCCTGCAGAGAGTCTGCCTGGAGGACTGGATACATGGGAAACTGGCCAGACACAATGGCTGAGAGCAGGGTTGTCACAGAAAGTTGGAATTTATTACAGAAAGTTCAGGTCTTATTGGAGGAGAGATCTTAACTGCTTGCCCTGCCAATTTTCTCCCACTTTAATATAGTGCCTCCCTGCCATTCATTCTCCTGTGCCCACCGGGTGACTGATCGAAGGCAACTAAACTTAAAAGGAAGTCCTGCTGAATTCAGTAAGCCTTGCACCGAGGCAAACATGTAGCTGAGCTCATGGGTGGTTCCCAAGCCCATTGCACATTACGACAGCACAAGCTTGTGCTGCCTCTGGGCCAGAAGTTAAGTCGAATAGGAATGTGAAGCCTCTGATGGGCCTTACTCATCATTCAATTTTTAAAAAAAAAAACCGCCCCAGAGAAAAACAGGTGAGCAAAACATCCCAGCTCGCGCCACTGCAGAGAAATTGCAATATCATTATCCTATACGCTGCAACTGTTTGCCACCAGGTGAATAGATAAAAATGAAAATGTGCGCTCGCCCGAGGCTGCAAAAGCTAGCTCACTGCAGGATTGGGGAATGCTTCAAAGTGGGTAGGACCATAAAACTGTCAATGTAAAAACCCCTGTTCCTTGCCAAAGTTGTTCTTTCTCCTGGGGAATCGCTGCTGCTCCTTGGGCTGAAGCCAGATGCAACTTGCAAGGAATAGGTCCTCTGGTTGCCCCACATCTGCTCCCAACCTCAGCGTCCCACTGATTCCATGCAAGAGTGTCTCAAGGCTGCAAATCAGAAGGAACCTGGTTGTGCCTTTTCTGATGAACACATTTCATGGAAGGCACCGGCTTTTGCGATTTTTTGCTACCATAGATGGTCAGCCCAGCTCTGTAGACTGAACCAAGAAATCAGCTCCACAAGAAGGCTAAAATTACTTCTAATAATATGGGTTATAGTAACAGTTGCAGTTCTGACAGTGCTTTACTTCCCCTACACCCCCCCCCCCAATACTCATGTGAATTAGGGAGGTATCTACCTAAGTCGCTTCTTCTTGTTTTGGACTTAAGCCATGTTTTTCCCCTTGACACTTTGGTAACAGATCTGGACTATCTGTCAAGGTCATCTTCTCAACCTTGGCAACTTTAAGATGGGTGGACTTCAACTCCCAGAATTCCCCAGCCAGCCTTGCTGGCTGGGGAATTCTGGGAGTTGAAATCCACCCATCTTAAAGTTGCCAAGGTTGAGAAATGCTCCTCTACACTAACCTGGTTCTCCTACAATGTCAAGGCTCAAAGTATTTTAGTTTCTACAACTCCTACAGGATTCTTTTGCTGTGCTTTTCCTGTCTGAAAGTCTTCTTTCCACTCCGTGTCATTCTGGGCTTCACACCTTCGTGGATATCCAAAGCAGATCCACCCTAAACACATATACTGTATACTCTTGATATGGCATGAAAGCCAAATGCGAAACGAGTCCCTGGATCTGACATTGGAAACACAGCCCCTTTCAGGTGTCCTTGAGGACTAGCCGTTGAAGACTAGGAAGAAAACAAATCACTTAACACACGGGCTGGCACTAAATTATTAAAGATTTTAGGAATACAAGCTGTGCCCGTATTTGCTTACCTGCCCACAGGCGATTTCTGTTCCTCTGAACAATTAACAGGTGTGATTTTTCTCCCTGCATCCAGAGCTGATTTTACTACACTACACTTTACTACTATAGTCAGAAGAGGTAAAAAGGAAATAAAAGACACAACTTTGAGCAAATGGACACGGGGGCTGAGATGGGGGGGGCAATCAGCTGGTATCTCCCACCTGCTCTGAGTTTCCCTTCCAAAAGTCCTGTTCAAATTCTGCTCTCAAACTCAAGAAAAAGCTTTAGGGGGGAAACGAATGTCTCTCACTCCCTTCAATCAGCTTTCTTCAACTGATGATCTCCAGCGGGGTGCTGATCTTTAACTTCCATACTTCCCAGCCAGGCTGAGGAGGACTCACTCTGGTTCAGGGTGTGAATGATGGACCATATTCTGCACTACACGAGTGATCACCGAATGGCAACTTGAAATAGCTGCCAGCCTTTCGAGGTAGTACCAGTTAAGTAACAGAGGCAGCACGGAGTCCAAGAATGTTCTTTACTGTAGAGAGATAGAACAACAGCATCCTGAGAGCCTATTCAGGTTTCTCTCTGCCCCATCTTACACTAAACAAAATCAAGGCAAGATTATGTTGAGTTTCTGTCTCACAGTTTCCTCTTTCTCGGAGCAGCGTAATCACTTCTGCAATTCTCCCCTTAATGATTCACTCCTTCCTTCCCCAAGGTCAGTTCTGCATGCCTTTATACCATCTGCCACCGTAGATAACCATGGTTCCCCTTACTTATAACTGGCCCAACCCAAGTACTGCTTATTGGGCTGTTCTGGGAAGTCCAAACAATATTCAAAAGCCTCGTGCGTTGGACTGACTTGAAAAAGCTCTTCCTGAGGTTTGCTCTGGTGCTCTCCTTTGTATTCCTCAGGACTGCCACCCATTTTTATTTAGAAAATTTCTGCCACACCCTGAGCCAGTCTCAAGGTCACTTGCAACAACACAACCCTACCATGAATGTGATTCAGAAGAAAAACATGAACAGATGCATCAATAAACAAGGGATGAGATAAGGCTGCAGTTACCAGATTCGGACTGCAATCGCTGGATGGCAACAAAGAGTCAGAATGGTCTGCATCTCTTTGCTGCCATCTAATGGCCATTCATATTTCTGCAGTCCAGCTCTGGTAGCCCTAGTAAAATGGGGAGACTGAAGGCCATTAAAAGATCCTTTATGTCATCAAGAACCTGAGAACGTGCAACGGGCACGTTTCTTCGTTTCTTAGCCAGCCAGGCAAATGTATCTGGAGAAAAGAGAGGACATAAAAAGTATAGTTGGCCTTTTTTTTTTCTGTTGAAGTGGTTCATCTTTGCAGGACTTCCCCCCCACCCCCATTAGAATTGGGCCACCCTTTTAACTGATCCAGTGAAAGAGGCATTTCTAAGCTGAGGAGATCTAGCCCTGAAAAACGGCTGTGCCAGATCAACCTGATTTCTTAATAGCAAGGGTGACGCATGAAACTAAGCCAAAATGGGATTATTGGTCCTGTTTTATAGCAGTTGTAGCTATAAATTGCCTCTGGCAGAGAAGTGGCTGGTCTGGAGGCGAGTGGAGCCAAAAAGCGAGACGCTGAGAGACAGGGAAGGAAAGCAGCTTGCGAGAAGCATTGCAGGTCTGCGGCCAGGTCACGTCAGGATACTCAGGCGGTGGTTAAGCCTGAGGGAGGAGCAAGAAGATGCTGGAAGATGCTCCAAACGCTTGTGTCTCGTGGGTCAGGAAGCACGTTGTGGAGATTCAGGATGCCAAAGGCAAGGCAAGGGGTTCGAACGCAAACAGCAAAGGGAGCCGGGAGGAAACTTCTTGAATCTGTTGGGCACCGCAAGGTTGGTCAGCCAGACCAATCCTGGTTCTGGCAGCTCCTAGCCACAGGAGAAGACACAGGTTCTCACAGCTCCTGATCTCCAGATGTTCCTGTTCCTGGGGAAGTGTTTGCCACCACCTCCTCCCCCCTCCCCAGGTCCTGGTTCTGCAGGTGTAAAAGAATTCAGAACTGACCTTGGAGAAGGTATGAGCGAGCCATTAAGGAGAGACTTGGGTAAGAGATTAAACAGTCCTGAGATAGAAGGAAGGGTGAGAAAGAAACTCAAAGTTGCCTCGATTTTGCTTAATATAAGGTGGGTCAGAGGGGAATTTGGACAGGCTTTCAAGATTCTGGTACTCGACCCTACAACAATAAGGTTGCATTCCTGGAGTCCCCACAGTGTCTGATTCTTGACCTGGTGCATCTCAAAAGGCTGACAGTTGGGGCATCACCTCCTCCCTCTCATCAGAAGACCGTTTGGATGCAGTCCTGACATTCCCTTGGTTTTAGCTTAGCAAGTTCCCCAAAACAAAGCCATGGTTCATGGTAGCCTTTTCCAAGCTGTTATACTCCATTTGGAGAATTCTGGGAATGGTGATGCCAACCCCTTTGGAGGACTCCAGCCTGGGGAATATTGTACGGTTTAGGATACAGTCACAGCATGAACCCAGACTCAGGTCCATTCAGTGAACTCTAGTTAAGCGAAGGGTGGCTTAGCATGCAATGTAAACAGAGCTATTGAAAAGTGATTTGTATTGTTTTTTTCCCTTCTCCCCCTCCCCCCGCTCACAACATTCACAACATCTCACACAAGAAGACTCTTGGAAACACTGAGCTCTTTCCCTTGACATTTTGTTCAAAGATTTTATCAGTGCCAAGCTCATCCCAAAGGGAAGCAAAAGGAAACCCAGCAGTCTAGTAAGTGAACGTTGAGATACTGGCCTGAAGGTGGAGTCAGACAGGATCTAGTGGGAGATGCTGATCTAGTGGAAAATGTCATAAACCAATGTTTCTCAACCTTGGCAACTTTAAGAGGTATGGACTTCAACCAGGGAATTCTAGGGGCTGAAGTCCACACATGCTGCAGCTTATAGAAGTGCCACCCAGCATCTGGAGGTCTCCTGGTCAAGGAAGGCTTTGCTAAGAGGTAAAAGTTGGCTTGTTCTGTTCAGATGTATTTTGTATTGTACAATTCCTTCCCCTTTTTCTGTTCCAAACCTGAGCTATCAGATTTTTCAAATTTTCAGATTACTTTTTGGCAATCCTTGAGTCCGGATGCAAGACGGATGACCATGGTTTGATTCTGGAGAAACCAGGGCTCTCCTGTGCTGTGGTAACTCAACATAAAGGAGTCAGATTCCCATATTTCTACCAAAAGCAGCACTCCGCAGAGCTAACAGAAACAAAAACAGCATAATTTTAATAAAACAAACAAATAAAGGCAAAAATGCAATTAGCTACAGATTTCTGCACAGAGGACCATCTGCCCATAAGTGCCTTCAAAGCTCACTTTATCATGTAATAACATAATAAATCATATTCCATTATACACTCAATTCTGCAGCCCGAAGCTTCATTTTTATTATTCCATCTTGATCGAGCGTTAGTCCATTACTATTATATCTACTATTACATGTATTTATTATTCCTCTTAATCTCAGTTACACTAGAGACATTTTCTCCCATATGAATATGGATCTGACACTCATTATCTGGATTCTGAATCAAAGAATAAAGGAACCAATTTTTCACTGACAAGGAAAGGGGAAGTGTGGGGGGGGTCAAACCTGGACTTGAAAGCTCTGCCCCTTCAATGTTTACTCTCCCGTTAGGCTCGCGTGGCACACGAAGTGCAGAAGTTTGGTTTAACGAGCCGTTTTATCCCCCATCATGTCAGCCCCGGGAGTCGGCCTGCCACAGCGCTGAACCTGAAATGGCCAGGATTTAGGAGCAGCGATTTGGGAAGCTGAGTTTTGTTCCCAAGGTTGATTGCAGACAACAAGCCCAGGATTCCCAAACAGCCCTAAAGCTTTCTTAGTTTAGCTTTGCTTCCCGTGCTGTGAGTACACAACCGTCGTTAAGCAGGAGGAGTGGCCACGAAAACGTTCCAAGGCCAGACGCGCTTGCAGCAACAGGCCATTTGTTTCACAAAACGTCCCCCTGCAACCACGTGGGCCAGGGCGGTCTTCGTGGGCGCCTTCTCCCTCGCCTTCTGCTTCCCAGCTATCACATCTTCATCGATATCTGCAGACGGGAGCGGCAACCCACGATCCCTTTAAAGCCTCGCTTTTTCAGCCCGGTGCCATGCCGGTGAGCTGCCCGGCGGGAGACGGGGCAGCTGCGCCCTCCTGGGAAGAAAGATGGGGACTTAGCTCCTCTTGCTGTTTCTGGACGTGCCAACGGATTCCTCTCAATCCTTTTGTGAAGGATCCCACATCTAACAACCTGCGATTGGCACCGGGCCCTGTTTTAGCCAGGGGTGTGAATACACTGCCCGAGCAGCTCCAGCCTGGTTAGAAAGAATTGGAGGAAACCAGCTTGCAGAAGAAAGCAACATGTTCTGGTTTGGACTGCGTCCAACAGCAGTCTCAATTTGCAGTCTTTCTGGCTTAATGGGCTTGGGGAGGAAAACCAGCATAGTCTGGCTTCACCCACCCACCCCCAGCCCTTGTCAGGAAAGCTCATAAGGAACCCCAAAACTTCTAATAAGTAACATTTATTGAAGGGCGTTAGGCTGTCGCTTGTGCTGCATTTCAAGAAAAGCCCTATACGTAGAAACAGGATTCAAAACCTCTTACGTATCTTTCTCCCCTGCTCCCCCCGCCCCCAGCAAACAGACTATTTGGTTTCCACGTTATTGTGTTGCGTGAGAACAAGATCTCACAAGTACGTTCAAGCTGTAGAATACAAACATGGATCACTGGAAGAGAATAGCTCGTTTTACATCTGTTGTTTTGGACATTCACACAACCTGCCAAGCCCAGAAGTCTGGAAAACTAGTGTACAGTACGCATATCAGAGTCTTAATCTCTTTCCAGTGTATATTGCCCTTTTCCCAATCTTATCCTTAAGGCAGTGTTTCTCAACCTTGGGGACTTCATGGCTGGCTGGGGATCTCTGGGAGTTGAAGTCCACGCATCTTAAAGTCCCCAAGGTTGAGAAACACTGCCTTATGGTTTTCATGGGAAGAGCCTGCAGAAGCCACTATTTTGTATAACCTGATTTTGTAACCTATGGTAAACCTCGGTTGCAAATCTGAGTCTAGGAAACTAAAATGTCAGCTTTTCTTTCCGATAATAATGGGATGCGTGTTTGTTAACTAAATAAATATTTTGACTTACCGAGTTGTGCAAACACAGCCAGGGCTTGGGCTCACATAACCTGCTAGAACCACAACCTTGCGAATCACATTTAGGTTGCCCTTGTGATCGGTAAGCTGAGAGTGCGCATTTCCCAGGGCAGCGTTTCTCAATCTTGGCAACTTTAAGACCTGTGGTCTTTAAGATCGTAAAGTTGCCAAGGTTGAGCAACGCTGTCCCAGGGCAACGATGACAGTTTTGCCAACGAGCAAGAACTCTCTGCTTCAAAGCCACAAAGCACAGAGCAGGAAGTCCACAGACACCAGGGCGAAGCAGGAATGAAACGGGTTTAAACATCTGTGGGCATATGAGGGAATTATGCCCTCCCTCTGACACAGGGTGATCCTACGGCTTCCCTCTCGTTTACAAGACAGACGCTTCTCTAGATGGCCCGGCTGAGGGTCTGAGCAGCTCCTGCCAAGTTTAACGCTGGCTGCCCAGTTAAGCCAGGCAAAACTGGGGGTCTGTGATTGACCGATGAGTCTTGGTCCAGGCGGCCCGACAGCCACGTTGTGTGAACTCACCCCACGATGTTAGTGTGCGGTTCAGTGCGTGGTGCCAGGAAACAGGGTAGGCTTGTCAGCCCACAGGCCAGCCGGTTCTGAGTCATGAACCTTCTCATCCACTAATGGGGGGGGGGGGGTTTGCTAAGGCAGAGGGCACATGCCTGCTCCTCCTGGCCCCTGGATCCCTGCCCCCTCGCTTTCTAAGCATTCTCAAGAGAAGCTCATATTCTCATCTCGAGCATCTTGGCTTCATCGCCAGAATCCCTGCAAGCTGTTGTCCTGGTTTCTCGCACCTGGACCCGAGGCGTTCTCTCTGGGTCACTCAGACCCTTGGTACGTTTTTGGCCAGGGGCTATCCCAACTGGGTCTGCGGCTGTGATTTTCTTGTGCTTCTACTGCCTCCTTGTGTTGAGAGGACAAACCGCACCTTGTGCAGAGTCCCTGGCTGGGAACGAAGCAAACCGACCAAGATGCAATCTTGAGGGAACTCCGGCACTGAAAGGATTTTTGCAGGGGCAATCCACCGCGCAGAACACAACCCTGCTTTGTTAAAAGCAACGCATAAACCTTAGTTTAGCATTTATCAACAAAATGAAGCTTTCGCCTCACAACTAACTCCCAGAGAACATTTTACCAGCTAAATGTCCATCTCGTTCGGCGGTCCTTGAACCTAGATTCAGTTAGATTGCCTTTTCTTCTTCTCTGATTTCCGCCTCCGATTCTTTCTTGCTTTTTTCCCATCCTTTGTGTAAAGCTGCTGATCTGGCAAGTGTGCAGGAAGGGTCTGGCTGGCTCTTCGGTAAGAAAGTTGTCGCTCCTTGCAAACATCAGAGCTGATGAAAAGTTGGCCAGGAAAATGTAATTATGTCTCCCCCTGGACCTGCACAAAGAGGATCGGACAGCAGGTGAGGTGCCCAAAGACAGACACTGATAGTTTTGCAACCATCCGATTCCTCATTTCTGATCCGTTTTAAAGGACAAATAGAAGTGGAGGTGGAGAAGCAAGGATGGTTGTAGAGATACAAAGGTAGGGAGAGGTGCAAGGATAGACATCAGAGTTAGCTACACTTCCTCTTTCTTATCTCATGCCTTAATTTCTTTCACTTCCTACTTCTTTCTTCTTTTCTGCCCTCTGCATAATGTTGCTTAAAGCAAAAAGGAAGACTGTGAGGTACGTACGCATCTCTATTTTCCATAAAGGAATTTCAGGCAGCTTCCTGGGGGAATCAGAAAATCCCGGGATATTTTCTGCTGATCCAGTCACACCAATATTCACATTTCATGAAGTATCCATCTGTATTTCCTCCCCTTGCTTTTTTAGTTTCATTTCCCCAAAATTCTACATAACATTTCCCACCTTCACTGCCTCATCCATCTACCCCGAAAACATTGGTTTACAATTATCCCCGGACCTTTTGCACAAATTATCTCAGACACCGAAGGCCTGAGTGACAAATGATGTATTATTTCTCCCTCCAGGCACAATATTTCTTATTTCTGGGGGACAAGGCAGCTACGTTTCATCCATTATCTTAGCCCAGTTCCTGGCTGAGCTTTCTCTGGAAGGGAAGATCATCGTTTTGTTTGACCTTCTGTTTTGAGTGTTTTTGAGTGTTGAGTATTATTGTTTTGTGCTGGAAAGCACATTTCTCTGCCTTCCTTTTTAGGGGGGGGTGTGTGTTAAGCTTTGTCTCTTGGAGAACAATGCATTTTGAATAGGTTATTTAAACTACAAGGATAATATTCTGCCTTGATAAACAGCATTCAGCCCCCCTTTAAAGAAGAGCTATTGCGCTGTTCTGAACAAGGCCTGGTTTTTATTTTTATTGATAAAGGAATTATTTGGGCAACACTGATAGCCCAGCTGAAGAAATGATCCTGCCTGAATAACAAAGACAGATTCATGGCTCAAAAGAGATGAGGTAAAGTGATAGTATTTACATCGCGCTCTGATGTAAACTGCTTAAAGTAAGAAGCTGATGGGGACTTAAAAAATAGCAAAGTAAAAAATAGTAAAGTAAAAATTCCCTCGGGGAGGATTTTTTTAAACTCTTCCCCAAAGGATCCACAGTCCATGCAAAGGTAATAATCAGATGCTGCCTGTACAGAGGAGACAAAATAATTTCCAGTTCCATTTTAAATCTTAATTCACAAGTTTATGCACAGACATTCTGCCTCAATGTAGATCATCCTTGGATGCAGCGTGGAGCGTGTAACAATGGAAATACTTCTTACATTTCAGAATAGTACACCTGGATTCACAAATTACATATTCCTGAACCAAAGTTTGTGGTACAAGCCACAGTTTGCTGGCTTCAAATACGGCTCTAAGTCATAACTCATGGATATCGCTCTCTAGGCATCCTTGATGATACCATGATGATGTCACAACCATTATGACATCATCTCACAAATGATAAGTTATAGAATTTGCATGTCGCAACTAATGCAAATTACACCGTTCACACCATTCGCACAATGATGTCACAAAGGGCAATGTCACTGTGGTGTGCATTTTTTACCCCCACCACACGCCTCCAACCATCATAACACCCATGAACCACGCTGAATGTGCAGAAATGAAATATTTCATAGCGTCACACTGTCCTATGCTACTTCTACACTCCACTCCTACTTCAATTTTCTGGCCATCTTGCATCTCTAGCTAGTGGTCTTGGTGGGCTGTCTGAGGTTGATTACTGGGGGTATCTATGGGGTACGGTCAAAAGAGTCAAGATGGTGGCCCCAACACTTCAGTCAAAGCTCCACCTGTTTTTTAGTGGGCTGCCTATGAGACCCACATAAAAAATGGGTAGGGCTTCCATGGCACTGCCCTGGTTGCCATCTTGACTTTTTTGACATACCTTGTGGGCTCCCTCGTGGGTTACAGATGCCTGCGTCTGAAAAGGACTGTTGCTGTTGGCCCAGCTACCTTTCTGGAACTGCAAAGAGCTAGGAGAAGAGATTTAGTTACTGTATTGTTTAATAATTAAGCTTCCACCCTATCACAATCAAACAACTCTTGGCGTATAAGCTAGGTCAATGTTTCTCAACCTTGGCAGCTTGAAGACGGTTGGACTTCAATTCCCAGAATTCCCCAGCCAGCCAAGCTGGCTGGGGAATTCTGGGAGTGGAAGTCCACACTTCTTAAAGTTGCCAAGGTTGAGAAACCCTGGGCTAGGTAAACAAAACTTAAAACGCCCACGGTAAGGTTCATGCCAACCAACATGATAACGATACGATGTGCGCCAGCCCCCACGCAGAAGCACCAGGACACCAGAACGGCGAGAAAAAAAATGTGAAAGTCCAACTGCATCGAGGGAAGGCCCTCCGGAACAACTCTGTTTTTAAACGTTTCCAGAAAACCGACAGAGAATGGGGACCAGCTCCAGATTGGAAGGCTCATTCCTTTCCCTTAGCTTCAGAAAGGGATGAATTACCTGCCATTATCTCCCCCCTCCCCTCTTCCTCCTCCCTTTCAGACGGGAAGAAGGGATCTCAATGCTGGGCTCACTTCCAGGGTGACCTGGAGGGACTTCCTCCCCCCCCCACCGCAGGCTGCGGTCAAAACGCCTTCCAAAATTGCTTCCCCAGCAGCCCTGGGCAAAGCCGGAAGTCTGCTGGCAACCCCAGGCCAGGGGAGGAAACCCCAAGGATCTCAAGTCCCGCGGGAAATTGGCTGCAACACATTGGGGGGTGGGGGTGGGGGGTCTTTCTTTTCTCTTGGGGGGACTTCCCCCTTGGATGCCCCCACAGCAGATACATACTGTTATGTGCCCTTTGCATTGTTGGGGGGTCTTTCTCTCCCCCTTCCTTCCCTCCCTCCCTCCTTCCTCTAATTCCTCCCTCCCTTCTCCATTTCCTTCCTTCCTCCTTCCTTCTCTTTCCTTCCTCCTTCCCTCCCTCCCCTTTCTCTTTCCTTCCTCCCTCCCTTTCTCCTTCCTCCCTTCCTTCCTTCCCTCCCTCTCTCCCTCCCTCTCCCTTTCTCCTTCCTTCCTTCCTTCCTCCCTCCCTCCCTGATGCCAGCTTGGACAAGATAGGGAACCGTTAACACTTGAGCAAAGAATCAGGGTTACCCGTGGAAAGGCTCCCAAAACAGCAGCTGTTAACTGTACAATTGAAGCCCCACCCCTTCAATGGCAGGTGGGTTAATTTGCTTCCTTGCAGGGGAACCGTGGAGGGGGAGGTCCAAGAAGTCAAGATGATGGCTTTGACCACACAATCAAAGGGCTGTCCCTCTGATATGCTTTGCATGTGTGGTCATACCCGCCACCTTGACTTTTGGACCCCCTTCTCTGTGGATCCCATGCAAGGAAGCAAATTAACTTATTAACTTCAAGTGTGTTGCAAAGAGGTTCCATTCAGCCCTTTAATCAAGTTTTGGGTCATCTGCACCCAAAAAAGTCACCATTTGGGGCTGAGTACTAGTTAAAAGTTCTGGATAAATAGACCCCAAATAGACTTTTTAAATTTTAAAGATTCTGCAAATACAGCTTCCAACATCTACATTTTCCACTGTACGCAATCAAGGGTTCTGTTTCCACAGCACATAAGCTGTGGCTAGTGAACATACATACATTCACATCCATCATACGCTTTCTTTTATGGGAAAGCAACCTTATGCAAAGAGCACTGAATAAACCCCATTTTCTGAGTTTGTGGAACTCACTGAACCATCTGGCCTGGATTTGCACATTTGAGCCTCAAAAAGGGTGGTCTAGTTTATGTCTTAATATGTCATATGAATATGGCCATTCTGTGCTCTCTCTCCTTTGCAATGTGATTTCCAGGGTTTTCTGCTGCAGGAGACGATTGAGTTACGTGGCTGTTGCCAATTTTATCAAACAATTTCCATCCTGCACAAAACAGTAGGTGGGTTTTTGCCCACATTTTCCCTGGCAGGAAATTACAGCCCTGACCCCTGTGTCACACTTGGAAATGGATCTTGGGTGAAGATGCCTTGCTCATTTTTTAAGCCTTAAATGGTTTATTGGAATTCAGCCCCAGAAAATTACAAGGTTTGTTTCTTAGTTTAAGGGGGGGGGGGGGAGAACGGGACTGAGAGCAAACCTTCATAGAATGTGGTTAATCCTGTCAGATTAAGATTTAGGGTGTATTTACATGTCTGTGAAAGCATCCATGTGTTTCTTTAAACACCTATTAGGAAATAGCGTTAAATGTCCTTTGGTGTGCCTCAGGCAGAAATTTTACAAGCTGTAACTGAAAGGGGAAAAAAGGAGAAAGAGGAGAAGAAAAAGGATTATAGATCATAGCCGCCCATCTTGCATATGGGACTCTGGGTGGCTCACAAGTTAAAACAACGAGAAACCAAACTCATATAAAGAAAAATTAAAACAATTAAAAATATATTAACCAGAAACATAAAATGCAGGAGAGATAAAACCGGATTATGCTTTAAAGCAGTGTTTCTCAACATCAGCAACTTTAAGATGGGTGGACTTCAATTCCCAGAATCCCCCAGCCAGCATGCCGGCTGGGCGATTCTGGGAGCTGAAGTCCGCCCATCTAAAGTTGTCGAGTTTGAAAAACACCGAGTTATATCATCCCTGAGAGGTGGCTCCAGACTTCACACCTCCAGGCCCTTAGCCTATCCTTTGTCACCGTCCTGGGTAGCTGTTCTAACCTATCAATACCTTCAAACTCTGAAAGATACAACTCCCAGCCACCCTTTCCATGCTCTTTCCGATTGTCATGCTTCTCCAGGGCTGAAGCAAAATCACCAAGTCTCAAGGGTGCCAGATCTTAGAATTAGCACATGCGTGAGCTGGAAGGGGCCCCTGAGACCCCCTGCTTCATGTGGGAATCCAGATTAAAGCACAGATGCTTTAGAGATGGCTCTCCAGCCTCCCCTGCCTAGCTTTCCAAGCCCAGGGAGGCCAACGCCGCTCTGGGACGCTGATTTCACCATCCAGCTGCTCTTTCTGTTGGGAAGAATTTTCCTAACCATCAGTCAGAGTCTGCCTTCCCATAACCTCAGTCCATTATTTTGTGTCCTGTGCTCTGGCAGGGAAGAAACGGGTTGTGAGCTCCTTTCAGGTGTGCAAAGAGGGCTTTCATATCCCTTGGTCCTCTTTTCTCAAGGCTAGAGACAACCGATTCCCCTTCACAGGTCTCCTTGCTGCCTACTCTAGAGCAGTTCTAGAGTAACTCTGTTATTCTGTTCTAACTCTGTTCTCTGTTAGAACTCTGTTCTAACTCTGCATTTGCTGCTCGCCACCCAGAATCTGCAGGTGCGAGTCGGAGGAGAGCCGATCTCTCACGACGGCCACACCAGGTGGTTTCCAGCCTGCCTCCGGTCCGTTGCTGGTCTGTGCAACCCCAAGGAGCGTCTGCGCAAGAGCCAGGCCTTCCCAGGTGGGCCTGCAACGGCTACGGAGGGCTCTCCGGCACCTTCCACTCCGTGTCTTCACACAACCCGTGGAACCAAGGACACGGCTGGGTTCTTCCACGGTCGGAGCCTCCGAGGAGCCCTACTGGGACAGCAAGCCCAGCCTTGGAAGATCATGGAAGGACTCCTGGGGTCCCTGGGCCAGAACAGAGGCCCTGCATCAGGACGGGCTGGCGAGGCTGGAGGATTCGGTGGTTTATCAGAGGATGGAAAGCAGGCAGCAGCGTAAAAGGGACGCTGCCCCCCAATGTGAATAAACTGAAATCCAAATTGAAATCCAGCAGAACGAGATGCCCCCTTCAGACACTGGCAGCAGGAAGGCTAATTAGCTACTTAGAGCAATGCATGGGCCCGAGAGTACCAGGGACCTCCTTTAGCTGTGACTCCAGGGTCGCCCTACTGGCTGGGAATCCTGGAAGTTGTCGTCTGGGAAGGCTGGCCCCAGTTCGGAAGGGGAGGATGGGCGTGGCAGTCCCAAAGGGCTGGAGGGCGCAGCTTGGGGAAGAGAGGCGTTGCTAAGGTCCGCCTGCTTTCTCCGCGTCCGCGAAGACGGTTGCTAGGGGCGGGGCGTGGCCCGCTCCGCTGCGGTTGCCAGGGCAACTGTGGCCAGCTCTCGCTCTCTCTCTCTCTCTCTCTCTTCCCCCCCTGCGAACAGCTGGTCTTGGGGCCGTACCATCACGGCGGCGGGTGGGGGTGGCCGTCGGACAAGCGAGGGGGAGATGGGAGGGCCGGGACGGAGGCGGGGCGTCGGCCAGGCGGTAGGCGAGCCCGCCCTTTGGGGGCGGCGCCGGCGGCGGCTTTCTGCGCGCCCTCCCTCCAGCTGCTGGACGGTTGGTACGGCCCGCCCCTCCCGTCAGAGGGCGGCGGCGCGGCGAGCGAGCGAGCGAGCGGGGCCGGCGGGCCTGGCGGAGCCGACGGGACAATGGCGCTACTCCCCTCGCGGAGCCCGCTGGTGCTGCTGCCGCCCCCGCCCCGAAGGGGGCGCTCGAAGGCCCGCGGGGGCGCCCACCCCGCCATCAGGTGAGGGAGTGGGGGCGGCCGCGTTCACACGACTCCCCGGACCCGAGTTAGACGCCCCCGGACGCTGCGTGTGCACCGCGGGCGCCACCCTTCCCCCGGGGCGGCCGCTGCAAACGAGAGCGTCCCGCGATGCCGGGTTCACACAACCCCTGGCGGGGAGCCGCTCGAGTGCGGCCGCGGGTGGGGCAGGGGGAGGCGCATCGGGGGGCGTGCCGGGGAAAGGTGGGCCACGTGCGCGGGGAGGGGCTGGAGCACGTGGGGGAGGGGCGCCTCCGGGCCTCGGGCGGGGCGTGCAGGAGGGCTAAGCCAGGTGGGCCTGGTTGATGCTTGGATGGGAGACCACCGGGAGCTCCAGGTCGGCGGGGCTGGGTCGGGAACAGGTAATCCCGAAGATGTTCCCGGCAACCCTGCGGAGATGCGTGCCTGGGACCCCCCCCCCCGCTGAGGGGAGGGTTGCCCTGTGCCCAAGGAGGGGGCAGCCTTTAGCGGACCCTGGGGTGGATAGGGCACCACCAGGAAATCCCACGTCTGTAGGCAAGACCAGAAAGCTGTTAAAACGTCCCAAAGAAGAAAATCAGGATCCACGCCTGCAGTAGTCAGCCGAATTGCTTGCTTAGCTCCAGGAGTTGCGTTCAGCGCTGCCGTCTGACCTTTCCGGCAAAGGTTTGGCTGGGTTCCCACAGTGTGCTCACCAGGCCCGTTCAGGACGGAGTGGGGCACCTGCGCAAAGTTCGGAGCGCGGGTAGGGTTGGGGGCGCGGTTTGCAGCCGGCCCTGTCGTCCACACTCCTTCTGTCGGTGTACGGTGTGAACCCAGAAAGTAGGCTAGCCCAGCACTCGGGTGAGGCGCATTGTGCGGATGTCAGGGGTGCAGCTGTGGATCCCCGAGGCCACTTGCTGGCCCTGCCAACCTAAACTGCGCTGCTGAGAGTAGTGGGGAAGAAGATGAGGAAGGGGAAAAAGCAAATAACAGAGATTATTGATCGGGCCTGCTTGTGAGAATCCAGACTTTTTCCTGCATCTCTTTACAGCAATAAGGTCACGCCCAAGGATCGCCAAAACAGCTCCCTAAGCGCGTGTGAGGAAAGGGCCTTTCCACTTCCAAGTAGTTTAGAAGTAGAAGAGAGTCATTATTTGCATTTCTGGAGCCTGTCTCAGCTGCTCGTGGCCCAGCTGCTTTCCAAGAAGGTTCAGTGGCTGAAGGTCTGTCTGGGGGAACACGCAGAGAGGCTGAAGCTAGGCAGGAGCCAGGCAAATAAGCTGGAAATCAGTATTTTTCAGACAAAGGATGCTTTGTGGCAGTTGGTTTTTTCTGTTGGTGGCCTAAGGAGAAACAGCAATGGAAAATACAAGGCTGAGAAGGGGTTGGCTCTTGAGGCTTAATTGTGGGTGACTTTGGAGAAATAGTTGGGTGGGAAGAGCACGGAAGGTAAGTCGAGTTCAGGCCTTATGCCGGGCTTTCGTTTCCATAACTGTTGGCTGAGTTCACACAACACGCTAAGCCAAGTCCCAAAGCAGGTAGGGTCTCAGTGCTTCCCCTGAGCCCAGGCCTCATCTTCAGGAAGGGAATGCAGCTGTCTCCAACCGGGAATGATTCTCCATTGTTCAGAGATGGCGAAGAAAGGGAGAAAAATGCTTTTTCTTGAAGGGGATGTTGGAGAAAATAGGGGCTTCAATAGCAATGGCTTTGGAGAAAGGTCTGGGTTTAGCCCTTCGAGTGGAATCTACTTGTGGTACTGGTGACATTGGAGGAAAAAAAAAATAAGACGCAGGGAGATCGGCTGATGGTCATAGAGCAAATTTTTGGGTGCTGAGGTTACGGGTAACTTAATATGCTTGCAGCTACCTGGTTAACGCATACCATTCCTCAAAAGAGAAGAAAGGAATGCAGCATAAATCTGAAGAATATGCGAAACTCGATCCAGCCATGTAAGGATCTTGGGTTGTCAGTGAACCTTCTCACAAATGCACAAAGAAGGGCAGATAGGTTCACGGGTGTGGGTGGTGCACATGTGTGCGTGCGTGTGCGCACATCTCCCAAGTTCTCCCAGACAGGGGCAAAGAAGGGGCTTTGCGAGTCTGCTTTCTTGAAGGCCAAATTCCTTTTCCTTGTGTAGTAGGAAATCAAAGGAGTGAGGTGGGAGGGAGGAGGAGAAGGAATCGGCCACAGGACTCAGTTGCTGCTTTTTGTGTATAAAAGCAGCGTTTCCTGGGAATGGGGTTGGGTGGGAGGGGGAACAGCCCCCCAGAGCATTTGGGTTGTGATACTTGCTGGTGATCTTCTAAATTTTGAAAATAAAACCGATGGCTTCTAGGAACTTACTGATAACTTACTTCTAAGAATGTATAATCTTAGGAGATGAGTCACCGTTTCTAAACTACCCTGAAGATTTTAGTCTTGAGAAACATCTCTTAGTATCAAGTTGCTTTCCTCCACATCTGTAAAGTCTCTGTTAATGTTTTCTGTCCCTGTTCTCTGTGTTTTTCTTATTCTTTGTTTAATCGGACGGCACTTTTCAACTTAAATGGAGCTGAGTGAGGGGAAGCAGGCAACAGTTACCTTCCTGCAGAAAGTGTGCTGTACTTCCTGCCTTGCTCAGCGTTGTTTGTGTGCTGGGTTTGCACCGATTTGGTGGTGGGAATCGGGAATGTTCCTCTGCTTAAAGAAGAAGGAATCCTGAGACAATTTTCCCTGGGCCTGTCTGTTGCCTGGAGGTTGGCATGCAAACTACAAAAAGCCTTGGCTGGGTGTCAGAAAACAGAAATAACGGTTTCAACGTTCACAGCAACCCTAGTAAATGTGCTGGGCCTGTGCAATTCTTAATTTTGCATATCTGGGAGAGTAAAGTGTTTCCCATCAAGGACCACCAAGCTGTTGGGAGCCTCAGGGAGCATTAAAGTGGTGTATCTGAGATGGGCCTCTGTTCTGCTGCCCCGTGTTTCTTGCTGCGGTCTGTGCTTACACTTTCCCCCAGTTAGCTCAGCAGAGCCCAGTCTGGAATACCCGCCTTCCAAGCTTCCTTCCTTTGCCTTGTAGCCTGAGGATGGAGATGGGAGATTCTCGGTCAGATACATAATTTTGAAGTTTCAAGTTTGTTCCCTTTTCCAGGGCCACCCCTCTAGCCAGTAACCTCACAGAAGCTAAAACCAGATAAGGACCTATCCTAAATTAGTGATTGACACAACCTCACACACTCAATCCAAATCAGGCACTCTTTAAAGGGTGATATACTATATATGGAGTCCGAGAACATCCATCACTGTTTCTCTTTGCCACTTCTTTCTCTTCACCCGTCCTTGTGTCATGCTTTTCTGTTCGTCATCCACAGTCCCTACTGTTGCTTAGATTCTTTCTTTTTTCCTCTGTTCTTGATCATCATCATCATCGGTTTTGGTTGGGTCAGATAACCCTCCTTGCACTTCCTGCCATTGGCACATGAACTGGGAACTGGTTGGCAGCCTGTTGGCTACTTAGATCTCATGGAGGCTTGGCGTGACTGTGAGAAATCACTCATGATCTCCAACAATGGCTTCTGTGAAGATCTGCCTAGCCCGAACAGGAAAAAGGGGGCTCAGGGATGGGTTTAGACTGTGAAGAGCGCAGATGGAAAGCCCATTTATGACCATGTTTGAAAATGGGATGATCGAACAGATTTGGAGCCCCAACTGCTTTCAGGAAATGATGTTGAGAATCCACCAGATCAGCCCTATGTTGTGTTTGTCTGGAAGAGGGTAAGCTTCCCCTTCTTCCTAATGTTTTTTTTAGATTTTTTAATCCCATCTTTCTTCTTTTTTTAATAAATAACCCAAGGTGACGGACATTCCTAGTACTCCTTCCTCCTCCTCTATTCCCCACCACAACAGCCCTGTGAGGTGAGCTGGGCTGAGAGAGAGGGACTGGCCCAAAGCCACCCAGCCGGCTTTTGCGCCTAAGGTGGGACTAGAACTCACCGTCTCCTGCTTTCTAGCCTGGAGCCTTCACCACTAGGCGAAACTGGCTATGACCGTACAGACGTTTGTACGTGGGATTCTTCAGACACGCGGGAAGAGTCCAAGATCAGCTCTCCCTAGCTTTGCATCGCATAGAAAGGCCTTCAGCTTTGCAGTGTTTAGCCACAGTTGTTCGCCTGTTCCTGAAACTGGGTCCGATGAAGTCAATGACTCCCTTGGCTTTGTTGTTGAGTGTCTTTGGCACAGCTTGGTGCGTTTGTGGTTTCTCCCTTCTTCCACCCCTAAATACTGTCCCATCCACCCACAGGCCTGCTGAAGTGTGTTTCTTCCTCCCAGTCCCTGCAGAATCCAGTTCCTTTTTGCTTCTTACCACCGGAATTAGCTTGCTGCTGAGTTATCGGTCCCCGCAAGCCAGTCCTTCCCTAATGTGTTTCTCATGGGATGCATTTTTTTTCTTCTTCTTCTTCTTCTTTTTTTTTTTGCATAAACAGGAAGCAGCCCGCCATTGGCTTCCCACCGCCTCCTACCACCGGGTGGTAGTTCATCTTGTGGAAGAACTGAATATGGCAGTCAAGTTGGAACTATCAATCAGCCCCCTTCTTTGGATCTGGGTTACCTGTTTAAAGCTTTTTCTGTTTATAGTACTAGTTAGGGCTGCAAAATGGTTTGGGTTTATTTCCAGAAAGGGGCTTTTCCACGGACAGAATTGCAAATGTAGGGTTTGTTGCAGCTTTTTAAAGCAGCCATTTAAAGCCATTGTGCTTTTTCAGCAAAAGATGTAGCTGTTTTAGACAGGTGTTACATTTGGGTCTCTGTAGACCCTTTTCCAAATTATTTCCAAAGCACTGCACGGTTCAGATGGCCCAGGCAGTGAGATTTTTGAATCTCGTGGGTATCCCATAGCGGCACATAGAATGACTGAATGAAAAGTCGCACCCATTTTGTTCCTTAACTTCCCAATGGAAACAAGTCGGCCTGATGGCTTGATTCTTTTATTTACCTTATGTCTCTTTGGGGCATTTTGCAGGTCTACAAGGGCTGCCTATGGGGTGAATCAAGCCTGTGTGCAAGGCACCGGTTTCCTTTCCCCAGCTGAGTATTCTGGTAAAGATGACTAATTATGGTTGAGTCAGTTCATGATTAAACCATATTTTAACACAATGAGTGGACTCAGCCATTGTCTGGGCAATAAGTGGCCGAGTGTTGCCTCTGTTCTCTAATGCTCCCACTAAGCTGAAAAAATGGATTTCTCCATGGTGGGGAAGAGAGTGCAGTGGGACAAGTTTTGATGGATGCTGGTTAAGTAGAGCTTTGCTAGCACAGCGGATGCCCTAGTTGGGTGATGCCTTACTGTGGACCAAGCTTAGGGGCCTCTCAATCTTAAAGTGGACATCCCTCTTACTACTTGGAATTCTCTAGGCAGAAGGGAATATTCCACACACACACCCCACTAGCAGGTACAACAGCTGTGGAAAGAAAGGCAAGGAGTATAGACTCTGGGGGTTGGAAGGGATCTTGGGGTCTTCTAGTCCAACCCTCTGCCCAGGGCAGGAATCCTCCTGTCATATCAGACAAGTGGCTGTCCAGCCTTTGCATGAAAGCTCCCGTGATGGAGCCCCCCTCCACGGTGATTCACAGCCATTACAGACAAGAAATTCCTCCTTATTTTGACTTTGGATCTCCCTCTAAAGCTTCCCCTTGTTGGTTCTTGTCTTACCCTTGGGAGCTCTGAAGAAGAAATCCACACTGTTTGCCCTGTGACATCCCTTTGTGTATTGCAATCACAGCTCCCCACAGCTGCCTCTTCCTTAGGCTAAACAGACCCACTTCTTTTAATCGTTCTTCATGGCATTTAGCCCCCAAGCACCTCCCCATCTTTCCAGCTCTTCTCTGCACTCTTGGACCCCCTCTGCCTCTCCAGTTGAAGTCAGGCCTAGGGAAGAATTTATTTTTAAAAATGTAGTACCTGACATGTCTGATTAGATAAGCACTTGAGCGGCCGATTCAAAAGTGCCTCCCAGAGCATCCCATTAAAAGGAATTTCCCCAGGCTGCGTCTTGCGCATTTGGGCGCCAGTCCTGTCTCCTGTGCGCCCGGTGCCTTGCCACTCTTCCTGTGTCCAGCCTGGCTCAACTTGCATAACCTGCTAAGGCTGTTTAGGCATGATATGGGTCGAGAATCAGCCTAGAAAGCACTGTGAAACCTCTTTGCTGCTGCTCACCCCAGACGGCTCTTGTAACTGCTCCACGTGCAAAACAGAGACTCTGGTTTATGGACTCTTGCTCTCGAGAGGCCAAGCTCAGTGACCTGACGCATCAGACTCTCTAACGTAATAGTGGGATGAATGCCTGCTGGTTGAACACTTAGACTTCGTGAGCATATGTTAGAGCAATGTTTCTCAACCTTGGCAACGTTAAGATGGGTGGACTTCAGCTCCCAGAATTTCCCAGCCAGCTTTGCTGGCTGGGGAATTCTGGGAGCTGAAGTCCACCCATCTTAATGTTGCCAAGGTTGAGAAAAACTGTGTTAGAGATGGGCAGATCCAAGCAACTCTTTCTGTAACTCATGAATGCGTATTGAATATTATGGTTAACTGTTTGGGGTGGCTTAACTGTCAGCTTCTGCAGATCCCCTCCTTCCCTTCCTCCTGATGCACCCACAGAGGAGGGGAGAAAGGCACAGAGGCAAAGAAAAACATGCGCCCCCCAAGCAAAGTCCAGTCCCTTTCGTTTCATAATCTATTATAGTTGGGTGTGCACCTGTTTCAGAAGGGATTAAATAGACATTAACTTGCAGCCATGCTTTGCCTTCTTGTCCCTGGAGGTTTCTCATCCCTTTTAAAGCTATCCAGGTGGATGGGTATCCTTACCCCTTGGGGCAGGGAGTTCCACAAGTTAGCGGTGCAGAATTGCCGTTAATCTTTAGGAAAGGAAAAGCTGAGGGTGGGTCAGGTTTGGATATATACGGGCAAGGAGAAGGGGTAAAAGAAGTCATCTTCCCATGACATTAATAAAAGCCTGGTGGTCTCATTGGCCTCTGGCTACTTCCAATCCCAGGCTCCCACCAGAGGAGGCAACCCTGTCCCTAACAGGCTGCACACCCAATTCCTGGACACGCTTGGAGGATTTCCATATCATCTTCCTTCCTGAAGTGTACTGGAAAGATGAGACAGTAAGAGTGCCTTCGTTCGAGGAATCGAGCATGGTGGGAAATCTGGAATATGTCCCCTGTCTAGTGATCCTGCCTCTCCCAAGGAGGACACTAAAGGATCTGAGAAATGTGATGCTAAGGAATGTAGGTGGTAGAACCTGACTCGCTTCTATAATGCAGTCTCATTTTACTATGTGCTCAAGTCAGTTATTGGCATATATGAGTCATATATGCTTAAAGGTATTGGGAAAGACAATTGACTTACAAGGTATTCCTCCCCCCCCCCACAATGGGGGGAAAACATTTTTTAAAAATGGAAAGGTGCTTTGTGTGTGGGAGAGGCTTTTACATTCAGAACAAAAGTTGGATCTCCCATCTGCAGGGGTTCCTGCTTGGCTACGTGGCATGGTTTAAATCCAGAACCCACGCTGGGTTTCTCAGCCGCATTACACTGCTTTATGTTCTGCTTGGAAGGAATGTGTGGCCAGTCAGAAATGAAGCTGCCCTTGGCGGCTTCCAAGCAGAGAGCCATTCTCAGGACTCCAGCTGCCAGCAAAATAGCAGCTCCCTGGTGTAGGATGAGACCCGTAGCTGGAGAGGCCCAAATGGTGCTTTAATTCAAGGTGGCCATGAGAACTATGAGGTATGCAGAGTTCTCATGGCCACCTTGAATTAAAAGGAAACAGGTTGCATTTCCAGCATGAGCTGCAGGAAAAGATTAGTTCCCCCAGCTAGATGTGTGTGCCGAAAGAGTTTGAGCAATGAACTGTGATGCAAAAGCGGCAAGAAAAGACGTGTGAGTGGGGAGATCATAATGTTCACAAAGAAGTAGCATTTTGCAAAATCCGCAGAAAGCAAAAACCTTATGCAAGGGCAGCATCGGAACAATTCATCTTGCGTCGGCCCTGAAGACTTGGCTCTATCAGGCCTTTTCCAGCACGGCCCCTAACTTGCTTCTTGTTTCTCTTCCCAGCTGCAGCCGACTTCGACAGATTCAGAACATTCTGACAGAGAGCAACAAATCCCAGCCAGATGGCATCCTGTGCATCTTGGGTAAATTCTGTTCGTTGTTCACATGCACCGACGGTTTTCACGAAAGGTGCAAGCCGGCCCCAGTGGCTGACTTGAGAAATATTCCTTTGGTACCAAGCTTCTCCTGAGGAAGGGGGCCGCTTTTTATAGGGTTTTCCCTCTTAAGAAGAGAATCGAGGCCAATGAATGAAAAGAGGCTCTTATTCTGTTGTCCCGGCATCGTTCTGGGCCCCTGGAGGTTTCAGGCTCCATCTCCAGCTTTTCCCGTTGTAAGAACAAGGCGGGCAGTGCAGGGTAAGCAGTTCAGGCCTGCTTCTGCCTGAAGCTCCGATGGGCGTCAGAAGCTTGGTTAGATAGACAAGAGGTGGGGAGGCTGGACCAGGCTGCTGGTCATCTCCCTTGATGCAGGGTGGCTTTTTGGCTAAGAAGAGTTGCTCATTTTTCATTGCCGATTTAAGTTGTTCTCCCTCTGGTTCTGTTGTTGCTGGGCTGGAGGGTGGATTTTCCTCTGTAATTTTCCCCAGAGGCCTAGTACAAACAAGGACCTTGCTCTTTCACCAGCCTCTGCCGTCCCATTGTGTTGCAATATTTATTTAGACCTAAAATGCTCCCTCTCAGCTGGTCCCTTGTGGCTTCAAGGGATCTGCAACCCAACTGCTTCACAATATCTCTTTCCATGAGACAGTAGCCGTGCCTAATGTTCGGCCCTCCCCCCATACAGATGTTTTGTGGGGGGGGGCAATCCTTGGCTCTTGCAGCTAGACCACGTGCTTTTGCCAGGCTCCAAATCCGTATCTCTCAGTTGCTAAGAGACTGGTTTTTTTGCACTAGTGGAAAAAGAGGATTTTTATTTTTTAGCATTGGAGGTGGAATAGTGCAGCCGCCTTATCTCCTTCACAGTCCCTGGGAGTTTTCTCTCTAAATACGGAGGCTGCTCAGAGGAACCTTTAAACAGTCTAGCCATTCTTCCCGACGGCTATGAGTAATGCTGATGGTGAAATGCAGTGTGATGTGAGCCAGATTCAGAATTTCGTTTCCCTCTTCCTTTCTCCACTGCGCTCTGTTCGTGGAAGGCTTGCTTCTCTTTGGTTTTGTTTCCACGGCCTTGTCAAGATGGGTATCAGCGTTTTTATGTTTCATTTAATCAGAAATAGTTGCTGAGATAGATCCCGTTAAAAGACGAGAAAGGTAAAGATTGAATGAGTTGCAGCTTGGGAAGAAATGCCTGTTTTTCGGAATAGCTTGCTGTTAACGTACTGGGAGAAGCGTATTATCCCTTGCTGCTGGAAATCTCCATGCTTTGATAAAAAGGGCGAATAGGTCGAAGTTAAAGAAGACATGATTTAGAAAAGGTGAGGAGGGAAAACCTTTCATCAGATTTTTAGTAGCCTACTCCACTGGCTTAATGTTATTGCAGTCTGGAGTATGCCAGGTTGTCCCATCCAGATGTCCTCCAGCTGTTTTGGAAAATAGTTCACGCAATTCCAGCTAGCCTGCCCAAGGGACCACATTTTCAATATGGATATACCCCAAGATACACCCAAAGGTTGTTGGGTTTTTTTTGCTGGGGTTGAGGGGGACTGCAGCAGAACCTGGGCGTGGGACTTCATGTGTGTTAAGCTGAAATCTCTCCAAGTCTCAAGGCAATGTGTTTCCTTGGTTATATTTCTGGAAATGAGGCCTTGAAACTGAGGAACTGCAGGATCAGGTTGGGAATAGTTGATACACCTTTGGGGTCAATGGAAATAAAATGAAGGCATTGCTGTGCTGGCAACATTGGAAAAGAAGGGTTGGCAGACGGATGTGGGAGGGTTTTGCTGACTGCATTTAATGCTGTTATGACTTAGGAATTTTTTTATCCCAAATAAAAAGCAGCTGGGGGATGTGTGCAAAATAAAAGCATTCTGAGCACAATTTGACTTTGAAAATGAGCAGCATGCCCTAATTTTCTTGCCCCAGTTTCTGCAGACTTTCCTCTGGCCCTGGCTTGGATTTGTTGGCAGCCCCGGGGCTCTATCCCTGCATAACCTCATACAAACGCTTGCAAAGAGCCGTTACACCGGATGCCTGCAGTTTCATTCTCCACCAGCCCCAATCAGAAAAGAGCCATTCCAGATGTTAACAGAGACCTAATCCTTCCAGCCTGAACTCCTTCTTAAGAAGTGAAGAATGGCCCAATGAAACCGTTGTAGTAGATCGCCTTCGGTTTCTCAGGTTTCAGAATGGCTGGCCCCATCTGAAACTCATTTGGGAGCCTTTAAACTCTCCCTTCCTGTTGCTGAGG
Source organism: Python bivittatus (assembly GCF_059951505.1). Classification (NCBI taxonomy): domain Eukaryota; kingdom Metazoa; phylum Chordata; class Lepidosauria; order Squamata; family Pythonidae; genus Python; species Python bivittatus. Next base: position 55,634,709 of record NW_028277034.1, on the reverse strand, counting down.
GTCCTTCAACACTGGACTCGTACTGTTTTGTTCAGCTTTTTATGAAAGGGTTAAACCGAGGTGGGGGGAGAGGTTCTGTCCTGTTCCTCGTGGCCATCCCAGCATTCCTTCTCCCTTCGTTAATTCCCCCAAAACCTGGTTTCTGTTTTTCCCCTTTTTCTTCCCATGGGGAGAATTCAGCTAAATATATGCATTGTACTAAGCAAGGTTTTGTTGAACACTCAATGCTTTTGTAAAGATTTGTGAACCATGGTTGACACTGCACGAAGCGAACTATACTATGGCTTGGTGCAATGTGTAACCCTGTTATTACTTTATGCAGGTTCAGTTTTGGGTCTAGGTTTTGCTGTGATTGGGATTGGAAATTATTGGTAATCCCCTTCGGAGGTCTTGGATATTTTTCAGGCAACCAAGTGCCTGGGACTTACCCCTCTGCCATCATGAAAATTATAGGTACATTCCAAACTTCTTGTTAGCTACTTCCTCTGGTTAAAATCTACTTTAGATGAACAAACAAGAACTTTTTCAGATGGAGAGTGGTTCTTCGGTTCCTCTGGACAACAGATTTATGCAGTTTAGTAACACGGAGAGCAAACAGGAGCATTTTCCAAGGTGCCATATTTGATGGTGAAGCAGGGAACCTGGCCTTTATTGCAACAGGTGTCAAAGTTGGCACAGCGTCTCTGGTTTGGCTGGTTTGTTGAATCATGTTGGACCAATCAATGTACTTCTTGTCTCAGTGATGCAATTTCTGGGTGGAAGTTACTCTGAATTAATGGAAGCAAATGAATGCTCTGGGATCATGGGTGGGGTTGAAACATTTCAAGCTGACATTGGCTACCTTTCTAAGGTGTACATTCCATGCAAAACTGCACCCTCAATTAATTCGCTCTTAATGGAAAAGCTGCCCACTGCCGGGTTACCTACAATTTTTCTAAGAGACAGGTGTCCTGAAACCACCTTTTTAATTGCTAAGCTTTGTGCCTTAGCCATAAGGCTACGTCATATCCAGTTAATAAAAGTACACCCTATATTGCAAAGAATTTTGGACATAACATATTGTTGGAACAGTGGGAAAATGTGATCGAAAGGATTGAAATTTGCATTATGTTAAAATTTAAAAGGGAATTTCTACAAAATGATGTACTGTTGGTATATGACTCCAGAAAAATTATCTAGAATGTATAGGGGTACTTCAAATTTATGTTCGAAATGTGGGCAACACAGAGGTTCATTTTATCATGCTTGGTGGACTTGTAAAAAAGCCAGAACATTTTGGGTTCAAATACATATACTGATACAAAGAATTTTAAAGACTAAGATTCAACTGAAATCAGAACTTGTCTTGTTGGGATTAATGGACAGACAACTAGAAAAGAGCCATGGAAGACTATTTTTATATATGATCACTGCTGTGAGATCCTAATGCACAAAAATGGAAAGACTCTGAAATACCCACAATGGAGGAATAGTTGGTGAAGATGATAGAACTAGTAGAGATAGCAAAATTAACTTGTTTGCTTAGAGAAAGATCAACTATTACATTTATTAGGGACTGGAAACCCTTACAGACTTTTTGCTGAAGAAGAAAAAAAATGAATTTGTGATGTATGGGTTTGATGATTAGGAAGGATAGATTATGGAAGAAGGAAATTATGACATAATCTTAGAAAGAGAGAGTAAAATATAAATGCATTTATAACCAGATAGGAAGCCTCTTCTTTATAATATTTTCTTTCGTTTTTCTTTTTCTTTTTCTCTCTTATTCACTATTTGTCTTTCTTTGTTTCTTTTCTAATATTTGTATTGCTTTTATCTTGTTAAAAATTTCTTCAATAAAAATAGAGTCATTTCAATGAGATGGGCAGTGACGAATTTGATAGATAAATAAATTATACACACACACACACATAAAATAGAAGTACACCCTATATTAAACTGCTGTAATACTATTCTATTTCTGTATTGCACTGATTTGTTTTAAGTGATGTTGTACTGGTCTTGGACCGCAGTAAAGAAAGATGAAAGACTTTGGCCACTAATAATGCTAACTGAGGGGAAGCGGGGCGGGGGGGTTAACTCTTTGGCCTGTTTTTCTTTTTTAATTGGGGGAGAGACCTGAGCATCACAGGAGGGGTTGGGACGATGTGCTACTGTTATCAGAGGGAGCAGGGCTGAAACGTTTGGCTTTTTTTTTTTAAGGGGGGGGAGGGAGAGACAATTGAAGGAAACAGGCTCATCAAAACCTTGCAGAGCCTAAACACCATGTTTTTTTCTATTTTGAATTTTAAAAATGAAAAATTGCCTTGCCAACTTTCCTTACACTAGTGCAGTGTTTCTCAACCTTGGCCACTTTAAGGCGTCTGGACTTCAACTCCCAGAATTCCCCAGCCAGCCATGCTGGCTGGGGAATTCTGGGAGTTGAAGTCCAGACGCCTTAAATTGGCCAAGGTTGAGAAACACTGCTCTAGTGAACCTAATTACTGCAGTGTAATGGGGTGGGTTAGGCGCTCCCAGGCTGCAAAATGATCTGAGGGCCACCCTGGAGGTTGTCCTAAAGCTGGGTGGGTTTGTCCTCTCCTCTGCTTAATAAGTCGCTATTAATTGTGGAAACCCCTCACCCCTGAAAGAGAGCTGAATGGTTTAAAGCAATACGAAATACACACCTCCTTTGCTTTCCCTCCCAGGTATGCATTTGTGCTCTTGCTCTCAGATTATGAGCCAGATGTGAAGGATGCTATTTCATGCCAGGGAGCATGGCAAGCTTGAGATCTTTGTGTTTCTCTCTTGCCTTTATGATTTTTCACGTTGCTTGGCCTCTCAGCTCTCCCTCAGTAGGGTTCTTCCCCCCTAAGAGTAGGGTTTGCACAGCTGGAGGTAATTTTGTGGAGGCCTGAAACACTCTTCTGTTGTGATTTAGGGATTTGCTCCACATTTCTTACCAGCTTGTGTTTTAATCACAAAACTTGCAGGGCATAAATTGGGCCACCCCATTGGCTTCCTAGGAAGCTCAGCAGTTAGTGGGAAAAAGATTTGCAGGGGCAGATGGATGTAGTGGAGTTACCAAGAACGTCTTCCCGAATCTTGGAGTTCTCCTGTGGTCTGGGCAATCTGCATTATCTTAGGTTTCTCTCCCCCCTCCCCAATAATCTGGGGAATTAGATCAGCAATTCTTCAATTACTTATTGAAGTAGCAATTAATCTTTGAAATTATATCGTTGAGGCAGGGCTAGGATGGTGGGATCTCAGTCTAGTAGGGAAGGAAGGAGATGTTGGAAGAGAAGTAGGAGGACACCGGAGTGTCCACTTTAATTCCCTGCAACCGGGGCCAGGGAAAACTTCCCCTTTGCCCACCCCCAGCATAGCTATAAAGGAGCCAGTCCTTCTCATCTTCCTTAGTGAGGAACATGATGTGACATAACTACCAGGACATGGCAGTTAAATCCCAGCTCTCTTGAGTTAAGCAGGTGGCTTAACTTGGCAAAAGGCCCTGAGATCCATCTGAACGAGGTTAGTCTTTATGGCAGAATGAACATTACGTCATTGCTCTGGATTTAAAAAAAAAAAAAAATTCAGCCCCTTTTGCCTAGGCTAGGCAGCAATTCTGCATAGCCCCATCAGGGTCATTATCCTTACTCTCTACCCTTAAATAGCCGTAAACTGTGCTTCCCATCTCTTGTTCCTTAGATGGGGTGAGCAAACAGCTTAGTCCAAGGAAGGCTAAGAGCCAATAATCCTCCTAGGTCTAAGATACAAAAATATTAGTTAGCTATTTTGGCAGTCTATAATAAGGAAAGCTGCCCCCTTTTTGCCTGGACATAGTTCCTAATTCACTGTTTTTTATGCTGGGGAATGAAATGCTCTAGGTCAGTGTTTCTCAGCCTCAGCAGCTTTAAGATGGGTGGACTTCAACTCCCAGAATTCCCCAGCCAGATGAAGTCCACCCATCTTAAAGCTGCTGAAGTTGAGAAACACTGCTCTAGGTACATGTTTGCTGACTTTGGAAGGTGGGTTGCATGGATGGACTATCAAGCTAACTAACCCCAGCCAAGCAGTTGTTTCAATCCCTTTTAAAAAAAGTCCAGAAATACTCCCCTGTACCAGCCGTGCAGCAAATCTTTCTGGCTTTAATCTCTGCTCGCTATAGTGGTGGGTATCCAGGGGCACAGGTGTTCTCTCACCAATCATTCTAGCAAACGCTGCCTTGAAATGTCTGATGCATTTTCTTCCAATCAAGTTCCCTTTGAGTTGAGCTTGACTCCTGCTGATTTCCTGGGCCCGTTTGTGTAGTGGCGTTCTTGACAACAAGAGGGGCATGGTTTGCTTCAGGATAGGGCAGCCTCCTTAATGGGGGGGGGGGGCGTGCTAAGGTTTTTTTCCTTGCTTTTTGGAGCGTGGTCAAGTTGAAGCCAGTCCTAGGACTGCCGCTGTAGTTTTTCCTATGTTTCTGGCTTCAAAATGGTGAGAATTCATGTCGCCTGTATCCAACAGGCTGATCAAATAAGACTCATTATGGCTCATTGTGGATTTAGAATGTGGGGGGTCCACTGTTTGCTGATAACGCTATAAAATATTTGAGAAGAGGCAGCAAACTCTGATATCTCAACCGCTTCCTGAGTTGTCAGCTGTCCTGAATCAAGACAGCAAGTAACATTCCCTAGGATCTTACACTCTGAATTTCCTGTTGTTTGCAGGGATTGATAGCCGATACAATGAAGGATGCCGGGAACTAGCGAACTATCTTCTCTTTGGCTTGTACAGCCAGAACAACAATGACTTTGAAAAATCAGGATTTCCTGAAGAAGTCCTTGATGGTAAGAAAGGGCTGTTGCCACGGGCTGTTATGAACCTCCATTCAAGGGAGCAGATGTTGCTGGTGCCTCCCTCTCCACTTTTAACAAGTCCTCTACTTATGACTTCTTGTTTCCATAGATGTGATCCTGCTAATTAAACCAGACAGCGTCCATCTGTACTGCAACCCTGTCAACTATAACTATCTTTTGCCATACGTAGCATTTTGGAGAAATCTGCATTTCCACTGCCTGACTGAAAATGAGGTGAGCGAATGAGCCACAAATTGGGGAGGAACAAGACGTGTCTGAGACCATCCCTCGTGGGCACTGGAGTGTGAAAGTTTGGACTTCCTATGCAGGATTTCAGATTAACAGCATGTTTTCTGCTCCCTGGGAGACTGCCCCCCCCCAATCTCTTCTAGAAAAAAGTGAGAGCAGGGGTTGGGGGAAGTTAAACGCAACTAAAAATTAAGATCTGCGTAACATCAGCTTGATCCTCTCCAGATTTACATGGAATGTCATTGTGCTCCGCGTAAGTATGCTTAGGTTGCATTTTTAATCCCTCATTCCAATCATTATATCAAGGGGCTACCTAAAACCAAGACATGTAGAATCCTTATATAGCCACTGTGCTTGCCATTTAGGTCACTCTGAGATGAAAGCAAAAATGGAAAGAACAAGATTAAATATTAGATATTTAACTCTTGAGCCTACATTGCAGTTCCTAAGACAGGAGGGCAAGGATTGTTGGGGTTCCTTTGGTCTCCAAGACAGATATCTCCTAAATGACTGAGAGGAGCATTCTGTGATCTCGGGGTCGGCATGAACATTTGCCATCCAGAATATTGAAGAGACCTTGATCCGGAATCTCCTGGTCTGCCCAAAATGAATTTGCTGTCAATGCTTTCGGCTCGTCTCCAGGGCCATCACTTACTAAAAACATTCAGCCTCTAGGGACTCTAGTAACCTGAAGAACAACTGCCAATCTGTCGTTAGAGCTTTTGTAAAAGAAGCATTCAGGAAGAATGCTCTCTGCAAAGGGCCTTGTGCACATGTTGGTGTCTTTGTTGCACACAAATTACCAATTTCCATTCATTTATAGGCACTTTTAAATTGAAACATTAGTCGTACTCCTCCTCCTTAGTTTTGGAGGGAGGTGTTGGAGGTTTGCTGCAGCGATTTAGAGAAATGAAAACATTTCTGCCTTCAAGGCCTGGTGGTTCTGGACAGTCATGATTTATTGGAGATGAAGCTCGTTAAGTTTGGACTGTTCAGTGAAATCGGGAGCGTCAGTGACTAAACGCCCAGAGATAATCTGCAGAGCTAGAATGCAGTCCTGCGGTTTCTGCCTCTCTCTCAGTTGTCCAGCTCTTAAATGGGAGGGAAACTGGACAGTGCCTTCAATCTAGGTACCTTGCTAAGGGAAGGGCCAACGGGGTTTGGGGGCTGAAGGCTCCTTTGGGTGATCTTGCGCCGTGTTTCAAGTTCAAATGACGCAAATCTAAAAAGAATAGTGTTGAAAATCTTTTTGAGCTTGGGACTCGGTGCCTATGTATACTGCATTGCCAGCCCCCCTCCCCCCTCAAGGAAACACATCTCTCATTTCGTGCTCCTTTTCTGAAGAATTGATGCCAGTCAGTGAAGACAGGGCTAGCCTAGATGGGACTGATAACCTGACATCAGGCACAATGGAGGGCAGATAAGTTGCAGGCCTTCCATGGTGCATCTTAGAAAACCTGCGGATTCTGAAAGAAGAGCCTGGAACATCCCACCGGAAGGGGGCTTCCCACGGAAGCGATGGAGATTGTAGAGACCAGTCTGAGTTCTCAAAGAATCCAGCGTACCCAACACCATGGCCCAGCATCTCTAGCTGGAAACCTCTTGCCGTTACCATCGTACTGTTAGACCGTGCACTGCTTTGGATCCCAGGGCCAAAAGGTGCTTCGGGGCAGGCAAAAGATGGGATGCATCTCTCCCCAGCTGCTGGGAAATATTTTAGTTTTTTTTAAATCTAAAGTAAGGAACTTTTTTGGAAAGAGCAGTAAGTTCCCACAGTCAGCCTCTTGGAAATGGCTTGTCGTTTTTCAGTGGCTTCCTTTTTCTTGTTTCTAGCGGAACTTTTACAGACAAGAAAATTGGGTGGCTGGAGTCTTTCATCACAGTGCTGTAATTCCATGGTGTCATATCAATCCAGCATCAGCCTTTGGTTTCCAGGGCCCCGGAGTGGGTGCTTTCCAAATTCTCCCCAGCTGGCCTCCTGTCTGCCACCTGGGTCTTTGTTTTACAGACATTTTAGAAATTCGTAGGGGGTTTGGAGTTCAAACCAGGCTTTTAAAATTTCAATTTTGTCCAAAGAATGTTTCTGCTGGTCCTTTGTTTCTCTCTTTTCCCACCCTCACCCCACCACCACGATGTTTCAAGTGGGCCGACTGGATAATGAAAAGCACGAACACAATAAAATGAGTTCGTTCAAGGGGTCTTTGGCATCTGTGAAATAGATATCCAGAGTACAATAGCCATGGATTTTAAATGGAGAGTGCTTATAGAAAATCACGAATAGGCTCTTCGTCATGACACTGTTCAAGAGTGCCAGGGCTCTTTCCTGTTAATGCCATCCTATTAACGGGTTCCGTAAAATGCCTTTTTTATCAAGCTTGGCACTGTTCACAATACGGCGTTTGGGCTTTGGAGATGCACAGGGCTGTGAGGCTGGATTTTCTGTTTTTGTTTTGTTTTTGTTGTTTTAAAAGATGGTTTGGTCTGAGCTTTGCTCTGAATTGGAGATCTCAAGGGGGCACAAGCTGCGTCTCTTGCAGCTGCTTGCTGATTTCAAAGCAGAGGCATGGAGCGATCAGAGAGCTGCGTGCACGTAGGCGTCCTTTCTGTAACTCAGAATGAGCCAGATTTGAGCGCTCGCAATACTGTTCTTACTTCGGTGCAGAAAATGCCTTGCTTACCATGTTCTGTGTGGCATAAAGGCTGATTTTATGATCATATCCCCATTACATCAACCCCTCCCACCTGGCCAGGCAGAGGAGGTACGCTGCGTACCCCGTCCACAAAGAATGTCGATTGGCAGGGCCCAGGAGGAGAGCCTTCTCTGCTGTTACCTCTGCTCTATGGAACATCCCCCCCCCCAGAGGTGAGGCGGGCCCCCACTCTCCCGGCCTTCTGGAAAGGGGTGAAGACCTGGCTCTGCCAACTCACGTGGAGCATGAAGAGGGGTAGCCAACCCGGGGGGTGGCTGGCACCCTGAAGACGCTCCCATAGATTAATAATTTTCATTTACCATCAGTTCCTTGGAATACGTTATTTATTCATGCACATTGTTTTTATTGTATTTTAATCAGTATTTATTCTTGTTTTACTGTAAACCACCCAGAATCGCTCTTTGAGTGAGATGGGCAGTGACTAAATTTGAGATATAAATAAATATCCCACCCGAGAGCCAACATGGAATCATGGTGAAGGTATTGGACTAGGAGTGGGGAAAGCCAAGTTCGAGCCTCCCTTTAGCCATGGAAAGGCAAAGCAGGATATAAATCTAATAAATAATATGAAGGCAAGGTCACCACTGTATTTGCAAGCCTGATTCACGCATCACAGAATCAAAGTATTTGTTTTCAACTCAGCATGTTCTGCAAATTTAGACAATGCGTCAAATCAGCAGTTGCACTTAGGGCTTACAAACTGGGTTCTCCAAACCTCCCCAGTTGTGGTTTATTCAGTGTACATTCATTAACCATGGTTTAGCATGGCTTGACATGAACACGTCCCCCTCAGGACACAGTATTCCAGTGCAAATGAGCAGGAAATAGCAGCCAGTGGGAGAGGTTGGTTGTAGTGCCTTGCAAAGTTTCAGGCGCACGATTTTTGGGCCTTTTAGCTTGAAAGGTTGACGGGCACCGATTTGTTTTGTCAAATGGAAAAGCGAGTCCTGCTAAGCAGTAATTATTATGGAAATTAATGTAATAGGCACTTCCACGGATTACTGGAATTTCTGTTTTGCTTGGTGGAAATAGATTATGTAGACTATGAGGATCCGCAAATGCCGGCTTTTTATATCAGCAGGAAGCGGTGATTAAATGGACTTTGTTTTTCTTAGAGTCAAAAGTCATAGTAATCATGCAGAAAGAACCCCCCCCCCCAACACTGGTGTTGAGTTCTTTATTTTCAGAAGGTTCTCCCCCCCCTTTTTTTTTTTTGGTTTCATCAGTATGAAGATGAAGAGGCTGCTGAAGAATTTAAAATTTCCAGCTTTGTAGATATGGTTCGAGATTGTAGCCGGATCGGCATTCCCTTCAGCTCACAAGGTAGGTGTAAGAGAAAGCCAGTGCAACAGCAATTCCTTTAAATCCGACTCTGACAACCTGGTGCTCTGTGGGGGTTGGGAGTCCCAAACCTCCAAGCAGAAATATTTCTCTGTAGGATCATATCCACTCCCTAGATCTTGGTGGATATGAACCAATTAAGAGAGGTGGATTCAGGTTCAGCCTTCGTGAAGTTTGCTGGGTGACTCTAATCCAGTTAGTCCATGCAGCCTTCCTCCAAGATTGGTTAAAATAAAACTCTGATGGTGCATGTCACCCTCAACATTTTGGTAGAACAGGCCCAAAGTGTGGCTGATGAAGGAGCCAAAGATCGCTAGACTAACATTGGAGAAGTCTGGGAATTGTATTTTTCAGAAAGATGCATTCTTTGGGCCATAATCATGGCAGGCTGAAAACAGGTTTCATTCTGTAATGCAAACGTATCCCAAATAAGTAATTTAAAAAATATATATTCTCTGATCAGAAGAACAGTGCCTTTGGAAACTGACAGTTGAGAGTTTACGATGAGCTGCCCAGAATTGTCGTTCTAAGATAGGCAGTTGTATGAGTTTTTAAATAAATACAAATAATCCCCGGGGGAAAACATAAGGGGAAAGAGGAAGCATACAGATTGGTTCAGTGAAGCTTTGGGAACCATGAGAAAGTCGAAACGAAACTAAGAGTAAGAGGTAGTCAGGCAAGGCTGGGTGGTGAGTGCTTGGTGAGAAGAACCCCTGGAAATTTGGGGGACCTCCCTTTGAAATCTAAGGAAGAAGAGTTGTGGAAGCCAGTGCAATGGAGAAGTCTAACCCAGGACCAGAGATGATTCACGCGGTAGGAGAGAGAGTCTACATCATCCCGGTACAACTGCCACAATGGACTTTGGACAAAGCCAGGACTTTTTCCTTCCTCCCTCACCTCCTTTCAACAGCAGCTCCTTAATAGCTGCAGTTCATGAGAAGTGGCGCCAGTCGGACATTTCTCTGTAGATGACAACCCTGTTTTATGGGTGCAGCAGAGAAGATGGTGGAAAAGGATGACTGAGAAACAGCATCAGCTTGTCTTCTTTTCTCCCCATGCTGGTAATGCCCATTGGAAGCCAGAGCCGTGATGCCAACCATCCAGCACGCAGACACTCCTGTTTGTCGGGATTACGTGGCAGACTCCCATTATGCGACTTTCTCCAACCCACCCTAAATATATACAAGAAGATAGAGTCTGTTTGGGATCCAGTGCACTGCAGGCAAATTGAACACAAGCGATCTATGTTAGAGTGGCAACGTTCTAGTATATCGCTTTTTTCAAATCTGGATTTTGCTATTCATTTCAGTGGCATTTCAAGGAAAGTCACACGTGCATTCTCTCCAAAGTGAGTAATTGAAACTCTGGCATAATTTGCGTTAATCACACGCTGTAAAATTAAAACACAAAAGATTCTCTGTGCTTTACATGAGAGCATTCTTCATATAAATCCTCTTTTATGCGAGGAAATAACTGATTCTTTTTTTATTATGTAGGTTTCCTTTTTTAGAACAGAAAAGACTGAGTTCTTGATTTCCTGTTAATGATGTGATGCCAGGATATTAAGCAGAACAGCCTTCCCGGGGATTGTGAGAAGGGGGGGAGCGGGTTACTGAAAATAGCCGAGGTGAGCTGATGCAAGAAAGCGCAAACCTCCTTGTGGTCATCTGTTTTCTTTTTAATGAACATTAAACAAGAAAGCAGAAGTCTATAGGTTTCTGAGCAACACAGCTAGGAATCATCCTAGAGATGTTGAAAAGATGTCTTTTAATAACAGTCGCTTATTTTTGGTTTGTTGAAAAAAAACAACCACCTCTCCAGTGCCTTCACTGATCTCAACCAAAAGCCTTTATCTCTTCCAGAGTGCAAAAACAGCTCTAACGGTGTCTTTGCACTACTGCGAGTTCACTGTTTTCAACACCCATTGCAGAGTTGCCTGCAGTCACATTGGCTAAATGCTAACTATGTCATTTCTGCCAAGGCCATGTTGTTCACCCTGGGTTGGCCTCTAAAACAGATTGCAAATCATCAACTTCAGATTAGATCATCTTTTCATTCAGCTGCTATTAGACCCTGGATCTAATTGCTGTTAGAGCTTGGAATTGACGTTCAAGGATTCAGCGAGTGATGAAACGGAGAGGAAGATGTGCCATGCCCTTCCAGGTCAGATAGATTGGGTTTTTCATGTTATCTTCCCTGAAACCCCAGGGATCCACGAGGACTCGATGGGATTCCATCAGAGATTAAGGGAGGAAAAAAAAATATGTTAACTTGAACATAGCCAATTTTGTAGCACTAGAGCTTTGCCTCTTCAGGGATTCTGGCAAGGGTCTTATCAGCAGAGAGAGTCAAAAAAGTCGAGATGGTGTCACTTTGATGGCTTGGATTGAGGCTGCCTTTTTGATTTTTTTTTTACCCACCTCTCCTCCTTGTGGACACCCCTGAGGTCTAAGATATAGATGGATGGACAGACGGACGGACAGGAAGACAGACATAGGGATAGGTAGTCACAAAAAGGTTCCACAGCCTGAAAAAGTTTGAAAAACCCTAAAATAGTTAATGTATAAAAGTGTACTTTCTTCACTGGACTTGTGACTCAAACGGAGCTTATCTTATCGATTTACATGGCCATCCCTTTGGCCAACCATCTTCCCAAAGCAGCTCTGGGTAGAAAAGAATAAATAACAAAAAGACAGAAGTGACTATATATCAGGAGGAAAAAAAAGAAGATATAATCAGAAAAAAAGAAAAAGAAAAGAAAAACAATAACTGAGGATAACCCCCTGAAATAGTGTTTCACAAAACCTGAAGCTCAACTAACCTCATGATTCCCATGCCTGGGAGTTGTCTCTGGATGCCTGACAAGGATCCGTGGGCGCAGATGTCCACAGCGTTGTATCATTGCTCTTTCCCTGGAATTCCACACCTTCAGGAAGCCTGAATCAGAAACTAGACCAAACTGCTTTAATTGGGTAGTCTTTCAGGGGACTTCAGCATGGCACCCATACCGTAAAAACTCATAGTTGTTCACAAAGAGCAACAAACCAGAATGATGTCCCAGAATGGTGATCAACATAATTTTTCTTCTCTCAAAGAAGCATTGGCTGGGTTCAGGCATTGTGCCAAGCCCTAGTTTATTTTAATCATGTTTTGTTAAGCCATAGTGACTTGGCTCACTCATGACGCCAGACGTAAGCTGTGCTTTGCAAGCCACAAGGAGTGCAATCATGCAACCACGTTTTTTGGCAAATTGATTAAACCAGAATTTCCAGGTGTAGAAATAGCTCTTTTAATTCAGTGGATTAAATCCAGAGTTTGCTGACAAGCAAAACTGCATTTGTGCAAAACAGGATTTTCTTCCCCGCCCCTTTCCGGTATATTTATTTCCCCAACAGATTTTAACTGAAAGGCAGAAGGCAGTATTCAAGGCTACCAGTAGTGGCCAGTCACAGTTGGATTCAACCTCCTGTTCCGAAAGACCATTTACAGGTAGTTCTCAACTTACAACCACAATTGGGACTGGAACTTCTGTTGCTAAGTGATGTGGTTGTTAAGTGAGTCATGCCCAATTTTACAACCTTTTTGACATGGTCATTAAGTGAATCATGCAGTTGTTAAACAAATCTGGTTTTCCTCATTGACTTTGCTTATCAGAAGCCCCTGGGAAGGTTGCAAATGGTGATCATGTGACCCCAGGACGCTGCAACTGTAGTAAATACGTGCTGGTTGCCAAGTGCCTGAATTTTGATCACATGACTACAGGGACGCTGTGACGGTTGTAAGTGCAGGGACCGGCCATAAGTCTCCTTTTTCAGCACCGTTGTAACTTTGAATGGTCATTAAACGAATGGTCGTAAGTTGAGGACTACCTGTAGTTTGAAGGGTGGATGAGGAACTCCATTTCTTGTGCTTTTATCACTCTCAAAATACTGCAGAAACCAACCTGACTACTGTAGAACAAGGAGCTACCCTCTTTGGATAAATCCATCATGGTGCCATTGCTTTATTTAAAACTAAAATTGGAGAAGTTGCAAATCAGCACTTGGCTTCTTTCAGGTCACCTGCAGATATTTGACATGTTTGTGGTGGAAAAGTGGCCAATAGTGCAAGCCTTTGCTCTAGAGGGAATCGGCGGGGATGGTTTCTTTACCATGAAATACGAGGTAAGAACGGAAGGGCTGGCCCAGTTACGACAGCCCTTTTCTTCCCCAGGAGCTTTCAGAAAGCTGTTCAGAGGGATGGATTGGGAGTCAGGCACCCCACCTTTCCAGAGCCCCTTGTATTTCAAAGCTTTGATCTCACGGGCATCGGGGGGTGGTATTGGAAAAAAAAGTCAAGATGGCAACTGTGTGTAAGAAGTGGGCCTTCACTTGCATGGTCATGGCCGTAAAAACCTTTGACAACTCCTTTCTTCAATTGTCTGTCCGTCCTTCCTTCCTTCCTTCCTTCCTTCCTTCCTTCCTTCCTTCCTTCCTTCCTTTTCACAATGGAAAGAAACGAAGACAAGGAATTCTTCCATAGGGCCCTTTCATTTTAACTGGGAACAGCCACGAGGTCTTTGGGTGGCCTGCCAATCTGGGAAAATGGCTATTTTCCAGAGTGGCTACCGAGTGTTCAGAAACAATGGTGCCTCTTGCCCGCGGTACTGTTCTCCAGCCATAATGGTGTGCTTGTTAGTAGCTCTAGCTGAAAAGGGTTGGGGTGAAGGGAACTCAGGCTAGACAAAGCCACGTCTTTCAGCCAGCCAGAGTTGCGAATGGTTCCTTTTCGTGGGCTTTCGGGTTGCGCTCTTGCGTGTCCCTAATGTGCATTTCTGCTACTTACAGTGTCCTCTTGTTTAGACCCCAGCCCTCCCTGGTCTGACAAGCTCCATTCATGAGACTCCATGCTCATAGATTCCCCTTTCTGCACTGCCTAGATTGTCCCCTCCCCCCTCCGCAAGCCTTTATGCGACTTCTGACACAATCTCGCTCTTTGCAGTTGATGGATGTCAGTCTGGATCTCTGGAAAGCCTACAGTAAAGTGGACCCCATTTCTTTGGAGAGTTTATTTGATGAGGTAACGTGGCCAGAGTTTTGTTTTTTTTTTATTTTTCTCGTGAGTTATTTCAAGGAAACCTACCCACAGAGGGGTTCCATGGGCTATTGAGGAGGACAAGCTGCCAAGGGATGGCCCCTCATTCTAAAATGGCTTCCAGCAGGGCCCTGTTTCGGAAGCACTGGGAGCGGTCACTCACAGAGTTTGTGCCCAGATGCATTTGAGGACGTTTGGGACACGTTCTTGGCTGTCGGTGGCTTCTGCAGAGGGCCTGTCGGGCATCTCGGCTCTCAGCTCTGCTTTGGGTGAGCTGAGGCTGTCACTGGAACGTCCCCCTTGGTCCACAGGTAGATGCCCTGGGGGGTGAACTGAGGGGTCATTGGCTGGGTGCCAAGCAGGAAGCCCCGTAGACTGAACCTGTGGGGTTCCCTGGAACCTTCCACCATGACACTCCTTTGGGCATTGCAGAGATGGACTTGAGTCACGCGCAATCCTGTCCGTGTGCTCTTCACTCTGCCGCGGTTGAAAGTCTTCCTTTTTTTTTTATAATAACTGTACTAAATTTTTAAAAAGAGAAAGATAAAAACCAATAAGGACTAATAATCAAGAAAGAGAATAGAAAAGAAGAAGAAGAAAGAGAAAGAAAGAAAGCAAAAGTGCAGAAAAAAGCAGAAATAGAAATACAAAAAAAAAAGGAATGGCTTTCTGGTTTCTTTTACAGCAGATATCAGAAAAACATACATTAAACGCTTACTGCAGGATTTCAGCTTAACATCCGTTTTTTTCTGTAATCTATTAATTATACTAATCCATATGTCATAACTTTATTTTTTTTCTATCTCCTGCAAAAAGTCCAAAAGGGGCTTCCAGTTAGCATTAAAATTATCCAATGTCTTTTCTCTAATCAAAGCTGTCAGTTTTGCCATCTCAGCCGACTCCATCAACTTTACAATTTGTTCTTCCATTGCCGAGTCTTTCCCCCTTTGGACATAGAAAAGTTGTCTTCCTTTTGATGAGCTGGGGGTCAGCTTTATGGCTGAACCCTTTTTTAAAAAAAATGCCTTTGAGGTAGTGTTGACTCCTGGCGTGACTGCCTGGACGAGTCCCTGCAGTTTTCTTGGCACGATTTTTTCAGAAGTGGTTTGCTCTGGCCGCCTCCTTCCTAGGGCTGAGAGAGGGACCGGCCCAAGGTCACCCGGCTGGCTAAGTGCCTAAGGCAGGACTAGAACTCAGCACCCCCTGATTTTTAGTCTGTTGACTTAACCTTGGCATCAGACTGGCTCTCTAATGGCTGAACCTTAAACTCTGCTTAATATTAAGCGGGGTTTGTTTTAAACATGCTACACACCTTTTCGAGTTCAGTATGTGGGGGATGCTGAGATCAGATCTCCATTGCTTGCCATGCTGTGCTTTTCCCCATTTTGTGTTTGCTGTGGGCTCAAGTGCTTTTGTTGTGATTCTAGGGCGCTGTTAAGCCTTTAGTCCTATCTTTTAATACTCTGGAGCAGTGTCTCTCAACCTTGGCCACTTTAAGATGTGTGGACTCCAACTCCCAGAATTCCCCAGCCAGCTATGCTGGGTGGGGAATTCTGGGAGTTGCAGTCCACACTTCTTAAAGTGGCCAAGGTTGAGAAACACTGCTGTGGAGAGTTTTGTTTGAGAAAATGGGAATGGTTAAAAGAAGACTTGAAAACGTGGCCTCTGCTGACACACAGTGGCCGTTGCTTGAGCTGTTCGGACAACTGCTTTTTCTCTTGGTTTTAATAACAATAAAGCAGATTGTCTTCCGAGAGGGCAGGAAGCCGACACGGACCTCACATCATTCCTCAGGTCGCCAGCAGCGTTAAACGTCACAAAAAATGTGATCACATTTTCGTGTTCTTTAACTCGTAAGCAGTAACTGAAATGGGCTGATCTTACTCCTGCGGTGAGCACCATAGCTGAAAAAATCCACAGCTATCCTGCAAAATGCAATTAAGGAAAACCCCAGGTACGTTTTGGAGGTAGCTCCAAAACTGATAATCGTTTGCAATTGTACCTAAACTGTGAAAAGGAACAAAAGAATAATTTTTGAAGGCGCTGCGACTTGCCATGTTCTAAATCAGTATTTCTCAAACTTGGCAATGTTAAGGCATGTGGACCTCAACTCCCAGAATTCCCCAGCCAGCATGTTCTAAATATTTGCTTTTTGGGGAGAAGGGGGACATTTCATTTTCACAAAAAACAGTAGAAGCTTCCATGCTCTTCCTGTTTTCTGGGAATGGGCTGCCTGAATGATTAAAACTCCCGGAGTCTATGGAAACCCTATTGCAAGGATGAAGAGAATGGAAATTTTGCTCTCTTGAGAGAAATGGCGCTCTCTTCTTGAACCATTTTTGAACTATTGCATTTAAATTACTTACATCTGTGCCATTTTAGATCAACTTGCGATGCCTGTTACAGTCTTCTGTAAAATATGTGTTTTATTGATTTGATTCATATGGATTTTATATTCTGTCTGCAGGTTCATTCTGTTTTGCCCTGAAAGCTATTAACCGTCATCCAGCTATGTAATGTTAAAAATAGATCTCATGTAGATATTTCTGCTCTGAAGCCTCCTTCAGTGCGTTCAGGCCTGTTAGCAGAATCTCTCTAACGAGAGGGAGGTGAAATGGCATATGAAATTATCTGTTGTATAGGCAAGATTGTGGAGCTGTTCTAGGGGCATGCATAAAGCAGAAAAGAGGTTTTCTTTTCAAACCCGAAACAAGCCATCGCATTCCAGAAGTTCTGCTAAACCATTTTGGATTGGCTGCGGTTCAGTAGAAGTACAACCTGGAACATTTCAGTTGTTCCTCAATTGAAATCAAATCTGGAGGGATCCAAAATGATTTTTCCAGCTGGGCAGGGCAGGGCTGGTGAATGCTGCCCAATCTCTCCCCATTGCTCTACATGGCCTAGATAGAGTCTGCCCCTGATCTTCTCAAGATCTTCCTCTCCTCCCCTGCTTAAACTGCTGTGGCCAATGTTTGCCCTCCTTGTCAAGGAAGCTTAACCCTCCACCCAGCCATTGCTGCCCAGAATGTGGACTGCATATTCCTAATCCATGCATTGCTATTCAGGTAGTCCTTGCTTAATGACTGTTCATTTAATGACAGTTTGAAGTTATGACAGCCTCAGAAAAAGTGCTTTATGACCTGTACTCACACTTATGACCATTGCAAACTGTCGCAGCATCCCCTGTGGTCATGTGATCATGGTTTGTGACTCTTTTCATGACGATTGTTAAGCAAATCACTGTGGTTGTTAAGTGAATCACTTGGTCATTAAGTAAATCACATGGTCATTAAACAAATTCCAGCAAAAAATGTCCATTGGGGAAGCTGGATTCACTTAATGACCACATGATTAACTTAACGATTGTTGTAAAAATGGTTGTAAAACCGGGTCCAGTCACATGGTGGCTTGCTTAACGACTGCCCCACTTAACAACCCATTTTCTGGTCCTTATTGTGGTTGTTAAGCAAGGACTACCTGTATATCAGTCCAGGTCTGAGTGAAACACCATTGCTTTATCAGTGTTTGCAAGAGTGTCTCAGGGAGCCCCATCTCGTTGGATTTGTGCCTTCATGCGCTCCATTAAGAGACTGAGGACAGGGTCCTTGTGATTGAAGCTGGGGCATCTGTGAGCAGTGCAGCCTCTTTAAATGTGGCACCATGTTGATGGAAAGCCTTTCACTGAGGCCATCCTCATAGGCCCCAGTGGTCCAAGCCTTCAGGTGCCATGTTCTTTTTTTCCTTTTGATGTGTTAATCCTCCTAGCTCTATGTAGCTGAATGTTTTCAGCAGCTGCTAGTGTCAAAACAACGGCCTGATGTCATTGATGTAATTTTTATTAGCCGTCGTGTGCGTTCTACCCTGAGTTGCATGGCTTCAGGGTTTGAAAAGAAGCAGGGTTTTCTTTTTTTTGAAGGAAACTCTTTTTGGCGCAGATGGTTTTTGAGTAAGCTGCCCTCAGTCTTTCCAGCTTCATAAACGCAAACGCTTGACCTCTCCTTCAACTGTCTCTAGGGGCTTTGCTTGCAGATGCAGAGTTAAAAGCATCGACGAGAAATGTTTCTTTCTCTTCTAGGATTTGATGACTTTTGAACATCAGTGGACCAACTTCTTTGCCAATTTTGACACTGAAATTCCTTTCATTCTAGAACTGTCAGAGTCTCAGACAGGGGAGGTATGTACAGGATCATTGAGGGGATCGAAAAACCTAGTTTTACATGTTTCTTTCTCTCTACACAGCTCCTCCGTTTTGCAGTGTGAAGCCTGTTGCGTGCTTGATCACTTGCAATGACCCCATTTCAGGCTTGTCCCGTGCCAAATGGTAAACATCCTTTCCCATCAAGAACAAAACAGTCATAAATCTATCCGGGTGAAGGCTGATTGGAGGCAACGCAACAGAAGCATGTGTGGACATGGCTGAAGGCGCATCGAGTCCCAGAGTTCTGACAACGATGTGAACAGCATGGAGATGCCAGAACGTTTTGCAGGAGACCAAGCAGTGCTTCAGAACAAAATGTTGGGCTTGATTAGGCCTTGCATCTTGCAGAATCGGCTGGCATGTCTATAATGCAAGCTAGGATGGTGTCTACAGTTTTTTGAGACACTTGCAAAGTGCAAGGTTGACCTTGATCAACATCTAGAGCAGTGTTTCCCAAACTTGGCAACTTTAAGACATGTGGACTTCAACTCCCAGAATTATTCTGGGAGTTGAAGTCCACATGTCTTAAAGTTGCCAAGTTTGAGAAATACTGATCTAGAACCTTGGATTGAGATAGAACGGGGCTACTTCTTTGCCTGCTGGTGCCTCGTATCTTGAAGCTATTTCCACCAATATTGAAAAATCCGCATTAGTTATTAGTGTTTTTTCCCCCAGGCTCAACTGAAGGTTCTTACGGTAACGGTTAAAATTCTAAATAGCTTCCTGGCTGGCTCTCTCCAATTTAAAAGCCATCCAAGTCCATTGTATGCAGCAAAAAAAAAAAAAAAAAGGAAACCTCTTAGAACACAAACAGGTGGAAGAGATTTCGGTTTTTAAAGGTATTGTGGGTGAGCCTCAAACACTGAGCAGTTTTCTTGGTGCCTCGGAAAGGTGGTTTAGCACTCTTGTTTTTGCAGACAAGATAATAACAATTTATTAAGTTCTGTGCCACCTGACTCCCAGCGACTCTGGGCGGTCTTTTGATCCTGCAAGAATTTAAAATCAAGGTTGAAGAAGCCCACCCTTTGCCTGAGAGGCTAAGAGAATATTACAATCTCATATTTGTTGGGGGGGATATTTGTTTATTAAGTTTATATGCTGGCCATCTCCAGTTCTATTTTGTTGTTTAGTCGTTAAGTCGTGTCCGACTCTTCGTGACCCCATGAGCCACATCGCGCCAGGCCTTCCTGTCCTTCACTGCCTCCCTCAGTTTGCTCAGTTTCATGCTCATTGCTTCAGTGATGCTATCTAACCATCTCATCCTCTGCCGTCCTCTTCTCCTTTTGCCTTCAATCTTTCCCAGCATCACGGTCTTTTCCAAAGAGTCCTCTCTTCGCATTAGGTGGCCAAAGTATCTGAGCTTGAGCTTCATTATCGATCCTTCCAATGAGCAATCAGGGTTGATTTCCTTTAAGATTGACTGGTTTGACCTCCTAGCAGTCCAGGGGATATAAATCTTCATTAAGTATCCCCCCAAAAGTTCTGTCCCTTATGAAGGGAAAGATTCCCTTCAGCCCAGTATGACTTGTGGTGGGTACATGGGTGTGTCGGGGGCCGGGGGGGGGGACAATGTCTTAGCAGCAATCTAGAATCTCTCCTGCTTTTTCAGCTTCCCAGCCCAATGTCCAATCTGGGGTTGCCTAAGCCGGTCTGACTCTGCTTTGCTTTGACAAATAACCACAGGTTGGCTAGATTCTGCTACTTGCAGACTTGTAAACGTCAAGATGTGTCCCAGAGCATGGAGAGGGGTAACAGGATCATTTATAACCATTGGATAACTTCCCTGGAAGTTATCCCATCCCTTAGCACACTGAATACTTTTCCCCATGAAGTCTGCAGATATCCATTACTTTCATATTTTGGACAATGTAATTTTTGTTAGGCGTTGTTAAATGATAAAGCGGAGGGTAGACATTTCTCAGAGAAATTATGCTATGCGGGGAACCTGTAATAGTTTATAGCCATGTTTCTCAACTTTAAGACGGGTGGACTTCAACTCCCAGAATTCCCCAGCCAGCCATGCTGGCTGGGGAATTCTGGGAGTTGAAGTCCACCCGTCTTAAAGTTGCTAAGGTTGCAAAACATTGGTTTATAGGTAGCGCTATACTCATTAATCGTTTGCAAGATGACAGTATATTGATTATACTTTAACCTCGTTATTCTTTTTAACGACATCCATGTTTTTCCTCTGTAGCCGTTCCGAAGTTACTTTAGCCATGGAATGATTTCAAGCCATATAACAGACAACAGGTATTTTTTTTTCTTTTTATAGCTTCTTGAGAGTTGTGGTGCAGCGCCATACCAATATACAAAAATAATTTCTAGAGCCGCGACTCGATGGAAGCGTCATCCTCTAATAAAAAAGGGCTATAATTTCAAATGAAGCGTTTGCACCTTGAGCCTTTGAAAATGGGGTTCTTGTTCCGTTAATAGGCAAAGGAAGAAGAAGATGTAAGATTTATTGCGATAATTCCAAAGTCTGATCATGTATCCCCGAGGATAACTTTACCTTCCCGCCTGGCAAGATTTCAGAATACAATCCAGATACAACCTTGGAAATAGCTGTATAGCAAGGCAGGGGATCTGTTATTATTTTGTCTGACTGCAGCTTTTAGGCGTCTCTGGCAAAGGAGGGGGTCTTTGTGTCGGTTATTACCCGATCGTTTTATCGGAAGACTCGGGGAATGAAACTCGGCGGGTGGGTTTCTGCACTTAAACCAGAATCTCTGTTCAGTGAGAAAAACAACTGAATGAATTGTTGCACTAGGCTAGAAATGCTTCTGTTTGCTTTCTGCCACTCTGAATAATTACCACATAATATTTTTTCCATTAAGTATGCACCTGTGGGTTGCCATGGTGTTTTGAGGATGTCATTTTGCTTCACTCTTGTTGAATACGAAAGAAGGAGGTATACATTTCTCAGAAATCGTGCTTTTTCTTCACTTCTGTAAAATCACTGGGCAGAGCAAAAGACAACACGTGTGACAGCAGACAAAGCTTGGTCTTGCAGATCATTAAAGCAGCCACATCTCTTGAGATCATTGAAGTAGCTGCATCTTTTGCCAGGCTTGCGGACGCCGTCCCGGATGTCTGCACATGTATGCACAGACAATACTTCCCCCAGGGTCATCAGTGTAGCAGTTAAATTGTCTATCAGGCGACCCACTCTGTGCATCTGATGAAGTAAGCGTCAGCCCATGAAAACCTGGGCCTTTTAATAAAACATGCTAGTCAGAAAAAGGTGCTATCTGACTCCTTCTGATTCTCCTGGTACAGCGTTGTTACTTTAAAACTCTTTTTCTCTACCCATTTTGAATGTAGCTGTTTCTTAATGCTTGAAAAGCAACTTTCAACAGAATGGGGGTATATAATTTGCACTTTGTCTGTGATCAGCCCCAGTAGGCAGCCGTTTGCGCTCTTTGGCACCCACTCGTCAAGAGAAAACCTGAATTCGGGCAATTTCAGTTTCCCCTCGGAAGGGCATCTGCTTCGCAACACTGGCCTGGGTGGGAGCATTGCCAAGCACATGGTAAGCCCGGCTCTGTGGGATTTTAAGAAGCAGCTGTTAGGGGACCGTTGACATGGCACTGCCTCTTGGGAGTTCTCAAATGAGAACAAAGAGGCTGAGGGTTCTGTTGCACCTGGTTCATCCAAGTTGAAGTCTTCTTCAACTTGGAAAAAACTAGGCCTGATCAGACTTGGCCCTCGGGTGGGAGACCACCAGGAGATCCCTGGGCTGGGGGCCAGACAGGGAAATGGAGAAAGCACCCTGCTTGAAGTCAGCAGCAGGCCCTTTTGTATTGTGAGCAAGAAAACCACACAGATGTATGCATGGGACCCCTGGGAGTGGCACTTGAGATACGAAGAGGGAATAACCGGACAATCCCTTGGGATGAAGCCAGGCTTGTATAATCCTCAAGACAAGAGCCAATATTTCTGACACAGGCCACAGTAGGGGCAGAAGCAGTTTTTCTGCGGGAGGAAGGCTTAGTGGCTACGTATTCTTGAGGTTTCTACAAGCTGTTTCACAGTGGGCTGGCTGGGGAATTCTGGGAGCTGAAGTCCAGACCTCTTAGAGTGGCCATGGTGGTGGCTTGGCCTATTGGGCAATCCACCCTGGGGTTTATGAGCTGCCAGAACCACAAAAGGGGAGGCCGTTCTTCCCACCCTTCTGGAGGCTGGGGAATCAAGCCTTAGTGAAAGGCAAAAGTGGGGAGAGGGAGGGATCCAAAGCAAATCTTCCGACAGAAGCTGGGCTAGATCGGTTGGAAAGTTTCCAGGAATTTCAAGACCCAGAAGGAGAGAGGTTCAGCATGAATAGAGGACGGGGTTACACTAGAACAGCATTTCTCAGCCTTGGCAACTTTAAGGTGTGTGGGCTTCGACTCCCAGGATTCCCCAGCCAGCTGTGCTGGCTGGGGAATCCTGGGAGTCGAAGCCCACACACCTTAAAGTTGCCGAGGTTGAGAAACCCTGCACTAGAAGGAACCAGAGCCGTTCTGCAAAATAAACCAGAGCTGTGACCGGGTGGTTTTAGCACTGCCAACGCCCACATCTCCTGCTGCAGCATGGCAAGTCATAGGTGGCAGAAGGAGACCGTGCACTTGGCAGACATCCGTCTTTCTGATCGAATACATTGACCCTCTTGCGCAATTCGGTCAGTTCTGAGGCGATTGATGTGTGTGGATCTTGAGGCTTCCCCAGCCAGGCATTCTGCCTTGTTTTTGAACTGGGGGTGCTATTCCCAAAACGTGGGATCCCCTGTAGGTAAAACGTCAGCCTTGCAACGAGTTTAGCTTTGGAAGCCACTGGGCTGAATTTGGATGCACAGCAGTTCTTCGGGTACAAGGGGGATACAGATACTGGTGCTGTGTCGCTTATTCACCAATACATTTTGTGTTTACCAACAATAGGTAGTGCAGTGTGTCTCTCCCAAGGGACCTCTGGCTTGCTCTAGGACGTATTTCTTTGGAGCCACCCACACACCTTACCTTGGTAAGTCCAGCAGGTGAACAAGGATTCTGTGCCTGCTGATTCCTGGGGCTTGCCATAGATGGCAGTGCGTAAAAACGCCCACCCGCCCCCGTAACCAGCAGGCCAAATGCAAACCAAGAAAGATGGTGGTGGTGTGGTACTTGGATCCCTCCCACCTCCAGGCCGTGAACTTGTCAAACGGCAGGGCCCTTTTGTCAGCCAAAGTGATTTCGGCGCCAGACGGTTCTGCTTGGATTGATTTCAGTAGAGAGCGCAGGAGGGTAAAAACCGGCTTTTATTTGGGCCGGTGTCGAGTCTCATTTGAGGGGGGCATTTAAATGTGACTGACTCAGCCAAGCCAGATCTCTCTGTTCCTTGGTGGAGTCATCACTTGGGCAGTAACCTGCTGAGCGAAAGACACAGCCCCCACGTCTTTTTCCACCGTGTCTTATAATTTGCTCAGTGAGAGTCCATGAGAGAGACCCTTGCTTTGCCTCCCAGTGCTCTGACCCCCCCGGGAAAGTGTAAATGATTCTTGGATTCTCCGTGGCCACTGAGGTTTGGATCAAGTGAGAAACAGTGACAGTCTGGTTCTCTTTAGAAGCAAGTGACAGAGACACTAAAGTTTTCCACAAGCTTTTTCTGCCCATGATGAGGGACTAAGTGAAAGGATGAATTAATGGACAAGGGGAGTCCAGTTAGGCATTAAAACCAAGACTGGATGCGCTCATCAAGCTAAACCATGGTTTGCTTGGTCATTGTTTATCAAAAGAACCACAATGGGTTGGATTCACATATTACGCTAAGCCATAAGCCATGGTTTATAGCCTCCAGTGAGTGGGTTCACAGAACATGTGGTTTGCTAGTTTTTCAATTTAACATCATGGGGTAGTTGTGTGAATAGGCCAACATAAGTAGATTTTTGGTCCAGTCTCAATTTGGCCTCCTTTCCTGTGTTACTTTCAGATAAATAAGTAAAAGATTCCCGATTAATCTGGCCATGTACACAGTGTCAAAAAAGAGGATGCCTATTTGCATAAAAATTGCACGTGCTGATTATACGCGTAGCTGCAAATGTAGCCATGAATACTGAAATCAGGGGTGTCGAGAGGGTGATTGTGATCATACAGTATAATCAAAGCATGTGTGAAGCATGTAAAAAGGGGGCAGGGCTTCAGTTGTGTGGTTGCAGCTGCCCTATTGACTTTTTTGATGCCTCTAAAAGCAGATAATAAAGCTCTATCCAAAGCTCAGCTTTCTATAATAAGTTTGAGATGCTAAAAGTGCATAGGAAAAAGCCCCAGAACAGGGTAGATGCATGAGAGGGGGGGAAAAAAGTCTTGCACTTAATTGCCCAAGAATTGAAAGTTCTTATAAAGTACGTAAAAGGCAACCCTGAATTTTCCAATTAAGTCAAAGTAGTTGAGACTCAGCAAAAGGGATGGTAGTTAGATCAGGGAGGAGCCTAGCCCTGGTTTCTTCCGAAGACAGTGTCACCTGAACAAACGCTTCTCACCTCCCTGCCAGTTTACGGGTGATACAAACTTCTGGAGAGGCTTATTTTAAACCATTATTAGAGGCGTGGAGAGAACGGCAAGTAGGTGGGCACAAAGTTCCATGCACCAGAATTCCCTGGCGTTCTCTTTTTCTCCTGGAATGTGTGAGATTAGATGTTCCAGGAGAACATCCTGGAATCCCTGGAGCTCTTCTTTTTGCAGTGAGACGTCCGTGCCAGTCATGGCCCCTTCTCTCTTCTACCCGAAGCTGTCGTTGTCCTTTGCCTGCATTTCTCCCATCTGTCCCTCTGTTCTGCTTCCTGCCTGGATTTCTCCAGCCAAACCCACAGCTGCGTATAGGGGTGGTCCTTCCGCGCACACATCCCTTGCTGTGGGTGCCTGGCCGTCATGGCCGTTGCTCTCATTGGTCAGATTCATGCAGCCAGAGGATAGCTGACTTGAGGAAGGGGTTTGGAGCATTTGCACTTTTGATGCTCAGAGTGGTCCTCCCCAGCTCTCTGCTGTGTGTAGTCCTGCAAGTGGAAAGAAAACTGTAGGGTTGAAAATAATCCAGAATAACAATTGAGAGGTAGATGACATGTATGATCTGTTTTACCGTGGCAGAACAGAGAAATAACAGTGTTTCTCTATTTGTGCAACAGGGAACGATGATGAGTTGGAAAAGAAACCCGAAGAAGTGTAAGTTTTTAAAAATATCTTTTTATGCTTCTGTGGTCCATTCCAAACAGCTCTTGGCCAAGCAGGACAACCCAGAGTATATGCCAGTTTTGGTTGTACACTGTACACAATTGCAACTTGAATGCTTTTTTTGCTTCCCACTCCAGCGACTTTGATTTACATCTAAAATCAGGGTACTTCTAATAAGCTTGCTGATTTGTGTCAGCTTCTTCACTTTTTTTTTAACGAATGGCAACTAGGTACCAAGATTTACCTTGTTTCAGGGTCCTTTTTTTAAAAATATAATTTCTATTGAATTTTTTAACAAGATAAAAACAAGACAAATATTAGAAAAGAAACAAAGAAAATAAGAAAGAATAGTGAATAAGAAAGAAAGAATAGAGAAAGAAAAGAAAGAGGGAGGGAGGAAGGAAAGAGAGAGGAAGGAAGGAAGAGGGGAGGGGAGGAGAAGAGAAGAGAAGAAGAGAAGAGGCTTCTTATCTTTTTGACAGTGGTTATAAAAGCATTTATGTTTTACCCTCTCTCTCTAAGGTTACACCATAATTTCCTTCTTTCCACAAGTTACCCTTTTTAATCCTCAAACCAATAAATCACAAGTTCATTTTTTTTCTTTCTGAAGGATTTTTTATTAAAAAAACAGTGACTGTGTGACTCTGTTCTGTACAGGAATTTTGGATTGTGCGAAGTTAAAAATCTTAATCTTCATAATTAACATTGCATTGCTTTTCTTTTCTTTTTAGCAAACTGTTATCTCAGATCTATTCTGCTGTGGTAGAGGCTGTCTTGGCTGGTATAGACACCTTCTCAAAAATGTCCAATATTACGAAGGTATACATTTACTTTTCCAGAATGGAAAGTTTGCTATTTGCATTCCATACTGTCAGATCAACCTACCCTGCAACCAGCAAAACGTTCTAATGCTTGCAGTTCAGCTATATATTGTTTATACGCATTGTTTACACACACACACAGAGACATGCAAACACACACATGCACACCACCTATATATACCTTGAAATTGGGAGTATCAGAACAGGCAAGTTGGCACTGATGTCAGAATGATGCATCCCTATTCCATTTGTGTGTATGCCAGAATCCCACGTACATAGAAAGGTACGGGGCTTCGATCACCGCTACATGCATACACGTGCACGCAGACACCTCAAGTCAAACTTCTTGTCGCATCTCCATACAGGCGGTTTCTTGGCAGGGTCACACCTGGTGAATTCTAAGATCCCAACTGCATGGGTGTGAGCATCAGGTCAACAGGAGATAAGCTTGATTCAAAGGCTTATTGGGCACCCCCCTCCACCCCCCCAGTCTGGTGTGCTTGCATGTACATAATTATAATTTATTTCTGGAGCAAATTGAAGCCAAGAGTTCTGGATCCTCCTCCTTCAGCCTTTCACCTCTCTGCTAACTATTGTCACGTGTGGCCTATTCTCGCTCAGGCATGGAGTGTATAACTCAGTGTTTCTCAATCTCGGCAACTTGAAGACGTGTGGACTTCAACTCCCAGAATTCCCCAGCCAGCATGGCTGGCTGGGGAATTCTGGGAGTTGAAGTCCACACATCTTCAAGTTGCCGAGGTTGAGAAACACTGGTGTATTTATTTATTTATATTTATTTATATTTCAAATTTAGTCACTGCCCATCTCACTCAAGAAGTATAACTATTTGAGAACCCCCTGGAATCATTCTTGGAAAGTCCAAAGGGTGGCAGTGATGCCAAATGATGAGGAAGGAAACGTTGAATTGCTTGATAAACTTGAGTTGGCTGCTGTTCTTAAAAGGCTCTGTTTTAACAGCAGCAGATCTTTACCGCTCCTCACAGCTCCTTCAGTGTTGTCATTTGTATTCCCAGCTGCTTCAGTTTTAGCCGTCATTCCTGACGTTCTCTTTTTTTAAATAAATTTTATTATATTTCCAAAAAAGTCAAAATACAGAAAAAGAAAGAGAGAAAAAGGGAAAAAGCATGAAAAAAAAGTAGCTTCTGATTTTCCTTGGTACAGGCATAGATGTAAAATATATTCGCCTCTAATATCTAAATGTTTACACAATAAAAATAGTTTTTTATCCAAGATTCAGAAAAAATCCTAAAATCAGTCTATTTCAATAATACATATGATTTGTACAAGATATTTCTATAACTTCAATCATCAAATCCCAAAATCAAAATTGCATTTTTTTGAGTGCCAAGCAAAAAGTCTGAGTGGTTTCCAGTTAGGAACAAAGCTGGACAGTGCCCTCTCTTTGAGCGAAGCAGTCAGTTTCGCCATCTCCGCCAGTTCCATTCATTTCAATATGCATTCTTCAGCTGCAGGTATTTGTAAATCCTTCCATTTTCGTGCATATAAAAGTCTCGCCGCAGTTATCATCCTTCCAGATGTTCTTGAGGCTGAGGCAGCTTCATGGCCCAAGATCTTGGAGCTCAAACAAGCTTCTGTTTACCCAGGTCTCTTTCAGTTAAATAATGATGCTTCAGCTTCACTTGTGAGCTTACTAACATTTTTTAAAATGCTTTGTTCGTAAACAAAGAAAATGCACTGTTTGGTTTCCCAGGTTTAATTTCCATGATTAAGGTTCTTCAGCTGCCAGGTGAACACATAAGCATGTACCTTTTTTTTTTTAATTCTTTGAATAGCATTGATCAGATTTGATTTTTTTTCTTCCATCGTTTGTCTTGGCAGGCAAAAGAAGTAGCAGAGAAAGTGTTTTTCAATATGCTTGACACCTTTGAACTTTCATGCTTTAAAACTCCACTACGGTATGTGTCCCTGTTTTGTTTTTCTTGCTCTCAGTTTTTCTGTCAGCTGGGATCTTGTAGCAGATTGTTTTACATGGGGCTGGTTTTTGAAAACGTGGAATGGCCCTTCCTTGTTCCTCCACGCTGGATTCACGCAGGGTTTACAGATTCTTCTTACAGCACTGCAGGGCCGTCCTTATGAGCGGCAATGCCGTTTGGGCCAATTATCACTTTCCTGAAAGATGCCTCCTTGTCAAAAGGATTTGGCAAGCAGCCTGAGAATAGGCGTGCCAGTTTGTGGCAGCACAGAGTTGCCCCTGTAGTGTTTTAAAAAAACGAGTTTCTTTATAAAACTCTTGCATCTTAATTGCTGAGAATTCTGAGGATTTTGAGAGGATGAGAGATTGATCTGGGAGCTTTCTCTGTTCCATGCTGTTCCGTGCTTTTTTGTCCTTTTCTCACAGCCTGTTTCTTACCTGAGTTTGAGCAAACTGTGTGTGTGTGTGTGTGTGTGTGTGTGTGTTTCAAACGTAAATGTGCAGCTAGAAACCTGTGCAGAAGAAATGCCCCTTGGGTGTGAATTGAAGTACTGTAGAGAAATAGCTGTAAGGCAAAGGAGAAACATCTCAGGTCACGAACCACCAAAGCTGATTTTCTGACCACCAACAAAAAATGGTCCGCACAGCAGCATTGTATACTTTTCTCACAATTATGTAGTTTGTTCCTCAAACTGGCCTCTGAAACATGACATTTATTTTAACACGAGCCTCAGCTTAACTTCAACATTTCATTTATCTTCCTTTTTTTTTAATGTCTCCCCTTTCTGCACAGCACGAGGATAGATTTTTGGATTCAAGCTGTGAACAACCACGGAAGGTGAGCGCTTTCGTTCTCTTGAGACTTCTGTTTTGTAGTTGTTTGAAAGGATGATCTCAACGGAAGAGGTTTCATTTTTAGTCTGTTGTTGTTTCTGTTGCTCTTACTATTATTAGATTTTTTTATCCCACCTTTTTTATATATCTGCCTCCTCTTTTCCCCACAACAACAACCCTGGGAGGTGGGTTGGGCTGAGAGAGTGGGACTGGCCCAAAGTCACCCAGCCAGCTTTCATGCCTAAGGCGGGACTAGAACTCACCACCGCCTGGTTTCTGGGCCAGCACCTTCACCACGGCACCGAACTGGCTATGTTACCTTTGGCTTAAAAAAGATGAATGAAGTGATGCAAAATGAATGAAATGCACGTGTCATGTTAGCTATAAGAGAACTACTCAGGCTGGAAAAGGAAAGGGGGTATTTCAGAGCGTCGCCGACAAAGAGCAGAGGGATGTTGTCATGCCAGCCTTACTTGGTCGGAGGCAGTCAGCTCTTCAGTTTCACATTCTGGGAAAAAGAGACTCAAGCAACTGATAATTTTGCTCCTCCCAGGATTCTCTATCCTGATTCCTCATTCCCTGATGTTAAACCCGATTAATGAAACTCTGGGTGAACCTTGGTTCTCTGCTCAGGCTGTGTCGCTAAGGGCTTGACCTCACCAGAGATGGGTTATTGTTTAAGGTGGCATCGCTGGAGCCAGCGAAGATCACCATCTCCCAGTGATGGTAAACTGGTGGGTTGCAAAGAAATATGCTTGCTAAACAGTTGTTCTGTCGTTCACAAGTTCAGCAAAAGAATAGATTTCCCAATTACAAGGAACGGAGGCCAGTCATGACAGTCAGGGAGAAAATTAGGAATTCTGCGTCGCACCAAAAAAGTTGAGGTTATGCCAGCCAGCCATAATGCTGCGACCTCCATGATTTGCATTAATTATTTAATTCCTATTATTCAGTGTATTTCTTTCATTCCATCTGGATACTGCCCAACTCCCAACTGGCTGGGCGGCTCACGACAAGAAGAAAAGAACACAGAAAATTAACCAAAGCAGGGCAACAACAACTAAAAATAATCACAAGACGGCAATCCAACCACAAAGCAAACCTAAAACATCACAGACAGGACTCCCACCCACCTACCCCCAAGGCCTGAGTAAATCACCGAGCCTTTCTGAAAGCTTTTACCCTATTAGCTGAAGTCTTACTTAATGCATTTTTAAACGATTATTGATTGATTCGTATAAAATAGCTTTTTTTTCATTTCAAGAGGACGTAGGTTGTAGCCCAGAGTTACAGGAGCATCAGGTCAATTAGTGTTGACTTATTCATCAAAGCTATGTGTGAGATTTGTGCCTGCAGCCCCCACCTTCCTCCTCTCTTCATTATGAGCCATGATGCATCAGGGAGCTTTTAAGTAACATTGTCTCCCATAACTTTTCATTTAACTGGGATTCCCTGGATTCAGATGAAATGGGGAGCTACGGTTAATTAGAAGCTCCCTGGCTGAATTGCTGCTTAGTTGAAGAGAAGACCCAAGAAAGACGCCTCCGCAAAGGCCATCACCGAAGCTCGTACAAGCAGATATATGCCGTTTAAATTCCAACATAAGAATATTAAACCATTGTAGAAATCTCACAGCCCAATAGCCCGATCAAAAAGAAGGCAACACGGATGACAACATTTATCTCCATAATCTGAACATTTGCAGCCCCCATCATCAAGGAGCAAAAAGCAAACAGCAGTTGAGGCAGGCAGAGTTTTGCTGGAGTGGCAGTCCAGCATAAGATAACATTTGGTATTCTCTGCATGAAGATCCAGGTTGGGAAGACCAGATTATATGCCATCTGTTTTGGCTGCCAGTGCTGCTTGTCTGCTTCTGGGGGTGGCATTTTTGACACGGGTGTCTCATTTGAAAGGAGCACCCTGCAAATACACAAGTGGTGCTTAATAATGTGTGAGAGAAGATAGAGAGCCCAGGAAAGGAATGGGTGGGAGGGAGACATACACAATCAAGAGATAGAAGTTGAGTCAGTTGGGAGCTTATCTTCTAACTGTCAGCCCTTTGGGGTAGAGCAGATTGGGAAAGCAACTGGAATGATCTGTGGGGCTGACCTTGGGAGACAGGAGGAAGAGCCACAGACTAGACAACCATCGTGCAAAAGAGATCTCAGCCCATAGAAGGAAGAGGGTTGTGAGAAGCGTCTCTGAAGGGACCCTCTCTAGTTTTCTAGAAAGTAAAAGTAAAGCAGGGGAGAAATACTTTAAGACTTGCAAGATTCTGTTACTGTAACCTCACAATAAAGGTAGTATTAGTACCCACAGTTTGTGCTTCTTGTCTGGACTAACTCGAAGGGCTGACAGCAAATCCACAGGAAGACCAGAACGAGGCTTTTTTCGAGATAGGCTCTAGGAACAGAATCTTGCAAGTCTGTCTGTGGTTCTTCTCCCCTCCCTCTTACATCAACCTGAGGAATCAACCTGAGTCTCTTCTTAACACTATCTCCCTTTCCAAGACGTAAGGAATTTATTTTTTTATTTCTTGAATTAGTTTATATGGCCACCCATCTCACGAATAAGACTCTGGATGGCTGGCAATGGGTTAAAACGATTAAAAAAAAAATTAGCAAAGGATACACAATTAACAATGGTCACAAAGAATGACTTAAAAAAAAAAACAATAGAGACCTCTCAACAGGCTATCTAGCCTCCTGATTTCCTGGCCCTGGAGCACATCCAGGTCTTTAACGCTTTATGAAAGGCTGACAGGATTGGGGCCTCAGGGGTATGGTGTCCCATAGGGCAGGGGCTGCGACAGAAAAGGTCCCATAAGATGACATTCTTTAATGGAAGGGACCCAGCATGTGCCCCTGTAGGCGGACCTAGTGGGACAGGTAGAAATAACCAAGGGGAGGTGGTCCTGCAGATAACCCAGCCCCACGCCATGGGAAGCTACTGTCCTTGCGTACATAACCATTTCTGAATATTTGCTTCAAGGCTCTCTCCCTGACTCTGCATGAACAGCCCCTCAGCCCAGGCGGTGAGAAACCTGGGAAGAAACATTTCAAATCATTCAAAGTCTCTTCTGGATTCACTCACTCTAAATCAGGCTGGGAAATGCCTCTTACGGTTTCTGTATTTAGCCCTGAGAAACATGAAAGATCCCTCGCTGAAAGCTGGGTAGGTCGTGCTTCCCTGATCTTTCCCAGCTCCGTGGGGCTCAACAAAACTCTGATGGCCTCAGAGTTGACCTTGTCTATCTTGGAAGCTAAGCGGGGCCAGGCATGATTCAAATTTAGAATAGGAAGCCATCAGGAGATCCCTAGGCTGTAGACTAGACCAGGAAGTCAAGTAATGTTCTGGAAGAAGGCTGTGACCAGCAACTTTCTTGTTGCTGCCCAGAAGGCAACCTGGAAGTGCCCATGAAGTCACTAGGAATAAAGCTTGAATTGAAGAAGACTTTATTTCAGTAGCTACTGCTATGATCAAATCAAATCAAATATCTTTATTACAGTCGTTGACCAGCCTTTGTAAAAATAAACAATGGAGTACAATTTGTAATCAGGGAAAGCTGTGATAAAATTACTCCCTCTGAGGGTCAATAGATAAGGAGAGCCTTGCTGGGTGAAGAGAATCCATTCTCTGTGAGGAGATTTTAAAAAATATCCTACTTTCCCAATGCTGGTCTTTTTTTAATTTATTTTTCCCAACTTTACCCTATTGGATACGAATGTTTGATATGTGCCACTTGGTCTGCCTCACGCTGCAACGAAAGCTTCCTAAAAGCCTATTTTTCCCCTACAGAATTATTCCAGTGGATAACAAGGACAGCCTGTACTTGGTTAAAACGGTGAGTAGCGTTTCTGTGTGCTGCAGAGTTACGTACATTTGAAGACGCCAAGGACACCTTCACTGCTTTTAACTAGGATCTCGTGCACTTCCTGCCAAGAGTCCCAGATTCTTTGCAGGTCGTCGCAAGCCAGCGAAGGGGCCGCCTGGGTCAAAACGCTCCTTCGGGAGGGGTGGAGATGAGCCTTGTGCAACTAGCAAACCTACTGAGCGTTGCTGCGTTATTCTGTCCTCGTGGCTCTGCTCACTGAAATGTTAAGAGGCTCTTTTGAAAGAAGGGTCTGTCATTCAGCCAACGGAGGGCTTCACGTGTGCTTTGCCTGTGGCTGGCACGTGATTCATCCTTGCCATTTCTATGGGATGATCCTGGCCCTGAGGGATTCCATAAAAGCAGCCGCCTCAGCCTTGAAACCCTGCAGATGAGTCGTGCGTCAGCTTCCATAATCCTCAGAGCGTATGACTAGGGGCTGTGCTGCTTAGGGATAATAGGAATTGCTTTAACCCAGGGTTTCTCAACCTTGGCAGCCTTAAGCTGTGTGGACTTCAACTCCCAGAATTCCCCAGCCAGCCATGCTGGCTGGGGGATTCTGGGAGTTGAAGTCCACACAGCTTAAAGCTGCCAAGGTTGAGAGAAACTACTCTAACACACGTGGAAGGCACAGGTTCAGAATGGCACGAAAATATCCTTGGTTGACAGCTGATTTTCCTTTTAGCCAGTAAATCCCTGGCTAGAATAGGTGATCTCTTAAATCTTTAGACTGGGAGTCATAGTTTTCCACTTACATTTAGGTTAAAGTCATCTCTCCCCACCACTCCAGGGCCATACCCCAATCTTGAACGTACTGTTTTTCAGGGAGGGGATGCAGACTTTTTATTTCTGTTTAAATCGAGAGGAGTCAACTGAGCTTGGCAAAGCAGCTTTAGGAGAGACAGAAAGAAATGCCCTGCCCTGCCCTGCCCTGCCCTGCCCTGCCCTGCCCTGCCCTGCCCTGCCCTGCCCTGCCCTGCCCTGCCCTGCCACCAGATGACCTGATTTCCTTTTAAAAATCAGGTTGGGCAAATTCATGGACTTGCCCAGAGCCAGGGAACAATGGGGGTTGGATGTTCAGGGGTTCCCTGAACTCTCTGGCTTTGCAAGACTGCCTTTGATAGGACCTTCTCTGACCAAGCCGTTGTTCTGCTTGCTCCATTGTTGGGGCCTTGAATGGGGCATGCCAAGTAAAGCACTCAAGGTGTGGTTGATTGGATGAAGGATAAGTTTTGAATGTGTTGGAGGTGTTTAAATAGAGGATCAGTGGCTATCTGGGACAGTGGATTCCTGCACTGGGCAGAGGCTTGGATTAGGAGTCTCTTCTCCAAGTTCCTTTCCAGCTTTCCTTAAACTGTGCTGCCGTCCTTTCTCTAAAGTGGAACTCTGTTCACACTCTTCTATTAAACTAGGAGGAGCTGGGGATAAAAATGGGGAGAGGGAGATTGTGCTGTAGACAGAGCTGCTCTCGAAGATGGTCTGGAAACATCCGTTGAATACGGTGTTTCTCAAACTTGGCAACTTTAAGATGCAGCTGGGGAGTTCTGTGAGTTGAAGTCCACGCATCTTAAAGTTGCCAAGTTTGAGAAACACTGGTTTAATACAAGGTACTGCAGCAAGAACCTTGACTGGAAGTGGGAGTTACAAACCTATTCCACCACGCTTCCAGTTTCCATGGGTTCCCAGTTTGTTTCCAGTCCCAGTTTAGGTGCTGGCATTAAGCAATAGAGCGGTTCATGGCTTGGGAACACGGTCACTGGAGGAACGCCTCTTCCGGGATGTCCTGCAGTCACCTTCAGAGACCCTGTGGCTGGTGCCTTCTTGTCCTGGGAAACAGTGAGGGGCCTGGAAAGCTTTATCAGTGATGGCCCCCGTGCCAGGAATGTGCACTGAGGGCTGATGAGATTGCAGAGACTCTTTCATTTGGCCAGGCATTTTAATGTGTTGATTTTTAATATTTTAATAATTCCTGGGTCTTAGTGTACCTTTTGATTGCCTTGAATTTTATTGCGGGATTGCGTAGGACTCCCTGAGAACGTTTGAATTGGGACACTCTGCTTTTAAAAAGAAACTGAATAAAATGCCTTCTTCCTGCTTTGCTGCAGGTAACCATGGCTGTCTACGACATCCCGGATCTGCTTGCCGGAAGAGGCTGCCTGGGATCGGTCGTCTTCTCAGAATCCTTCCTGACATCGCAGATTCTTGTGAAGGAAAAAGGTTCTGTGCTCACTGAAATGTGTGGGGAAACAACCCTCTTGGGGAAAACACCTCTGTGATTTAACTTGGATGTGCAGTTGCTTAGATTGCTCATTATACCAAAAATGTGATCAAACCTCAGGTGTGGAAGCCATATCGAGTTCACTTTTGCTTCCCCTCTTTTGGGATAAGCCACAGCACGCTGTTAAACCCCACACTTGGAGAACACAATCTGTAGTTTTCCTGTTACATCCAAAAGACAGTGGGGCACGGTGGACAAGGAAAGGAAAATGTGTGTGAGTCCACAATTTATTTGTGAAATAATCAATCAGGATTTAGCGTTACCCAGGAACCCAGATGCATCAGAAAAGTACAGTACATCCTTATTTTGGCTTATAATAGCAAACAATTCACTTCGGTGCCTCCTCTCAGGCTTCTTTTGCCAAAATTCAGTTTCTTGGGTTTGTCAAAGCTAGGGGATTTAATTTTTTTTTTAAAGTCAAGCTAATCCTAGGCAGCTCACAAAAATATTCAATAAAAGCAGGATACATAAAACGAACCAATCCCACAGCAACAACCCGTATCCCAAACAGAGCGTTGCAACATCACAAACCCTTTGCATGTTCTTACATTTGCTGGGCTCACTTCTCTCGTAACTCAAAGCCTGGGGGATGAGATGGGTCTTCCCAGGCCTCCCAAAGACTATAAGGGCGGGGGCCCCCGAATCTCAAGGGGGAGGCTGTTCCAAAGGGTTGGGGCAGCCCCAGAAAAGGGATGTGAAACATTCTTTTATTTTTGAGAACTTCCAGTTGAGCACTGCATCACGCTAAGTCAGCGTTTCTCAACCTTGACCGCTTGAAGATGTGTGGACTTCAACTCCCAGAATTCCCCAGCCAGCATGGCTGGCTGGGGAATTCTGGGAGTTGAAGTCCACACATCTTCAAGCGGCCAAGGTTGAGAAACACTGCACTAAGTCCACAGATCCAAGATCTAAGCCTTGACTACCTGTTTTGGACCCTCTCCTAAATGTTGCTATGGTAGAAAGTGCGCCATGTGAAATCGATGAACTGCCAGCTCTGCTTGGGTAGAAACATAAATGCCTCCCCCCCATGAGCGGCTAACATTTATTTTATTGTTGCTAAGCTACCTGCCCAAAGAGCACTGCCAATTTATCTCCTGTGCGCGTCTCCCTCCTTCTCCCACACATTCGCCTCTTTCCTTGGTGGAAAACCTCTCTGCATTTCAGCAGCCAGCTTTGTTTCTACATGTCATTAACGCAGGAGTGTTTCCAAATGCTTCGGAACAAAGGAATCCATTGGAAAGCCCTCTGCACATTGTAGGGAAAGACTTGCGAGATGCGTTTCCAAAGGCAGAATGTTAGTTGCGGGTTTATATTAATCTTGTTAGGGTCCCCCTCCTTTATTCCTTATCTTTGGGGGGGGCAAATTGTGCCCCCCCCCACTCGCATGGCCAAGTGAAAGCGATCCTTGGAGGAGAACTGCATTGACATCTGAATGACCACAGGTTGCCTTATCACTTCTGCACTGTGAAAGCTATTCTTGGAAGGGCCGGAGATCCTCTTCCTCCGTTTGGAGATAAAGAAATTAAGGAGGAATTCTGTAAACACAGACTTCCAATGGAGCGATCTAAAGGCAGCTTTGTTGTGTCTCTGTGCTGAGGAAGGCTAAGTGACATAATTAGAACAAAAACAAAAAAAATAGAGGATCCCACTGTACAGAGAAATTTAAGCACAGTAACTTTGCCCTAAGAATTGCTTTCAAAGTAGACCCAGAAACTCAGCCCTTCTCTTTGACTCTTTTACTGCAGATGGCAGTATTAACACAGAAACCAGTTACATCATTCTCACTGCAGCTATTCGAAGATCGGTGTCTTGGCTGGTGAGTAGAACTTGATTCCTGCAAAGCCTTGGGGGGGGGTTGTTTGTTTGTCTGTTTTGCTTTTTCCCCTTTTCCTTTGAAAAATGAACATAGAAAACAGATTACAAAGCTGTTTTTCTAAGCCGGTCCAAAGCAAGGAGGAAAAACAGTCCTTTTGTGACAGCTTGCAGGTCGCTGAAAACAAAAAGGGTGAATTCTCTCTTGGGAATGTGCAGCTTCGATATTTTGCCAGGGAATGCAGATGAGATAAGAGCCAAGGGCCACGGGAACTGCTGATGTGGCCTCAGGCAGCTGAGGTGGAAGAAAGTTTGGGCTCTACAAAGCTGTAACCCCAAGTGGGGGCCACGTTGGTTTGGAAGTATGCTTTACAGGAGAACACACACACACACACACCACACACACACACACACACGCCATCTTTCATGTTTATTTTAGTTATTTATTTTGGTGCCTTTGAGTCAGTCTTGACTCCTGGTGACGGCCTGGACTAGCCCCTGTGGTTTTCTTGGCAGCATTTTTGAAAGGGATTTGCCCTTGCCTGCTTCCTAGGCCTGAGAGAGGGACTGGCCCAAGGTTTCCAGCCTGGTGCCTTAACCACTACACCAAACTGGCTCGCTTCGCATTTATACCTATTGGCAAAATATTACATCCATCTTATAATATCAGACAAAAGTAGCCGTCTTTGTAGGTTGCTCACTTGCCTGCAGACTTTACCCAGGGAACATTTTGTGGGGCGTGGAAAACCTTTTACAGTTTTGAAGAATGAGGAAATCAGCCCCAAGTTTGTTGAAATAGTAGTAGTCCAAGTATACAGGGTTTTGTTTTTTTTTTAATTAAAAGAATCTTATCCAACTCTTGACAGTCCAGGAAATTAGGCCAGTCTGTGTATTAATACTTGGGGACATTATTTATTTATTTAGTAGATTTATATGGCTACCTATCTCAGATACACGACTCTGAACAGCTAACAATATTAAAAATTATTTTAAAAAAACACACCAAAAAAAAACATAAAACTCATAGCAGCCAGAAGAAAAAAAAAAATTAGAAAAGCCACCATCAGACATTCAACATAACCAAGAAACAGGCTCCATCTCACACAGAACAGAATATAAGCACAGAGTCATTATATTCTATTCTGAATAGTTTGCATTTCTACTTCACTACTTAAATGTTTCGGGCGCTTCCAGTCTTGATCACTTTCTTCTTAACAGCATTGCAGGGGCGATCAGCATCCCCAGATTGCAGAGGGGGGCTTGAAGTATGGAGGTGTCGCCCTGGGTTTATCCATGGCGGAGATGGGGTCATGCTAGGAAAGGTGTGGTTTGTAGCTCCGTTCCCTTGCTGTGACCTAACTAAACTATCAAGGGAGTTTGGCCTATGCTTGTCTGACCAATCTAACTATGATTGCTCAAATCAACGTGCAGGGGTCGAAGGGAAGGTTTGCACCCCTGAACAGAGTACCAGAATTGGATGCAGGACTTTCATCCCTAAACCAGAATTGAAGCACTTGTTGGTTTGGGTTATAGGTTGAAGATAATGAAGTGAAGCTGTCAGAACAGGCCCAGCAAATCCTGAAGGTTTGTACTGTGACTTTGCCTGCTGGTTTGTGTTTTCCTTCTAGTTTGGCACCACGTGAGTGGGGACTGCTAACTGCACCACCGCCCAGCATTAAATATTGTGAGATGGTTAGTTTTGCCCATATGTTAGTCCAGTGTCTCTCAACCTTGGCCACTTTAAGATGTCTGGACTTCAATTCCCAGAATTCCCCAGCCAGCAAGGCTGGCTGGGGAATTCTGGGAGTTGAAGTCCAGACATCTTAAAGTGGCCAAGGTTGAGAAACACTGTATTAGCCTCTCCCTCTTAATAAAATAGATA
Source organism: Python bivittatus (assembly GCF_059951505.1). NCBI lineage: Eukaryota > Metazoa > Chordata > Lepidosauria > Squamata > Pythonidae > Python > Python bivittatus. The sequence goes on along the minus strand of NW_028277034.1, from coordinate 55,595,684 downwards.
GAGCTCAGCACCATGGACAGCAGCACAATTGGCCAAAGTCCAGAGATGACTCTGGGGGTTTTAAGCCCCACAGCTCTTATTGTTGCAGTTAAAAACCCTTGTGCTAAAAGGTGTGGAACCTGCAGAGTTTCTGAAGACCTGAGGGCATCAACAGCCAATGTGGTTTTCACCAGAGCAGCATATCTTTAGACAGAAGTTACATTACCTGCAGCCTTTTCTCCACTGAGATGATGCAAGCGGTCCTGGTTATAAACCCAGTGTGGGTTTGACTTAAAATTCTTACTTTCCCCTGCTCTCCACCCACCTGCCTGGTAAGGAAGAAAACACCTTGAATTTCGGGAGGCTAATTCTAAGATGTTATGCTCTGATCCAGAGATTCCAGCGGCCACATTATTTTGATAATCAGTTCTGTAGAGGCATCGGTTTCATTAGCATTTCTTTTTTTTTTTTAATAGTATTTTATTGGAATTTTAAAGTTACAAAGTTAAAAGTTAGAAAAAGAACATTGAAAATACAAATTGTAAAGAAAAGAAAAAGTGAGATAAAGTAAAAGAAAAAGAAAAAAGATATGAAAAATAGATAACTTCCAATCTATCTCTGGTCTTAGAAATAGTAAGGCTATCATAAGTGCTAGTTTTTAATACATTAAATAGGAATAGTAATTCTTTGTCTAAATGTATCCCATTACATTTATAATCTAATCTTCAAATCCCCACGTAAGCTTCACCCCACCTGCATTTTGCAAATAGTCCATCAATGGTTTCCATTCTTTAAGGTAATAATTATTTGAGTTTTCTTTTAATAAGCAAGTCAGTTTATCATTTTCTGCCATTTCCATCAGTTTTAACAACCATTCTTGTATTGTTGGTAATGTCTGGGTTTTCCAAAATTGTGCATAAAGAAGTCTTGCTGTGGTAATCTTGTATTGAGTAATTCTAATAAGATGTTTTCCTATTTGAATTAGCATTTCATTATAAAGCACATGATGTCCACACAGAAGAATGGTTCCGAAACTTGCCTTGTTCCCCTTGTTTAGAAAGAAGAATCTTTCCTGGGTACTCTGCTGACTGGAGGTGATGGAGCCCACATTGTTGCTAGCAATTCACTCTGTAGACCGGAGGAAGGTAAATAATCTGTCCAATACACAGGCCTTTGTCTGCAAAAATGATACGGAAGATTGCTGGCCTCTGGTTCAGAAACGTCATTCCATTCTGATTCCTCCTTGTCACACACAGGTTTTGTTGGGAAATGTTACAGCTCTATTATATAAAAGAAATGGCCTTTTGATAGAGCAGTCAGGATTTTAAGAAGCCCACAACTAGCTTCTGGCACCCAAAGATATCGTGTGTTTGAATAGGTTACCCCATTGCTGGATGGGAAGTGTCTTTTTTGATGTTGGCAGGAGAGAAGGTCCCTGCTCCTTAAACTCAAAAGAAGTTGTAAACCCTGTTCACCATTGTTGACCTTGGAGAATGCACTGATTCCAGTTAGCTCTTAACCTCTCAATACTTCTTGCTCTGGTCCTGCTTGTGGAGATTGATTTTTTTATCCCCCACATCTGTTTCATGATGGGAATTCTCTTGGATAGAACCTCTTCAGAAACCATTAGATTTTTTTTTTCTTCCAAGCTTTGAGTTGCTTTGAGGCTCAACTCAACCTCTCTGGGAATCTTTTCCTTGGGGTGCTGATCAGTCCGGTAGAACAGAGTTGATGTAAAGCTGAATAATGAAGACTCTTGGAGCCTCCCCAGCTTGATTTTTCCATATATCTAGCTCTCCAGTGAGTTCTCACAACTGCCTCCATTTACTGATTCTCTCCTAATTGATGCTGACACAGTTTTTAAGTTCACATCATTTCAGAGATCTCAGAGGTTCTGGTCCCCTAAATTGTCCTAGATCCCTCAGAGTTGGACAATGGGTAGTATGCAGTCTCTTAACTTTCCAAGGTTGGATCAGATGATTGAGAGTCCTTTCATCTGTGGGCAGGCTGGAGGAAATTGATTACCCTGACCACTTTCCATTTGGCTTCAGAAACCAGACCAGAAAATCAACTCCACGGGAAGGCTAAAACTACTTTTATTGAGATTAGCTCTAATAACAGAATCTTGCAAGTCTGATTGTACTGGACCTCCTCCTCTTCATCATACTTTAGTGAATTAAGGAGGCATCTATCTGAGCCACTTCTCAATGTCATCGGATGTCTTGAACTTAAAAAAATGCCTAGGCAGTGGTTCCTGCATATCTCCATCAAGGTCATCTTCTTTACTCTCTGCAACAGGGTCAAGACTGCTTTGCTCAGTCTTATGGATGATCTTTGCCCAGGAAGTGTGGCTTGCTTGTTTCTTCTTGATCTCTCAGTGGTTTTTATTCCCATCAGCCATGGGCTCCTGGGACAACTTGAGAACATAGGAACAAAAGGCCATCCTTTACAGTGACTGTGTCCTATACATCAGGGAGATTTCAAAGGGTGTCTCTCAGAGGCAGAGCTGTGATACAGTGGGTCCCGAGTGTCTATTCTGTCTCCAGAGCTTTATTTACAGCAGTGTTTCTCAACCTCAGCAACTTTAAGAAGTGTGGACTTCAACTTTGTTGAAGAGTCCAGAATACCTAAGCTTTAGGTTCATCATGAGTGTTTCCAGAAGCTGTCTGCTTTACTTCATCCAGTACTGAATGCTCTGTTCTTCTTGTAGTCCAAGGTCCTCTGAAAAAATGTCTTCAGCACCATGGTTCAAAGGCAACCATTTTTCTTTGGGCAACCTTTCTGAGGTCCAACTTTCTAAGCCAAATATTACATCTGGAAAACCATAATCTTGCCAGCACACACCATTGCTGTCAGTGTGAAGTCTCCACACTATTAATATTTTGCCCAGGCTTGTCATAATCTTTCTCCCGAATATACACAGGTTTCTTTAATTCATAGCTACAGTGAATGTTTGAATCCAGGAAGGTATAATCTACAACTATGCCTGAAACATACTTCTTTACACAGACATTTAATTGCCAATTGTAATTATAGACTTTAATTGTTTGAAGTATCTTTCAACGGCTTTAATATCTGTGGTTTTAATATTGGTTTTACATTGATGGTATACTGCCAAGAGGTAGAATCAGCTGAAATCAAAGATCTCATGGCTTGGTTTCCTTTTGTTCACAGGAAAGCTCTATTTCTTTTCGGAGGGTCTCTTGTTTTGTCATCCCCACTGCGGTAGCATTACCATCTCCAAGGCACACATGGTGTCCGTCCAATTCTACGATGGGGTAAGTGCGTGACTGCCTGCTTGTTTGAAATACTCCATGAAAGCAGAAGAGCTTTCTCTCATCCACTTCCTATTCTGTTTCGAAATTCTTCAGAGCTGTGTTAAGTCCCTGGAGCCGTAGATCCTCAAACATTATATTTGCTTTTCTTTCATGTATGTGCTCTTCAGCGCATGTGCATCTCCAGCGATGCATATGAGCCCTTGAAGCAAGTACTTAATAAATCAACTGAAGCCTCAGCTCGGTGGCTTCTTCCTGAAAACTAGGAACGAGATCCGCAAACATTCCACCTGGATCCCGTCCAATCTTCTAGAGTGGGAACTCAAGCAGAGTCCTTATTCTGTAGCTCAGCCCAGAACGTGGGGTCAAAGCTCTTTGGTTCTGAGGAAAGCAGCTGCAGAAGAGGGACTTAACCATGGTTAAGGCATGCAGGCTGGAGTTTGGGTTTAGAAGAAAGGAACTGGGGCAATTTATTTATTTATTAAGGCTTATGTGGCATTCCAGTTAGAATTGAATTAGATCAGTGTTTTTCAAACCTGGCCACTTTAAGATGCGTGGACTTCAACCCCCATGCTGGCTGGGGAATTCTGGGAGTTGAAGTCCACGCATCTTAAAGTGGCCAGGTTTGAAAAACACTGAACTAGATGATCCTTGTGGTCCTTTCCAGTTCTCCGATTCTATTCTCTGAAGTGACTCTGAGCATCTTATGCTCCTCCTTACAGTATTATGGTTAAAATGCAATGAATTCCTCACCGCCCCCATGCCCGTAGTACAACGGTAAAATAATGCCGCGCTGTGTGCGTGACCCCACCTGGCAGGCAGATCAGCCTGAGCATTTGGGAGGGCTACGTTGGCAGACCTCCGCTGTGCTCCAAAGAGTCTGGGGAGAGATTGCGTTCTTCGACCCTTTTGGATTTTTCACAGCTCTGCTTCGTCCTCTGCAAAGGGCCTGCACGCTCGGATTAAGTCTGAAAAGCCCTGCAGCCAAAGCACGCAGGCTTCCCTCTTTGTTCCTCTTCTGCTCGACTCCCCTCTGTGTAGTCTTGCAAACTGGCTGGGTCCTGACCTTCTTTCTATTGTTTGGTTTCAAGACATTTAGCTTCTGTCAACTTCTGGCTATTTATGGGACCCTGCTGTCACTCCTGAACCGCCGCCAGGTATTTTGTACAGAGCAAAATCCTTGAAAGAGAATTCATATTGTTTTGCAGAGCTGGCAAGGGGTGAGGCTGGAGGGATAAAAATAGCCCAAAGCGGGCAAGAGGGGGGCAACGATTGGGGGCTTCTATAATAAAACAAAGGAAAAGATAAGCACTTTAATTTCCATGGACATGAGTACACAAGGCTGTGTTTTTCTCTTAACCGCCTGCTTTTTTTTTATGTCAGCACTTTCCATTAAAAGCCATCTAGGAAAAGATTTGTAGCTTCAGCCAACTTTATTTGCCACAGGGGCTCTTGAATACTTCGGATTTCAGCTGAATTGTTGCATGGACTCAGGGCCCCTGTTCATATCACCTGGAGTTAGGTAGATGTAGAGCAGTGTTTTTCAACCTTGGGAACTTGAAGATGTGTGGACTTCAACTCCCAGAATTCCCCAGCCAGCATGCTGGCTGGGGAATTCTGGGAGTTGAAGTCCACACTGCTTAGAGTGGCCAAGTTTAAAAAACACTGATTTAGAGCAATGTTGGAGTTGTTTTGCTCCAGAGATTCTCCACACTGGTTCAGATAACGCAACCTTGGTCGAGCGAGCCACAATTTTAGACTGACTTTCCCCTGCTGCTGCTTTCCAACTGTGCTGCTGCTGCAACTCCCATGATGGCTGGGAACTCTAGGATTTATAGTCCTGGTCCACCTGGAGGACACTGGGTTAAGGCATGATGCTTTTTAACCAGACTGTTCTCTCTCCCCTGCTTGGGTGTTTTCATTCTTGACTTATATTCTGGGCCTTGTAGTCAGCAATTAAAATGCTGTTTTTCTGGTTTCAGGGTAATGGAACATTGACTTGAGAAATCTTGGAAGTTTGGCACTGTGATGCTAGAGAGAAAGGGGCAAAAAAGAAGAGAGGGATTACAACATGCATTCTTGCTCAATTCCATCAAAACCTCAATACATAATTTTTCCTTAAAGGTCTTTTCTTATTCCTTGTGTTTTAGGATTCCACCACTGTTGTCGCTGCCCTCTTTATAGAATACAAGCCTTCCCTGCTTCCTCATTTGCCAGTCCAGCTCCACACCCCAAACAACTTCCTGATGATTGCACTTTTCCCAAAGTCAACACTTTACAAAGCTTTCTATTCCCAGGTAACATCAGCCGCGCCCTGTGCTCAGTTTATGTGCATCTTTCGTTTGCTTTAGCAGAGAGTAGACAATTTGGGGTACTCGCATTCTCTCTTTGCAGTTCTCCGGACAGAATGGAAAGGGCTTGGCATGCCTTGTGGAGGAGTCTTCTAATCTCCAATTATTAGGCTTGTTCGCAAATGCACATGAATTGCTCGGGTGATGAATTTCACGCCCAAATCGGCTGTTGCAGATTGACATCGGCGGCAGTGTTTTGTATGCAGGGGCTTGTTGTACACCCAGCTTTCAGTCACAGAGAGAATTGTGCAAAAGGAAGAAGTTGGGGAGGAGGGACATCTTTAAGATCGATTGTTTAATCAAACAGGAAGTTAGGAAAACCTAGTTGGAGTCAAAATGTGATACAGTCAAATTAGACTGTCCAGAGCAGGGTTTCTCAACTTTGGCCACTTTAAGACATGTGGACTTCAACTCCCAGAATTGAATCCCCATGCTGGCTGGGGAATTCTGGGAGTTGAAGTCCACACGTCTTAAAGTGGCCAAGGTTGAGAAACCCTGGTCCAGAGATTATCCACCTCAGTTGCTAATGTGTCAAAGAAACAAGTTACTGTAGGGCCCAAGGAGGGAATTCTTAAATTTCTACCAACATTTAATAATGCCCTACAGTAACTCCTTTTCAGCATATTCTTTTCTCATTCACCTGGTTCCAAATCTGCCAGATTTCTATGTGACAATTAATAATAAAGTGACTAAGGGGGGAAAAGCATATTTGTAATAAGTGTCAACATTGACAAGAAGGCTGATACCATTACCAGTCTTAACAGCTGGTATAGGTAGGCTCCAGGAATGGAAGCACTAAGCTTATGAATTTTATGGTGAAGGATATGGCAACCCTGTTGGCTTCCTGCAGGGGTCTGGTTGCAGATGGCTGGACAAGACTTGAGCTATATTCTCTCGTGTAACAGAGTACTGCAGTCTGCTATAGTCTACTGCAGTTTTTTTCAAAGTTGGCAACTTTAAGATGTATGGACTTCAACTCCCAGAATTCCCCAGCCAGCATGCTGGGTGGGGAATTCTGAGAGTTGAAGTCCATACATCTTAAAGTTGCCAACTTTGAAAAACACTGGTCTACTGATTTCTTCCTCTTTCACTCAGAGTTTACAATAACTTCACCATTCCCTGAGTTAGGCCTATGAACCAATATTCCCCCCCAACCATGGTCTGTAGCTCAGCTTCCCATCTTGCATCCTCCAAGGATGTAGGGACTGCAACTCCCAGAATTCTCAGCAAGCATAGCCTTCTGGGATTGGGCCCAGTGCTTCTAGAAAAAACCTGATTGGGGATGTTTACCCATGGTTTAATTGGTGTTGAATGTGAAAATATTAAGTGGAAGGAAAAATGGCTCCTCTTCTCATCTATCAAACAGGGCAGTTTAAAAGAGTCCAAATGTGTTGGTTCATCTCTTGTAGCATTTATTAGCAGAGAAATTACCAGCCCTGGCAATGTTGGGAAGTACAATTATTAAATGATACCAGTCGAGAGAATTTTTAATTACATTTTAGTGCCCAGCACTTTAACAGTTCTCTTGGTAACCATCTGGGGGACTCACCTTCCTGAACAAGTACTATCTTCAAGCTTCATTAAAATTACGACACGCCTTATTAAATTGTGTAAGTTAGACCTTATTTGTCATTGTAGGTCTTTTCTGCCTGGCAACAGCGGGGGAACTCAGGAATAATGTTAAAAATGATCCAAGATGGCTGCCTGACTGCAGAACAGGAGAGATTGTAAGCTGATGGCTCTTTATTCCAGTTTTAGAGTTGCAAATGGAATCTGCCAGAAGAGAAACTCCGGTCAAGTGTTCCTGTTGAGAATGCCAGCCGGCCGTGCCCTTCTTCAAACTATGCCATGCCGTGCCATGTCCTGCTCCCCCTGCCCAATTTTCTTTTGCTTTTCTCTCAGTTAATCTCACTGGACTTGCTCAGTCCTCACTGAGCCTTTGAGGTTTTTTTCCCTAAAAGTGTTCAGGCAGTTTTACTTTCACTAATAGTATCTCTGCCTTACATGGCTTGTGTGGGTAGGAATTCATCCTTGGAGAATTAAAAACAATCTTCCCCCGGCTTGGTGCCCTCAGTTTCTGCCATGCCCAGCTTCAGATCTTCGATTGTTCCTCAGCAGGGACAGACACGTGTCTAGGTTTGTCGGCTGGGAGGTAATGCGAGGGATATCCAACACCTCTGGAGAGCTCCAGGCTGCAGGAAGTTCCTGGTGTGTATCACATGCTGTACCCTGTGGATCAGAGAGTGCATTTCTTATACCCCTCCCCAACATCAAATTGGTTTAATCTCTTGTGGAATAGAGTAAGCAGCAGTTGACAGATGAGGTTTTTGGCTTCCTCGGAGACTTCTAGACCCGGCTACTGAATTGGGAACTGTGATGTCTGGGAAATGCAACCCTTTGTTCAGAGAAATTTACCCCAGAGCCTCTGGTCTCAGCTGGATTCTGAGGGAAGGGGGATGAGACAGAGAAGGCAGAAGTTCTAAGGGGTGTCCAACCATCCAAGAGTTGAGTGGGAACTGGAAGCCTGGGAGGGAAGGATCAGGGTGAAGTTCTGCATCGTTGCCCAAGTATCTCTTCCAGCAATCAAAGGGACTGCTTTCAGTAACTCTTCGTTAAGCAAATTTGTGCTTGCCCGTCCTCACAAAGCAAAGCCTGACTACCTTCTAAAGATTGCCTGGTCAAGGAATGACAAAGACCTGTATCCCAGCCGAAGGCTTATTTTAGCAACAGCAAGCTTGTCGCTTCGTTCAATGCAGAGAAATGCAAACTTCAGCTGACCTTTTTAGGCTGAACAATGAACATTATTTTTATTCTTCTTTCTAAACATTGCACCATATCCTGGGCCTGTCAGTATTCTCCCCCATGAAATCGCATTTCCAAAACAAACAGAAGAGTTGCAAATCAGGGAAAGATTGGTGGCATTAGTTGTGCCAGGCAGGATCTTGCATAACTTTCTGGAGCAGTGTTTCTCAACCTTACATTTTCTGGGCTCACTTCTCTCATAACTCAAAGCCTGGGGGATGAGATGGGTCTTCCCAGCCCTCCCAAAGGCTATAAGGGCGGGGGCCCCCGAATCTCAAGGGGGAGGCTGTTCCAAAGGGTTGGGGCAGCCCCAGAAAAGGGATGTGAAACATTCTTTTATTTTTGAAAACGTCCAGTTGAGCATTGCATCACGCTAAGTCAGTGTTTCTCAACTTTGGCCATTTGAAGATGTGTGGACTTCAACTCCCAGAATTCCCCAGCCAGCCTTGCTGGCTGAGGAATTCTGGGAGTTGAAGTCCACACATCTTCAAGCAGCCAAGGTTGAGAAACACTGTTCTAGAGGAATATCTTTCACATGATTTCTTAAAGAGTTGCCATACTCAAGATGATGACTGCAACCATGTGATCAAAGCCCTGCTGCATTGATCACACGGCTGCTAAATTGACTCTTTTGACAAACACATGGACGCCCCAGTTCCCAACGAGCCCAAATGCATCTTTAGTCTCACGTTCCTTTTTTACGTCAAAAAGCATCCGACAGTGATGAACTTTTGGGCTGGATCACTTTTCTTTTGTCCTGGCGTTTGCATTTACTTTAGGCCCCCTTTAACTGTTTGTTGGCTCCGTTTCCCCTTCCCCTCCAAGGAAAAGGCTCAGCCCAGCCTACGCTGTGTCACATCAGCAAAATGCCACTTGGTTTTCACCCCCCCCTTGTCTTTGCCTTCTTTCCAGAGATGAACAGAGATAATTTAAAGAAGAGGTGGAAGCAAGGCATGACAGTGTATTTTTTCATGATTGTGTGGGAGACATTCAGGGGCAAAGGGCACCAATCAAAACATGGCATCTGCCGAAAATATCAGAACTCTACCGTCCTTTGCAACCAGCCATTCTAAAAAGAGGAGGGGGAAGTTTTAGACGAGGAATTTGTTTTGGGGTTTTTGATTAAGATCTGCCTCCTGACTCTGGAATGGTGGAAAATCAGTTCTCCTGAACCAGCAGTCACCTGCTAGGGATCAGGCTTCAGTCAAACCTGAGATGGCTCATTCTGGTGGGACCGTCATTGTGGTTTTGAAGGGGCTGAGAGTAGGAAGCAGCATTGAGGAGAAAGGGAGCCGGGAGGACAGTCGGGAAACAGTTGGGATAAAGAATTGATGTTCTGTGGAGCAGGGTGCAGTGGGAAAGCCTCAAACACTTGCCCCGTGCTGTCAGTTGGTGTTTAAAGCATTGGGGGCTGCTTGTGGCTTTACAGTTTTGTGTTGATGTGCGCTGTAAGGGCCAAACAATTCATTAGTTTCCTTCCTCCTCCTAGGCATTCCAGCATGCAGAAGCTCTTTGATGTCTTATCCTGTCCCACTGGGGAAAGATGGAGCCAACTAAGACTGCTTACTAGCCTCCCAGATCTGGGCAGGTGAGGGCTTTCCACAATTGCTCTTGTGCAATTCTGAGCACAAACCAGATGGTCCCATGGAGGTCCAGCCATGTCACTTTTAATTGTATGATGAGCAGATCATCTGTGGCCTTCCAGGCATTGTTCAGCTACAATTCCCAGCATCCTTGCAGTTGATCTTACTTTCCGGGGATGCTTGGAAGCCGTAGCTAGGAACAAGCTGCCTGCCTGTGCTATGTGAATGTCTCTTTCACTGAGTGGGTGGGCATTTTCTGGTTTTGTACAAAGTAAAGTCTTTAGTTGAGTTGACTCCTGGTGACTTCATGCACATGCCCAAGTAGTTTTTTTGCAAACTACATGGAGGTGCTTTGCCGTTATCTGCTTTCAAGATGCTTTCTAATTTCCCCATCCGTTCTGCAACTTTGGGATTCCCAGGTCATCTCCCATTCAAATACTAATGATGTGTGCTCAGACAAGCTTCTTGTGATCAGCCAGGATTGGCTAGATCCCTCCATCTTTGGGTTGGACAGAGCCATTAGAACTCCAAGTGTTCTCAGATAGTCCAGCTCCATCTTGGCTGGCCTCCATGGCCATAAAGTAGACCTTCAGAGGGTTTCCCTCCAAAACATCTCCAAAAAAACAAGTATACTGAATGTGAGGACAAATGAAGTCTGACCCCACTTAATTCCTTCAAAGTTTTCTACAGCACTTTACCATCAGTAGCGTCAGCCCAGAGCCGGTGATGAGATTCCATCTGCCGGTGCTCCTGCAGCAAACCGATGCCATTTCTGATAATGTGACGGAGAACGATAAGGTAAGGTGGTTATGGTAAATCGTGTATTGCTTTTCATATCCAAGTTCCTTGCGTGCTTCATCTACCTTGGTTATATTGTGTTTCCAAAACAAAGCCACTCGCTTGCAAGGATTTCCCTGCATTTAGGGCTTCCACCCATTTTTTACAATGCCTTACAATTTAGTTTTCTCTCATTTGAAAAGGCCAATCTCTTGAATACCCTTTAAAAAACTAAACCAAACTGGAGCAATCGCAAGAACTGGATTCACCTGTTGCAATTTTACTTATTTATTTATTAATCAAATTTATATGGCCACGTACAACAGTCCAATAAAACAATAAATATATAAACAATTGTTACATAAAACCCTTATGTAATAATTATTAAAAACATTAAAAAGTATAAAAACAGAACTAAAACAGAAAAAGGAAAATAATAGGTGAAAGGATGTTAATAATAGAGCCCCCTCACTAGTTCACCTGTCCCCTGGGGTCCCCAAGTCTGCTGACACAACCAGGTCTTAAGGGACCTTTGAAAACTCAGGAGTGATGAGGCTGATCTCATCTCTGGGGGGAGAAGGTTCCACAATGTGGGCGCCACAGCAGAGAAGGCCCGCCACCCAGGGCCCGCCAAACGTAGCCCCGTACATGATGGAACCCATAACGTGCCCGCTCTGTTAGATCTAGTGGGACAGGCAGATGAAATCAGGGAGAGGCGGTCCCTCGAATAACCCGAACATCAAATCGATCAAATCAAATCAAACATCAAAATCAATTCAATAAAAAAAAGCAATGAAATCATGCAATTTTTTAAGTGAAAGTAGCGAAGCATGTAGATTCACTTTGCTCTGGGACTTAAAGGTTCTGGATTGGGAGCAGTAGGAACATAGCTGGGGGGAAGAAAAGAATAATGTTGGGATGGGAAAGCAATTTTAAACATTTGAACTAAATGCAATCTAATGATTTGCAGAGTCCACTCACTTCCAACCTGTCCCGCACACAATTAATTCCATTGTCCTAGAATCTTGGTCCATTTTTAAAATTTTGAAAGTGAGTTGCCTCCAGCACAATGTTTTTAAATGATTTCAGTGGTATTTTTAAAGACTCGTAGGACGAGTGGGCAGCCATTCCAACCGAAATAAATAAATAAATCCCCATGCATCCTGGTGGCTTCCAGACCATGAAGCCCATCTGGTTGTGCTGAAGCTATTGGCATTTCTGAAGGATTTTTAAGGGGTGTGGGGAAAAAAGACAAAGGAGCCCACTTCAGTAAGACAGTTCTTTAAGATAATCAGCGATACAACCACTATCAATAAACTAAAACAATAAAAGTGCAGCAAGTACAGCATTTAATTTAATCATGAGTTTAAAGAGTTTAGACTTGCATTATGGAAAGCTAACCTAACCCTAACCCTTGCTTGGATATGTGAGGTCGTGTTGTCCCCCCCCCCCCCGCCCTGAGAGTTTGTCTTTCTCAGTGTTAGGCTCCCAAGGACACACTCTTGACATAGAACATTCTTTCAAAAGTCACCAGAGTTTGGAATTGCAGGAAGAGCAGGTATCTTGCATAATCACACATTTCACAAATATGAGGCCTCAAGTTTGCCCTTGACTACAGGATATATTTTTTATTGATTTCAAAGAGACTTGTATGCGGGCAGCTTCTGTCAGCCTCTAAAAACACCGGTAGCATCTGAACTGTGTTGGGGAGACCGTAGCTGGCTGAATGTTATTGAGCCCATGAGGAATGATATTTGATAGCGTCCTTTCAAGCACTGTTTCTCAGTTGTGGCATCTTTTTAAAAAAAAAAAAAGAATAAGTGGACCGTTGGGAAGATCACAAGCAGTTTCCTGCAGAGTGCTGTGAAAACTCTGAGAAAACCCAAGGCAGTTGAGAATGAACCTTTAGCAGAAGAATAAAGGCCTGCAAAGGGCTTGTAGGACATAAGATTCTGGAGAAGTTCTTTCAGCTGGACTTCTGTCCATCGCTATTTTTATCTCTGAAGAAAGGAGTGACAATTTAATAATCTTAACTTTCCCTTCTCCTTTTTGGAGGTGGTGATCACCATCTTGACAGGTCTTCCTGGATGCCAGTCAAGTGAGCTATGTTCATTCTTGGTCACTTTTAACAAAGAATATGGAAGGTTGGTTGAACCTGATTTTTTTCATTCCGTGATGATTTATTAAAAATATGTTCAGCTGAAATCCTGGGCGGTCTCACACCGTGTGGTCTGACAGATCTCCAAGAAAGGACAATTGCCTCAAGGCTGCTTCTTGAAAATGTAGGCGTGTTTACTTCAGTCTTCTCTAGCCAGGCATGTTCTAGCAATGTTGGGATTGTATCTCTCAGCTCCCAGCCAGTTTGCCAGTGGGAATTCTGACCACTAGCAGGCCCAGCACATGTAGAGGTCCAATCCAGAGAGAATCTGTTCAAGGAGCTGAAATATTTCAGACAAGCCAAGTTTTTATTTGTCATGCTCCTGGTCTAGACAGGTTGGGTTGAGGTATGGAGCCGTCTGGGGATAGTGCGGCAAACAAACTCTGTTCATCTCCTTCATCCCAGATGGCTTGTTTATCGCCAAACTATGGACAGTGCTGAATGCTTCAGTGCTGCCCACTTCCAGAAGTATCTGTCAAGCGTCCTTGAATCTCAGCACAGCCGAAGCACCCGGCCCTCTGCTTATCATAGGAAGAAAATGAGGCTGCTGGTGGTTCTCCAGGGGTAAGATGCTTCACACACCTTCAAGAGTTGTGTTTTTCTAGAAATGTGGCCATTTCACTTCACTGTTGAAGGTTGATTTGGGCTCTTCACAGGCTGAATATACAGTGAGAACACTGTAACCAAAGTGGGAAAAACAGTCAAAATCTGTTAAAGGAGAGAAACAAAAACCAAGCCCCTTAGTGTGTTTAAAAATTCGTATTATCTTAGAAGACACTTATTGTTGCTTTAACCCAGCTGGGTGCAGTATACCCTTTGCCACACATTTGCATTACAAAAAAAACACGGCCTCTATTTCAAGTTAACAAAGCCAGGTTTGAAAAGAAAAAAAAGTGTTTTATGAAATGCAAGATGTTTAATAAGCCACTGGCTTTTAATGTGCAGAGCACGTTTATTGTGTTTGTTGTAAGTGGTCCCAAGGTACCAACAGCAGGGGAGCGGGAGGAACCCTCTGGTCGCCTTGGTCTTGATTAAAACCATGTTCCCTGAATGGGTAGTAGAAAAGGATGTGGCAAACATTGTTTGTATCTTGGGTGGAGTAGTTCAGCTCTCTTTCCCCAAGGGAAGTACTGTTTAAGTCAAGGGAGTTATGTATTAAGTATGGAAATCTTAAGAGTATTGTTTAAGACGTTTCTATTAAAAATGTTGAGGTAAAGTCAAAAGTATGTTTTATTTTATGTTTTGGTAAACATGAAAGAGACATTGAAAAATCTCTGGAAAAGCTGTTTACCTCAGCTAAAAGCCTTTCTAATTTTAGAAATGAGGTGGAACTTAATGGAAACCAAAATCCCTTTCTGTGAAATTCAAGTGTGAAATTAAGAATCAGTCAGATTGGGGCATTAGATAGCTGTGGTAAAATAACTACAAATAAATATATTAACGTGGTTAATGCACAGGCAAAAACCATGCGTGTGTGATTAAAGCCAGTCGCCTCCCCATTCCTGTTTCGTTTGCTTCAAATGATACATACAGACTTTTTGGAGAAGTTCCCACAAACCAGCAGCTGTACCCCATCTGCCAAAGAGATGGATTGGATATGGGAAACCAAAAAATCAACATACCTCTCTTCCTGTTGGCCCAGACCCATTTTGGTTTCACTGGCATTTGTGGGAAGAGCAACTCAGAAAGATCCCAGGAGACCTCCTGATTGAGCTTGGGGGTCTCTCTGTCTGTAATCCAGAATCCTAAGGCTGAGCCAGCTTGCATTCCTTGGGCAAGTTCACAAGCAGTCCCTCAAGGCAACTCTTTTCCCGGGGTGGGGTGGGGTGGGGTGGGGGGCATCTGGAATTTGAATGTATATGGCCTCCAAACATGGAAGGTCCCTTTATTTCACCATCCCCAACTCAATGCCTTCCAGATGTGTTGGTCTACAATGCCATCACCCCCTTCAGCATCTGGGTTGTAATTGAGCACATCTGGAAAGTATCAGATCAAACTGATCTGGCTGGGTTTGCGAAATGGACTGAAAGTCATAGAATGAAATTTAACAGATAAATGAAGAGTGCTTTGCTTAAGGAACAAACATCAAATGCACAGGTATAGGATGAGGACTACCTGGCTTAGCCACAGTTCTCATAAAACAATATTAAAATAGTAGTTGGTTATAATCATTCCCCCTTATTATTGGGAATGGCCATCCTCAATTCTCTGTCCTCTTCTAGGCCCTGCAGTATAAGAAGGATCTGGAGAAGCTGGATCAGGTTCCAAGAAAGGCTGCAAGAACAGAAAAGAACTAGAAACTAAATCTTACAAAAAAAGATTGAGGGAGATGGTAGATTTACCATCTTGAGGAAAGAGGGCCGAGTGGGCAGATGATGGTGTTCTTCAAGTAGTTTAAAGGATGTCACACAGGAGGAGGTTAGGACCTGTTCTGTCATTCTGCAGCCCATGACATAGAATCATGGATTGAGGTTAGAGAAAGACGGGTCCTGACTGAATATATATATTTGAAAACTTCCTACAGTGAGAGCAGCTTGACAGTGGAACCTGTGACCCTGAGCGTGGTGGGCTCCCCTTTCCTGGATGGGTTCAGGCGGAGGTTGGACAGCTATCTGTCAGGGATGCTGGAATTTGGATCCCTGCCCTGAGCAGAAGGTTGCACTCAGTGGCTTCACTACACCAGCTCTGTGATCCAACGAGGAACGGCTGCTTTCGCCATGAAGGCCCTCTCTAGATGTCACTAAGATTAAAGTGAATTGGGGAAAGTTCTGTGTCCTTTATACTTGTGCCAGCCCTTGACCTGCAAAGCTATGCGGGTGGGCCAGGATAGTATTTAAATGGAAAACTCCAAGGAAATCCCAAGGCTGTGGGCTAAACCGGGGAGTAAACAAGTATCCCCAAAGAAGGCTGTGGCAAATCTTTTCAGTACCAGGGAGTTTTCATGGAGTCACTAAGAGAAAAGTTCAGCTCAGGTCTAACTTGCATCCCTTTGTTATGGAAGCTCAGATCGTGTTGCTAACCAAACATCTTCCTTTGTCTTCCTTGCTCTTGGGGAACATCCTGCCCTCCTTCTATCAGCTGCCTCCCCAGCCTGTAGGGAGCTTCTCTTAGGAGCACTGCTGCTGCAGTGAAACTCCTATCTTGGTCTGATCATGCCCTGACACCATTTCAACTAGAAAGTGCTTAAAACTTGGCTGTTTGCCCAGGCACGGGGATCAGGTAGTGTCAGCCTTACCAGGTAGTAAGGAAACTTACCAGGTAGACAGGAAACACAACTAAGTGAACTAATTGTACTTTATTGTAAGGCTATATTAACAGAGCCTTGGAAGTCTGAAGGTACAGTTCTCTCCCCATCTCCTTTACACACTGAGAAATTAGGGAGGGTCTCTTCTGAGCCTCTTGCCCCACCCTCTATCCAGCTACAGAGTATGCTGTCTCTTATCTGATTGTTCCCTAGGCAGCGTCTCTGGGCCCAGTCTCCCAAGGTCTTTCCCACATACCCTTACAGGTAGTGAGTGGAGCCCAGGGGGTTTGTGATTTTTCTTGAGGTATTATCCTTGGCTGTCATTTTGTTGCTTTGATTAAGTACAGGTAGTCCTTGTTTAGTGACGGTTCACAATTACAGTGGTGATGAAAAAGTCACTTTACCACCAGTCCTTACATTGATGATGCTTGCAGGTCTGTAAAGCAGAGGAAAGCTGAAGGAAGACCATAAGCACAGTTGCGGTTTCCTTTAGCGACCTCTTCACTTAACGACTGAGTTGCTGGTCCCAATTGTGGTCGCTAAATGAGGACAACCTGCATTGTTTGCTTTTCCACTGGTATTGTCTCTTTAGCGAGAGGGCCAGCTGTATAAGTTGAGTCAAATAAATAGAGATTGTTAGTGCTGTAGCTGGATCACAGCCTTTCTGGGGGAAGTTTCTTGGAGACAGCACCCAACAGGCTTGTAATACAGTATACAATTTTGGTCTCAAAATTCTCCCCTTGGGAAGGGACCAATATCCATGCCAGAGACTGCTTCTGTTTAGTGGACAATTTCTTTTCTGGGCTGGCTCGTAACAAGCCTTGCCATTGCCAGGGATCCTCAAGGACCTGATACTCCTCTTTTTTGCAAGAGCGTTCCTCTTCTCCACCAGGAACGGGATAATGAGCCTTTTCTCAGCATGAGAACGTGCTCAGGCATCCACGCTCTCCAATTGTGCTGGCCCCAGCACATCCCTTGCTTTGCCCACTGGCTTCACAACTCTTCGCTCAATGTCCTCTGCAGATACACCGACGTGATTGATGTTGTGCAGGCCCTTCAGACTCACCCAGATGCCGACGTGAAGGCCTCCTTTGTCATTGGTGCAGTCACGACGTGTGTCGAGCCCCTTAGCTCTTACATGGAACACAGGTACACATTCCATCTCCACACTGGCGAAGCCGGTTCTCCTGGTAGGCAGGTGGAAGGTTAGAAGGCTAAAATTCTGCACCCAGAAAAACCAAACATCCCCATTGTCTCTGGGTTAAAGCTGCATGTATTTCTCTGGGGCACAGCAAAAAAAGCAGCTTGGAAGATGAATACTGTCCCTGGCCATCTTGCAAATAAAAGCCGATCAGATTGAAGTTGGGCCATTTGGCAGCGACTTTCAGAGCAGTAAAATGCAGCTCTGAAGGGGAGGTGGAAACTCTGCATCCCGTTAGCAAGCAAAGACTTGGAGACACGTCAGAGGCCTTCAGTTGTGCAATTCATGCATTCAGTGAAGGTGTCTTAAGTTTGATTCCCTTGCTCCTCCAGGTGCTGACCTTGGCGGAAAGAAATCCAGAGGAGTTATTAATCAATAGAGCTGCTTACTGGAAGAGGGTAGTTCCTGATTGCCAGTTTTAAGAGCTTCCAAACTGAAATCATGGGAAGGATTCCCTCACTGGGAGAGCCCTGGTTGCTCTGCCAGTTCCACGGTGCAGTTATATGCCCTGCA
Organism: Python bivittatus; assembly: GCF_059951505.1. Classification (NCBI taxonomy): domain Eukaryota; kingdom Metazoa; phylum Chordata; class Lepidosauria; order Squamata; family Pythonidae; genus Python; species Python bivittatus. The sequence goes on along the minus strand of NW_028277034.1, from coordinate 55,577,801 downwards.
TGTGGACACTGGTGCATTGACTCTTACACAGTAAGACAACTCTGTTAGGCATGGAGTTGGCAGGACAAACAGCAGAGATCCCTAGGCTCAGGAATCCCAAAAATTAATGTATCTCAACTGCCTTCCATGCTCCTGAAGAGCGTAGCAAACTATCTGTTGAAACAGCAGGAGGAAAATGCTTAAAGCAATGTTTCTCAACCTTGGCAATTGAAGATGTGTGGACTTCAACTCCCAGAATTCCCCAGCCAGCCATGCTGGCTGGGGAATTCTGGGAGTTGAAATCCACACATCTTCAAGTTGCCAAGGTTGAGAAATACTGGCTTAAAGGCTTAAACCCAACAGCTTGCCAGATGCAGACTCCTCATTCAGGAACTGGCCTCTTGTGCACAAGCTGAATCTTGTCCCTGAGCCTTCTGTCAAGAAGTTCAGGAAAGTCTCAGGGACTGGAGAGCTGAGAATTTGAATCCTGAGAAACTTGACCATGATTCCCTGTTTCTCTAAAATTCTTAGTGCAAAGATTCCCACACATACACTTGTATTTTGCAGGTTTCTTTTCCCCAAGTTTCTGGACCAGTGTTCACAAGGTCAGTATTTCTCCAAAACTGGCTTGTAGAGATGACCGGGCACACCTATCTGGAAGCCTTCCCAAAGATGCTGCATTGTGGCACCAATAATCCCCAGCTACCAGAAGCCATGCTAGCTGAAGATTATGGGAGTTGAAGTCTCACTCTTCTAGAAGGCCCATTTGGAGGAGTTAGACATAATTTATTTTCATGTATTTATTTATATTTCAAATTTGTCACCGCCCATCTCACTAACAAGTGTTGGACAGAGGAACAAACAAACGACCCAGAGTTGCTGGGAGTTGGGTGACATGTAAATTTAATAATAAATTAATCTTATTTTTATGGCTCTTTGATATATTTGCTACAACAGGTTAACAGGCTTCCCTACAGGAAATGTATAGAGCCAATAAAATAGTTGATTTCCACTGTTGTTTTGGGGTGATCAAGTGGGATTTTTTCTAGATAATTAGTAGTTCAGGAACTACATTCTCTTGTCAGCACAGTCTGTATCTTCCTGGGGTTCATAGGAGGACACCAGAAGTAACATGGTCTGACATCAGCCTTTGTCCATTCCTAGGAAGAGCCCCCCCCTTACAAGATGTCATTTTGGAGTCCAGAGAGAACACCGTTCCTGGTGAATGCTGTGCTTACATAGATGGTCTCTTTTCCTTGACAGGTTTAGTGAGTAACGTGGTATTCACAAGCCATACCTCCGAACAGAGAAGCCCGCTCCTCGTTCAGCTTCAGAACCTCATCCGAGCCGCAAACTCTTCCGTTTCTTTTATCCTGGCAGAAAATGGCGTCGTAACTAGGTAATCTCTAAAGCATTTTAAAAATCCAAAAGTGATAAAACTTGAGAAATCACAGAGGGCTTAGTCCTGGCTGCATTTTTACCGGAGAAGTGTCAGCCGTTGATGATATATTAACTCTTTGCACACCGTGAGTTTTGTTTACCGTCTAGGTGCTCTGAGATTGTGATTCATTTGCATATGTAATATAGTAAAATAGGCTAGAAGCAGGAGTTGGTCTTTCTTAGCAGGCCTAAGGAAACTAGTTTTAAATGGTTCCTAGGCTAGAATTTGGAGATGTATTACTATTGTAAGTCAGGGGGAAAAAAAACAGGTCTCATAACTGGAACTAAAAGAAAGAGAATGAAAGTTTCCATAAACCTTTAGAGCAGTGTTTCTCAAACTTGGCAGCTTTAAGATATGTGGACTTCAACTCCCAGAATTCCCCAGCCAGCTATGCTGGCTGGGGAATTCTGGGAGTTGAAGTCTACATATCTTAAAGTTGTTAAGGTGGAGAAAAGCTGCTTAAGAGTTTCTTAACAGCTTTCTCCAACCTGATGTCACTCCTGTTGCTTTGGTGCATCTCATGGACTTTGAAGTTGAGGTGCTGATTAGAAAATTAGGAGCTATAGCCCTAACACATCTGGAGAGATCAAGTTTGGAAAGGGTGCTTTAAAGCTCTGTGAAAACAAAATTTTGGTAAATATTAGTAAGTAAATAAAATCTTGATTCTCTCCCACTAGAAATGAAGACATTGAACTTATCCTCTCTGAAAACAGCTTCTCAAACCCCCAGATGTTGGCAGCTCGCTACTTAATGTACCCTGGCTGGCAAGTATCTCCATTTGGCAAAATGTTTGAGCCGGTGTCTTAACAAGCATGTACCTGAACAAGCCTGCTTAGATTAACTTGTTTAGTTTCTCTAGTTAAAGCATCCTGTCAGCGGAAATGCTGTGAGTAGATTCTGAGCAAAAATGTGTTCAGGCCTTTGCTCTTCACTTGCTCCCTTTTCCAATTAAAAGATTCCAACTTTTAATGGATGGCTCTGAAGATCTTTAGTGGAGGCAGAAAAGGACAGTAAAGAACACTCAGCCACCCATCCTTTTACAGTCTTGCTTTAAAGACCTTAACGCTTCGGGGCCATACAAAGAACCTCTTTCTCTCGTTAGCCGTCCCCATATGCTAAAACAGGACTGTAAAAAATCAGGCATCGTCTGCTAGCACCTTTCCCAATTCACACATTTTATTACAATGTGTGAATTGGGAAAGATGCTACTAGACTCCTGATTTTTTTTACCACCCTAGACTAACACAGTTCTCCTCTTACAACATATATGAATGGCAGACTTCCAACAATCATGAGATAGCACCAAGAAGACACAGAACCTCCAGTTTCTTATAGCTCAGATATGGTAGCCCTCTGCTAAAACCCAGTCTCAGGGGCCTTTCTCTAGTTCAAGCCTGTTCTATTAGTAAAGTTGACATGCAGATCAAGGATCAAGGCCATCTCGGCAGTTTTGATAGATCCCTAGAACTGCTTTCCAGCTGATCTGTCCCTTTCTGTCAGGCTGTGCTGCTTTTAATTAGTCCTATAGGTGGGCTGAACACTTTGGGAAGTAATTTTCTGTTTTGTTCACCTGTAATCTCTACATTGCTTCTCACTTCCATTTGTTCCCTTCAGAGGATATAGTCTGAAAAAATAAGTTTAAACTGGGACAAGGGGCTCTGAAATTCCAAAAGTGGTGTTTCCATTTCCCAAAGGGCAGGGAAGGGTGTTTCAGCAAAGTTCCATGTCCTCGATCTCCTGAAAATTTTCCCTGGAGGGAATAAGAGGATGGAAACATGTAGGACTGGCAAGGATAATGGTTGGACCTATCATCCTTTCTTATTTTTAATTGTAAGCCATCCAGAGTCATTTGGAGTTGGGCAGACCCTACATTCATTAAAATAGAAACAAATTTGGTTTGGTGGCGTTGCATGTCAAAACAACAGTGGAGTATTTGGAAACCGACTCAAAAGTAAGCGATACAGGCTACAGAGGAAATGAGTAAATAAGGGAAGGTACAGCTTCCCAAGATTTGAGCTGGGAGACATGTCTTATAAAAACCAGGATATTTCAGAGGATTCCTATCCTACTTAATTGCCATTAATTCTCCTTTCCTTTAATTGATGCTAATCTCTCACTGTATGTATGGTTTCTCAGAATGCCACCAATACTTCTATTAAGGTAAACAGTGTCTTACCCCTTTTGGATAAGAATTGCTAGGATTTTTGCTCTGCCACTGTTTCCAAAGCTAAATCTCCCTCCCCCAGCTGAGCCCTTCCAGCTGTAGTCCAACACATCTGGAACGCTTCTAGCACTGTTTATGTGATCACATGAAGTTGCATTTTTTTTCCTGTGTTCTGTTACGAGGTGCACATACCTTCTCCCATCTGCTCTAACAGTTTCTCCAAAATATTAGCCAGTCCTGCTTCCTAAGATCACTCAGGGATCACTCAATCCATGGTCTCCCCTTTGCAATATAAAGACCTCTTTTTATTTATGCGCTCCTTAACCATCTTCTTGTTAAAGAAAATAATTGCCATAGCAGCCCAAATGAAGGCTATTCTCAGGTTGAGGCCAAACCAGGCACAGTTAAGCAGAACTTTGCAGATTATTATTTAATGCTCTTTTAACATGTTTGCCCTGCTCTTATGTCAAGGCAGACAAATCCAGACAAATGACGTTTTCTTTTTTCTGTGACTACAGAGTCCTTCCTGCTCCCTTCTGCAGCTCCCTTTTGTTTCCTCTTCAGCTGTTTCTGTCCTTGAAAAGCAGAACTAGACTGCTTTATTTAAATGTTCAAAAATGTAAATTCATCTTTGTGATTCACCTAATTTTCAAAAAGTGATTGGTAACTAAGAGCGAATATTTTCCTTTAAAAAGTTAGTGTTTTTTTTCCTTCAGGTTTGATGGGAAATTTAGAGCTGGTTCTGTCTTTCCCCCCATGGTCCAAATCTGTGTGTGGTTTAACCGCCCTTTGGAGAAAATG